>NC_134213.1:89896136-90216363 GCF_965140235.1 Caretta caretta | reverse complement strand
CTCAGCGGTCCCTCCATCATGACAGAGGGATGGCCATGCCAAATTTGAGTGTGTGGCATGGTGACTTGGCATATGGGGTTGCAGCTCCACTCAGATTCGGCCTAGCTGAAAAATAGTTGGGCCATGACCCAGGTGGCTCCCCCAGCTCCGCTGCCTATGGGCCAATACATTGTTTCCACCACCCACTGATGGTGTACTGCCCCGATTGTCAAAGTTATGTGAAGCCTTGGATGACCAGGTAGCATCACTTCCCAAAAATGAGTTTTTTCACCTCCAACTTACTAGGAAATTTGTCTTTTCTACCCAGATGAGGACTGAGGACATGGCCATGCGTTAGTCATATCTAGGATGGATTATTGTAACTCCTTGCATATGGACCTGAATGTGAAGACAATGCACAGGCTCCACCTGGTACAGAAGCCTTCTCCATGGCTTAGGCTGCTGTGAGAACATTAAGCCAGTCAACTTCTGCTGACAGTAAAAGGCTATGGTCCTAATTTTCAAAGCAATTCATGGAGCAAGCCCCTACATGAAAGACTAAATTTTGATCTGTGAATCGTGACTCCTCCAGGACAGTGCTGATTACAAAGCACATGAGAGCTGGGATTGAAGTATTTTTGGTCAAGGGGATCCATCTGTGGAACAATCTTCCAGATGAGATCAGGTGAATCCAGAGTCTGACTATCTTTATGAAATGTTGTAGAACCTCTTTCTTTGGGAAAGCCTATTCACCATAAGTGGATGAAACATGCTTTTTTATTTCCCCCCTCAAAACCACCCCTCCATTTACAAGCAGAGTTTTAACCCTAAAAATGGAGAGGTACCAGAGGCTCCGTGAAATCTGCCAGGAACTTTGTGACTGTTTTTATGTGGCTTTCGTTCAGATACTACAGTGATGGGCTGGAGTATAAAACCCTAAGACTGATGGAAATTTTTGGTGTCTAGGGGATATGAAGACCTTCAGGGTAGAAGGCTCTGGCTAAGCCCTCTCCTTATTGCTGGGGTGTCCCTGCTGCTCTCACATTCTTGCTCCAGTGCCTAGTGGTTCTACTTTGCTTCCACCAGCCCATGTGGAGCAGATTGTGTGCAGAACACCTATCTTTCCCTTCTAGTACTCGAAAAGGCACAGAGTGGACATCACTTTTCTGAATGGTTAGCATTTGTTATTCCAAGTCTAGATAACTAAAATGTAGTGGATTTTACTCATCTTGGCATATACCGTTCTGTAGTATTCCCTCTACCCAAAACATCCAATGGCACCACTATCAGAAGATATACTAACTGCAGCTGTCAGGGGAACAGAAACAGAAGCATTACCCACAAGCATGAGTAGACTGAGCTAACACAGTGCTTCATAGTGTGTGTGTGTGCGTGTGATAAAATCAAGCTGTTCTTATACACTACAGATGGAGGCAGCCTCTTTGTTACTGAATACCATGTTTGTTGTTTATCAGGTATTAAGATTTAAATAGTTTTCATAAATGGCTGAATAATTGGGAATCCCTGGGCCCATATTTCAAATTCATACTCAAGTACATGATCTACCAAGACCTTCCTACACACTGATATGTGGGTGATTATTCAAAGAGATTTCCAGCTCATAAGCCTTACTGTATCCCATCACAAAATAGATATACTGCGGGGTGGGAAGTCTGCCTTTATATATACAGAAAACAGGATCACATAGGCTGTTAAAGGAAATAATAAAGCTGTATTTTCATAGTATGCAGGCACTCGTATATGTTTTTTAGCTATTCATTTCTACAGTGTCTACGTTCTATTGGCCTAAATTTTCAGAAGTGCTAGTGTCATGGCTACAGGGCTAGCCTATCCTCCTCCTTATCTCTGAGTACATCCCTCCAGCGTCAGGTGTGTGTTGGGTAAAAGCATAGCTGGGTGCATCACATTGGATGAGGCTAAGGTTACCAGACACTGATGTCCAGCCTGGATCTTTTTCCTGTCTGCCTTTACTGGGACAAAATGCTTTGTGGATATCCCCTCTGCATCTGTAATCACCACTTTTATCTGCGGCCCTGGTGGGGCAGTGTCTTGATGCCCCTCTGGCTGGACTGCCAGTATAGCCTGCTGTGGTGCATTGCCAGCCTCTTGCTCCATGGACCCTGGACAGTTTGACCACTTGTGCCCGGTCCCCTTAAAACACCTCTGTTCATTGGATTCTCTTGTTCCAATGGTTAACTACTCTCATTAAAAATGTACACCTTATTTCCAGTCTGAATTTGTCTAGCTTCAACTTCCAGCCACTGGATCATGTTATACCTTTTTTTGCTACATTGAAGAGCCCATTATTAAATATTTGTTCCCCGTGTAGCTATTTATAGACTGCAATCAAGTTACCCCTTAACTTTCTCTTTGTTAAGCTAAGTAGCTTGAAATGTTTGACCCACTGAAGGTGCTGAATGCTGCTGAATGGTAGGCAGTAATATGTCATTTCTTTTTGCTTTAAAAGACAAAAATAACCAGTGATGAACAATGTCTTTCCAAAAAGGAAGCCACTCAATATATATTTACAAGACAGAGATAACACACATTTGCGTGTAAATAAGAATACTTTGAAAATCAGAGATATTGTATAAATACATATAATCTTACTGTTTGACATGAGAGTGAGGAAGTAGCAAGAAGGAAAGGACAAGATGGTAAGTGAATGATTATTTAAAAGTGGAATAATTGAATGTGCTACACCAGAGTACTAAACCACCCCACCACCTACTGTGAACAGTTTGATACCTCAAAATGTGTTCTCTCCCCGATAACTTCGTACAAATAGACCTTCCCAAAATCTTTAGGAAGACCCTAGTCCTGCCCCACATGCAAAGTATAAAACAAAACTTGCATTACACTGATAATCCATGAAAACTGCCCTCATAAGGAGAGGCAGTTTAGGTCTAAGTGCCATGTTATCGCAGTATTACCTTGTATCCAAGAAAGTAACCCATTGTACTTTTCTGTACCTTCAGAATAAACTGAGGTTACAGTATGCTGGATGTGGCACTATGTAGCTATTATCATTTGACTTATAATTTGATTCAGTTTTTACTTTGTAATGAAAGAAATGTTATCAGTGCATTTTCACTAAATCAGTTACTGAAATGTGTTAAATAAGGTGTATTTTTATTTTCCATCTTTCAGTAAAGTACATATAAATCTAGTCTGATGGTGTCTAGAAACTACTGAAAAGTTTCTATGAGGATGATGGGGGATTTTGGTTATAAGATGATTCTATTTTTACTTTGATGAAACTCTGCCGTCATTACTCAAACTGGAAAGCAAGGACTGAATTAAAAAAAGGTGTAAGAATTTCAGTATTTTGCCCTCCAGAACAGAACTATCGACAGTAGTATGTTTTATTACTATTTAAGTGTATTTGTATTGTTTAGGCTTCACATAATATTAATTATTAACAATATTCCACAATGTCTGTGTAAGAATCATTTGTAGTACTTTGACTCAAAAAGGCCTCCAGGTGAGTTTGTGAAATGGATTTGTATTTTATGGTTGGATAAGATAATTTAGAATGTATTCAAAGGGTTTACATTAATTCATGTTAAGACACAAAGTGCATCTTGGAAACATGATGAATTAAGGTCCTGACTCTATTTATCTCAGTAGTAACAGATGTGAGAATAATCACAAATGGGGAATATGAAGTATGTAATTAAAAAAAAAAATCTGGGTTAGCACACTCTTTATCAGAATACTCCTAATCTAGCAATGCAGTTTTTCCATTAAATTGCATAAACTAACATCCTCCCACTAAATAGTCCAAAATATTATATTTTTATTATATTATAAAAGATATATGTTTAATTCTCCAGTATTCCAGTCTGGATTACTGAATGGTGTAAAAAAAAAAATAAAGTCTTTATCGCATTGGTTTCTTAGTCCTTGGATTAGTATCTGCTTTAAAATTAACCAGAATGGCAGCTATGTATACATATAATCCCAAACCACTAATATTAGTAAATGTGAATTATCTGGCACGGTGATCCATTGTTCATATGGGAAATAATGGTTCTTGCTGCAATTTCACTTCTAAACATGGCCCACGTTCCCATGCTAATAATACATACACTGAGATTTGACTTCTTATCTGTAAGTGGAGATTAATAACACACACACCTCCTTTTCTTCAACTGAAGAAACCTTGTCTCCAAGCTGCCTGACTGCCTTTCTGAGAACGGCACCTGGCTGAAGCTGTATTCAGAGGTGCCGACTTTTTAAAGTGCTGGGGGATTGTTGACCCCTGGCTCTGCTCCCACTCCACCCCTGCTCCACCTCCTCCCCTCCTCTTCCTGCCCAGTTCCGCCCCCTCTCCTGAGTGTGCTGTATCCTCACTCCTCACCCTTCCACCAGAGCCTCCCGCATGCTACAAAACAGCTGATTGCGGCAGGCTGGAGGCATGGGGAGGGTGGGGAAGGCGCTGATCCTCAGGCTGCCAGCAGGCAGGAGGCACTGGGAGTGGGGGGAAGCTGATGGGCTGATGGTGGGTACTTAGCACCCACAATTTTTCCCCATGGGTGCTCCAGCGCCTATGGCTGAAGTCACATAAGACCAAAGTATTGCTAATGTGAAGTGGGAAATACCTTGATGAACTCTTTTCCTTGATATCGGTCTCTCTTTTGTCAAAGTCCTCATGTTGTCATATAGGGCCTCTTAGTCTCTGTACTGTATTTGTACACCAGTAGCTACAGCAACAACAGCAAAAAAATCTGCAATTGGCCAGAAGATTGCATCCATTCACTCCTGTTGAATGCAGACCTTGTCACAGTAGTACAGAACTCAATGAAGAATTAAAAAAGGATAATATAAAGAATGCCAATCACCATGGGCTTTTTGAAAACAGATTCTGGCAGACTAACTTGCTGTATGGTTTTGATGAGATTTGGTTTGGTTGATAAAGTTTGGTTAACAAGTTTGGCTGATAAAGGTAATAGTGTTGATGTAGTATACTTTCCCTTCATTAAAGCATTTGACTTAATTCCACAGAACATTCTGAAGAAACTAGAACATTACCAGACACACGTTAAATGGATTATAAACTGGTCAACTGACTGGTCTGAAAATGTATTTGTAAACAGAATCATCAGCAAGCAAATGGGTTAGTAGTGGGGGTCCTACAGGGGTCAGTTCTTGGGCCTACATGGCTATTTAAAATCATCACTGATAGGGTTTGCAGGTGACACAGAATGATCTGCATCTCTTGGTAACCTGGTTGAAAGCAAACAACATGTGTTTTAATATGGCCAAAGCTAAATCAGATCAAAATGTTGTGGAGAGGACGGGGAACCCTTTTCTGGGAAGCAGTGATTCTGAAAGACTTGGGTCACGGTGGATAATTAGCTGACCATGAGCTCCTAGTGTGACGCTATGCCAAGGGCTGGTGTGATCCTTGTATGCATAACCGGGAGAATATCAAATAGAAGTAAATAAGTTATATTACCTCTGTACTTGGCACTGTTGTGACCACTACTGGAATATTGTGTCCAGTTCTGCTGTCCTTTAATTCAAGAAAGATTCTGATAAATTGGAGAGGGTTCAGAGAAGAGCCATGAGAGTGATTAAAGGATTAGAAAATGTGCCTTATAGTCATAGGCTCAAGGAGCTCAGTGTACATAGCGTAACAAAAAGAAGGCGACTTGATCGAAAGTCTATAAGTATCTACACAGGGAATAAAAGTTTGATAATGGGCTCTTCAGTCTAGCAGATAAAAGTATAAATAGAACAATGCCTGGAAGTTGAAACTAGACAAATTCAGGCTGCAAATAAGATGCACATTTTCAACAGTTAAGGAAATTAATCACAGGGACAACTTACCAAAGGTTGTGGTGGATTCTCCATCACTGGCAATTGTTAAATCAACAATATATTTTTTTCAAAGATATGCTCTAGTTCAAACAGTAATTAATTCAGATAAGCCCTATCGCCTGTGTTGTACAGGAGGTCAGATTAGATGACCACAGTAGTTCCTTCAGGCCGTAAATCTATGATCCACACATATGTAACATCTAGGATAGATTATTGCAATTCTTTTCATCTAGAAAAGAAACCTCATGTCCCTACAGGAAGCCTCTGCTTGTTTAGAATACAGTGGATTGGCTGCTTACCAACACAGGTCACTGGAAACTTATCACTCCAATACACCATAGTCTGGATTGGCTGTCCATTGAATAGAGATTCCAGTTCAAGGCTACTGTTCAGATGGAATTGGTGCTGGCTACCTGAGAAACCCTCTCTCCCTTTGTGATTAGGGCCTGCCATGACAGCTGCATTCCACTAGAACGTTACTTTCAACCAGTAGTGGGAGGGTTGTGGCCTTGGAAAGAGAATCTCACAGGAGGGAGCCCAAGAATGTGGGACTCTCTGCCAGAAGAAATAAAAATGACTACTAACCTTGCAATATTCAGAGTCAAATGTAAGACCTAGCTCCTCTCCCAAGCTTTCACAATAGTACTCTCATTCTCACAGACTAATCTATATAAGTAACAATGTTTTTAAGCTCATTTGATGTTTTATGCATGACCACATAGGGACCTTAAGTAAAACGTGGATACATTTTTACAAGATATATCATAACGTATTTAAACTTTAATAGGTTAAGTGATGCAGTAAACAAATCATGTGGGCCAAGATTTTGAAAAGCAGGAACCTAGTGCTAGGCTCCTACTGCCATATTTAGGTGCCTTAGAGTGACAAGACTTTTTCAAAAATACTAACTACTCAACAGCTCCCACTGAAGTAAATAGGAATTAGGGCACTCAGCACTTTTGTTCTATAGCACTTGTGGCAACCATAAGAAATTGATGGAATAGTGTATTTAATAGTTGAAGAAGAATATTTTACATTTTTAAAGTAAACATGTTCCCATAAGAAAAATAATGGTTAATTCCAACTTTATCTTGATAAGTAAATGTATAGAACAAGTACCTTGTGAAGGCAAAAGAAAAGTATATGCCAATTTTTTCAGTGCAATAAAAGCATTTTCTATAGAATAAATACCACAGTTTCCTTCATTCTGATGTACTGTGAAGGAAACTGATTTCCTGGTGAATGAATAATTGATCATCATAAACGAGTGGCAGAAGTAATTGTCAAATCCAAACGTATCCTTTTGTAAGCTGGATGGTTTTGGCTAATAGTGATACAAACTTGAAATGGCATTGCTTGAGGCAAATAATATACTGTATAATTTATTTGATTTTTGAAAAGATAACAAGTTGAGTTATACTATTGGTTTCAGTAATGTTCTCAGTTTAAGAAACCAGAAGATAAGAAACACAAACTCAAGTTATTAAACCTATGTGCTAATATAGTATACCTTCAAGTCTAAGTTTTTAATGACCTGCAGGAACCTTATAGGAAACCTTGAAAAACTTTATATTTACTTTTAATTTATATTTTAATATTCCTAAAATTTAATATTTTTGTTAGATTTACAAATGTTGTGGATTTTTGGTTCAGTAGCGAATTCCAGTCTTTGATTCAGTTTCTGATGCATAATTCAGATGCACTGTGGCATAGACTGAAAGCTGGCTGAAGGACCTTTAAAGAGTTACGATAAACAGCAAAGGTTAAATACACATAGGTTAGCTATGCAACAACTAAAGAGGGAGGGGCTATGATAAGAGTAAATTCGAGAACGATGTTTGTAAATTGGATGGGGTTTAGAGGAGAGCCAGGAGGATGAATAAAGGATTAGAAAACATGCCTTACAGTGACAGACTTGAGGAGCTTAATCTATTTAGCATAACTAAGAGAAGGTGAAGGGGTGACTTCATTGCAGTCTATAAGTACCTACATGGGGAATGTGACAGGGTCGGGCCAGATGGCTATAGGAGAGTAATAGAAGGCAGATATATTAGCCCCAGGCTAAGTAGGTCCCTTTTCCCTGGGTAAGGTAACAGGGAAGGTTCCAGAACAATCAGGAACCTTCTGGAGGCAATTAAGACAGGCTGATTAGAACACCTGCAGCCAATCAAGAAGCTGCTAGAATCGATTAAGGCAGGCTAATCAGGGCACCTGGGTTTTAAAAAGGAGCTCACTTCAGTTTGTGGTGTGCATGTGAGGAGCTGGGAGCAAGAGGCACTGGGAGCTGAGAGTGAGAACGTGGACTGTTGGAGGACTGAGGTGTACAAGCATAATCAGACACCAGGAGGAAGGTCCTATAGTGAGGATAAAGAAGGTGTTGGGAGGAGGCCATGGGGAAGTAGCCCAGGGAGTTGTAGCTGTCACGCAGCTGTTCCAGGAGGCACTCTAGACAGCTGCATTCCACAGGGCCCTGGGCTGGAACCTGGAGTAGAGGGCAGGCCCGGGTTCCCCCCAAATCCTCCCAACTCCTGGTCAGACACAGGAGGAGCTGACCTGGACTGTGGGTTCAGAAAAACAGCCAAGCTGAGGGCTGCCGTTAAGCTCCAAGGTGAGCAAATCTGCCAATAAGCGCAAGACCCACCAAGGTAGAGCAGGAACTTTGTCACAGGAGCAAATATTTGATAATGGGATCTTTAATCTAGCAAAGAAAGGTATAACTCTGTCCAATGGCTGGAAGTTGAAGACAGAAAAATATTTAATAGCGAAGATAATTGACATTGGGACAGTTTACCAAAGGTCATGGGGGATTTTCCATCACTGGCAATTTTAAATCAAGATTGGCTGTTTTTTAAGGAATTATTTTGGAAAAGTTCACTGGCCTGTGTTGTGAAGGAGGTCAAAGTAGGGCCCTTAGTCTAGTTCGCAGAGTGAGGAGGTAGCTAACACCAAGGAAGGGAGCCGAGACACCATTGGTCCCTTTTGGCCTTGGCATCTGTGAATCTAAGGTAACCCAGCCCTGAGGCATGGCATAAGCCTTCTCCCTGTTAACTGCTGGCTGGAGAAGTTTATCCCCTCTCACCTCAGGGGTATGAGTCCTGAATTGTGTATCTTGGCACCTGGCACCTCCACCCAAGGGGCTCATCTTAGAGCCTGGAACACCAGGGGTACTTTTTTTGGAAAAATGTTCACTGCCAAATAATATACTAGGAGTGTAGTCCAATATACGAGGAATACAATAATTATTACAGTTCCCAAAAGTAGCAATACAACAGGGGGAACTTTATTAGGTACAGGTAACAAAGGATGAGGGATAAGGAAAGAGAATTGGAGGAACTAGAATAATAAAAATAGCAACAATACCTTAAACCCTCTGCCTCCCAACATTTACAACAGGCCCAAGCCACACAGCTTCCTCCCAGCACATGCCTAGGTAGATAGTGAGTTGAGACTCAGTTCTTTACTGGGTGATGCAGGACTGTAATCACTGGCTGTTGTAAAACTCACAGGTATAATCAACAGACATGGGATTTCTCTGGCTACAATGCTAATCTCTCTGCTTCAATCCTACAACAGCCAAAAGTAAAACAAAATCCTTTTCTCTTAGTTCTACCTTGTGTTTGGTGCTGTAGTAGCTATTTCTATCTCTGCCCTGGACTCTAGGCAATCTGGGAAACTTAGTTCTGAGCCTCTGTAGCTGTTTCTGCTGTAGGCCAAGGGTGAGTCCCCTAGAGGGGGACAGTAGTATGTCAGGAACAACCAACTCCGGAGGGGGATACCCTATGAAAGAGCTTAAATATCTTCTGAAGAGTATCAACTCCCACTTGGAAAAGGGAATAATTTAGCATGATCTGATGATCTCCCAACAGAAATGGGAGAAGCCTCTGCCTGGCACATTCATAATTAGACTGTACAAAACACTAGTAAGTGTACACAAGGAAACCCTGTTGCACCAACATGGAGATGGACAATGAGATCTTCATATCTAGATTCTATAATTCTGTGAACTAGCTTTGCTGCACTTATCTGATATATTTACAGTGTTATATGTTTGCGTGCCACTTCACAGAAATGGGGGGGGGGGATAACCTTTCTTTTCCTGATATGGTTGCAGCCTAAATTTACAGAACTAATAAAAATGATGACTACAGATAATAAAGGGAAAGAGATGGTAGGGAAAGGTTACCAATGAATAAGGTGGGGAAACAAATGTGTCTGAACCTTGAAAGAACAGATTTTTACATTTGTGAGTTAGGTGAGATGAAATAGACTGCAGTAGAGCAGAGGTCAGATGTTGGAAGCTGATTGGGATAAATGGGTTTTTAAGGATCTTATTTCTGCTCATCTGAAAATCATCTTCTTGTCGCAGAGCATCTTTACAGACAGGGGAGCAATACGGCATCCCCATTCATTCCTGTCCATGGCTTGTTCCTCCATTAAGCCCAGCCTGGTCATGTCCCTGTGTATGATGATCTTCCATCTAGTTGGTGGTCATCCTCTAGGTCTGACTGACCTTGGTTGGGTTTGCATTATTTTCTTTGGTATCCTATCATCTGTTTGTCTTCTATAGTATCCCTACCATCATAATCTTTTCAATTGCAGCCAAATCCATATCTTAATTTCTCATCCTACTCTCCTTTTTCATTTGTCTTAAAATCATTCCACTTTTCATCTACCATCTTCTGAAAAACTCTCCTCTCTACTTCCTCCGGCCTTTGATGTCTGTTTCATTTAGTACATTTGCTTCCAGACCCTAGAGCAATACTTCTAGTACACTGTTGTGAAAAAATTTCACTTTGGTACCACACGTAGTATTTTTATCAGTCCATATCTATTTTTAATTTCATCTTTGATGGAACCATCTGCAAGGATCAGTTTTCCTACATACACATAAGATTTTACTTGTTCTACAACTTCATCCTTGTGGCATTTCAATATTCTATCTATTGTTGCTTTTGCAAGATGCAGCCACTTTATTGTCTTGGCATCTACTGTCAAGTCGACTACACCAATTTCCCAGGTAGCAAAGAGTATCGTAAATAATTCACAAGTGTCTACCACATTGTCATCTACATAAAGTTAAAGAGCTTAACTGTAGATCATCAGTGTCACACCCTCCACCTCCTCTACTAACATCCTGTTTAAGAACATGATGAAAAACGAGGGTGATTACATGCCCTCTTGTCTTATAGCAGACTTTGGCTTAAACTCATTGCCTATTTTCCCACCAATTCTTATGGCCATACAAGAGTCTTTGTACCTAACTTTTGTGCTTCAGAAATACACAGTATAACAGATGAGCTGCTAAAAGTGCCATCAAAGCATTAGGAAAAATATATAAGAAAGTATGGGAGCAAAAAGAGGTACTGGATGACTGTTGTACAAGTTCTGAAGAAAGGAGATCCTTCCGATCCAAATAATTATAAGATATAAGCTTATTTGTACTGGGGGAAAATCATGATGAAAGTATTTGTCAGCAGATTAAAGCCAGTTTTAGAGGAAATAGTAGATGAAAAACAGTGCAGCTTCAGACCAGGCTGAAGAAGCATTGAACATATATTCACGCTTCAATAGCTGATGGGGGAAAAAACCACGAATGGCGATTAAAGATCTTTGCTGTTTTTGACTTCACTAAGGTATTTGATCCAGTTTGGAGGGAAAGCATAATAGAATGTAGTAAACTCATATGGAGTTCCAGATAAGATATTTTCATAATTGTAGTTATCAGTTAATCTGCTCGCTTTGCCTACTCCTCACATAAGGGCTTGATCTTGTAAGATGTAAGGAAATTTTTAGGAGATGTTTAGCACGCTCAACTCCCACCAACTTCAAAATATAATCCTTAATTTAGGACACAATATTTTCTAAGGCAGATAAATGTAGTGGTACTTTTTTCCAAGTCTTCTGAGGGCCTTTAGTCTTGTTATATCTCTACAGAATGCAGGTACTATGGTTTTTGAAACATAAGTAATTAAAAGCTTTCTAAAAATGTAGAGGTTAAACCTTAATTCTTTTGGGAAAAATTATTGGTATTACTATGAATGTGGTGGGGGTGGGGTGTGGGATAGAGATTTCACTTTTCCAGTTAATGTTAATTAATGTTTGATGTGGCCTTAAGTTGAACAATGACCTTTTTTTAGCATGAGGTAAAAATATTATCCTTAGTCAGCTTTTGTTTAGCTGACAAGTACTTTTGCAGTGTTAGACCATAGTGTTCTTATCAGAGATTGACATGGCAGTGCAGAGATTGAAAACATATGGTATTTTTGTGCTGGCATATTTTAATGTGAACATATTAAAATAATGCCTTTCTAATATTAGATATGGCATATCTTTATACTGGGTTTGCTGTTCAACATTTTCAGAAATGATCTATGCCCTGTTTAAGAATCAAATGTTCATTTTACAAAGATTTATCCAGTAGCTCAAAATAGTATATTATTCTTAGTCTTTCCCAGTGGAAATTTTCCAAATTAACTTTTGGTTTAAAGCAACGGGCTTTAAGTTAAAATAATGAACCTATTCCAAATGAGAGTAAATAAAAACAAACTTTTTGACCTCCTTTCAACATAAACCAGTTTAAACCATTTTATATATATATACTTATAATGTATAAACTGAGACTCTACATATGGCATCATGGCACTATGCTGGGAAAATCTGCAGATTCCAACATGCCAATAGACATGTCTACTGGAAGGGAGAATGGAGCAGAAAAATTACACAATTTTAGCTTCGTCAATGGAACTAGGAATGTCCAACAAACTCTGATAGCTTGATGTTGAAATGAGGTTGACTACTCTGCAGACAACTTTTTTTTTCCAGACAAATCCGTTTCAAATAATTTTATGCAGTTGTGTGTGTTTGTGGTACAATTCTCTTTCATAATATGTGTTTCTCTCATGGTATAGATATATTTTTATGATAATCTGGTCTTTCATATTGTCTGTTGAATTCGTTAGGTCTAGAAACCTGAAAACTGTAATTCTGAGGATAAGTTAGAAACATTGACCTTTGCGGTCTGGGTCAGTTGAGATGAATTTGATCTAGTGTATATTCATCTAATGAAAAGGAAATTGTCGTGATATCCTTTGTTCCAGTATTTCCTGTATAGAATAATTTACCAGAAAGGGCAAATAAATTAAAAATAAAAATGCTACTGACTATACATTTTTATTAAATTTTGTTAATGTTGAATTAATTACTGACAGAGATTATACAGTTACATCAGGATTGTACCATCATTTAAGTCAACCATTGTTACATTATTTTGCGTACACAGGAGACCCTTCCAAATTCCATAAAGGTCACTGCTGTTAATCATTTCAAGAAAAACAATAAGATATGCTAGTAATGGCTCAATTGAAAGGAGTAACCAAGGTTAAGAGCTTATTAGTACTTAATAACTATAGTCACCAGATAACAGAGAGCACATTGAAGGGAAGCTTGTGCTGCACAATTAAAATGGAAGGCTTGGCTAAGAGAATGTTTGCAGTTTTAAGCTATTTTTTCAGTTTTAATTAATGTTATCAAGAAGTTAGACTGCATATACTGTTCTGCTAAACCTGTTGTGGGATATTATTTGTTTTTTAGTGTTTGCTTACAGCCAAAATGTCAAAATTAGTGATGACGTTGGGGTACCTCAAACTTTGTCCAGTTTGAGACGTGTTGCGTCTGATTTGGAGAAGTGCTTTGCATGTGCAGCTCCCAATGACTTCAGTTTGAGTTACTGGTGCTCCAGACTTCTGAGACTCAGGCCATCTCAAGTTCGTCACTCCAAATCTGTAACCACTTGTGAAAATTTTGGCCTTAATAGACTATGTTATCAGCTATATTTATAATTTTACCAGTGCAATATGAGATGAAATTCATCTTGGCAATACTTCATCTACAGGAGAGAAAGCTAATAAGGATAAAAAAGAATCCATTAGTATATCAATTTATAATTCGTAGGAATCTATCCAACATTCCATAACAACCTTTCCTACACAAAGATTATTGTACAATGCTAAATAGAATGAAACAGAATTTCTTTGTTGCAAAATTGCTAACATTTATTAATGCATTGGCAGGTCTCACAGCAACAAGATTTAATTTTTAGATTCAATTATTAAGATTGATAAAGTTATAGTTGTTTGTTTTGTAGCATTTTTATGCCTGAAGTCTCTTTAGAGGAATTGGAAAAACAATGATTTTTTAGGTTAATCCACTGACCTTCTGTACAAATAGAGAATAAATGATTACATACTATCTAATTAAATATTAAGCAAAAAGTTGCTTGTTTAGCCTATACCACTATATGTGAGCCTACAAATCCTTACTCTGGCAAAGTGTCTTTGACTTCACTGGGTGTTTTGGCTGATTTAAAGATGGTAGGATTTGGCTTACTAGTACAGTATTTGCACACAATCACCTCTTTCTGCATCTGAATTTGTAACTGTATTTTGTGTGTGCACATTGGGCCCATTTGTTGTTGCACACTAGGTAGCTTCCACAGTGTTTTGGAGGGATTTATTCAATGCAGTAGATACACAATATTTACAAGAGAACTTCCTCACAAGATCACAGATGTTAGTTATGGAAGAAACCTATTAGCTCACCTAGTCCACTATCCTGCCAATGCAAGATTGTTCCCTGCAGTATAATTGCTAGTGCTGTGTCCTACCCGGTTTTAAATGTTGTAACTGATGGAGCTTGTGCCACTTGAGAGATTATACCAGTCTAGTAGAAGATTTCACTGTTGGCCCCTCAATTTCATCCCATTATTCCTAGTTATGCAGTCTTTTTCCTACAATACCATCCTCAAATGGGTTTTCTTCCCTGGTGTTTACACATTGAAATAACTGTTGACAGTTATATCTGTGTTAGTCATCCTTGAACCATGTTATAGCTATATCTCATTATTTTAATTTTTCTTGATAAATTAATCCCTCTGGGCCTGTAATCATTGCTGTTGATTTCCTTTGAAATCCCTCCAGTTTGTTTACAGTACATAACTGTCAATGTATCAGAACTCACTTTGTCTTTCTAGATCTGGAAAGCCTGTAGCATACTAATTTTTATTGATAAATAGGGGAATTTCTAATGCTGTAAACACATGGTCTCAAAGAATCAAATTTTGGATGAATATCCTACTGTTCTTGCATCTTTGAGCCTAATGCTTTTTCCTGTAGACAATTCATTTACTTAAAGCTTTAATCAGATGCACCATCTGTTTTTCATTCCTGCTTTTACCAATTTTATAGCTTAGTTGAAATTGTTCAAGTGACTTAGCCATATGTTTGGGTCTCGGTATCACAGTCCTACTTAGGCAAATCATAGACTTCATAGTCCTCATCTTGTGTTTATTGCTTTTTTTTATGATTGTTCCTTCTAGAATATTTTTGGGCATCTCCTCGGATATTCTTTGCCTTGCTGGCTGACTTGTTCAGGGTTTTTTAAAAAACATTTTCTTCTTCTTTGAGATGATCCTTTTTTTGAATTGCGGGGTTGAGCTGTAATGATTGGTTTGACATGTTTGGACCTCCTGCTGCTATACCAGGATTTACTTTATATGCAGAAGAAAGTAATCTCTAGGTTATTGAGGCTGGGTTTTTTGAGGTTAGGCTAACCGTTTTCCTTGCGGAATATATTTATTACTTGTAAGGAAATTGCTGGTCGTTATATGAGGCATTGGGTATCTGGGTAGTGGTTCTACATGGCCTTCCCTCTTGTCTTTTGATTTATAGCAGCAAAAGTCATTCTGTGCAGGAGACAATCTACGTAAGCAAAGAATGTGTTACCCAGGTCAACATTTTCCTCATGATAACCTACCAGCTTTTCTCCTTGTAGCTCTAGGCTCCTTCCATGACATAGGTCATGCTTGTGCCAGTCTTTTGCTGTGAGAAGAAACCATACCTAGAATCATAGAATCATAGAATATCAGGGTTGGAAGGGACCCCAGAAGGTCATCTAGTCCAACCCCCTGCTCGAAGCAGGACCAATTCCCAGTTAAATCATCCCAGCCAGGGCTTTGTCAAGCCTGACCTTAAAAACCTCTAAGGAAGGAGATTCTACCACCTCCCTAGGTAACGCATTCCAGTGTTTCACCACCCTCTTAGTGAAAAAGTTTTTCCTAATATCCAATCTAAACCTCCCCCACTGCAACTTGAGACCATTACTCCTCGTTCTGTCATCTGCTACCATTGAGAACAGTCTAGAGCCATCCTCTTTGGAACCCCCTTTCAGGTAGTTGAAAGCAGCTATCAAATCCCCCCTCATTCTTCTCTTCTGTAGGCTAAACAATCCCAGCTCCCTCAGCCTCTCCTCATAACTCATGTGTTCCAGTCCCCTAATCATTTTTGTTGCCCTTCGCTGGACTCTCTCCAATTTATCCACATCCTTCTTGAAGTGTGGGGCCCAAAACTGGACACAGTACTCCAGATGAGGCCTCACCAATGTCGAATAGAGGGGAACGATCACGTCCCTCGATCTGCTCGCTATGCCCCTACTTATACATCCCAAAATGCCATTGGCCTTCTTGGCAACAAGGGCACACTGCTGACTCATATCCAGCTTCTCGTCCACTGTCACCCCTAGGTCCTTTTCCGCAGAACTGCTGCCTAGCCATTCGGTCCCTAGTCTGTAGCTGTGCATTGCGTTCTTCCGTCCTAAGTGCAGGACCCTGCACTTATCCTTATTGAACCTCATCAGATTTCTTTTGGCCCAATCCTCCAATTTGTCTAGGTCTTTCTGTATCCTATCCCTCCCCTCCAGCGTATCTACCACTCCTCCCAGTTTAGTATCATCCGCAAATTTGCTGAGAGTGCAATCCACACCATCCTCCAGATCATTTATGAAGATATTGAACAAAACCGGCCCCAGGACCGACCCTTGGGGTACTCCACTTGATACCGGCTGCCAACTAGATATGGAGCCATTGATCACTACCCGTTGAGCCCGACAATCTAGCCAGCTTTCTACCCACCTTGTAGTGCATTCATCCAGCCCATACTTCCTTAACTTGCTGACAAGAATACTGTGGGAGACCGTGTCAAAAGCTTTGCTAAAGTCAAGAAACAATACATCCACTGCTTTCCCTTCATCCACAGAACCAGTAATCTCATCATAAAAGGCGATTAGATTAGTCAGGCATGACCTTCCCTTGGTGAATCAGTGTTCCTGATCACTTTCCTCTCATGCAAGTGCTTCAGGATTGATTCTTTGAGGACCTGCTCCATGATTTTTCCAGGGACTGAGGTGAGGCTGACTGGCCTGTAGTTCCCAGGATCCTCCTTCTTCCCTTTTTTAAAGATTGGCACTACATTAGCCTTTTTCCAGTCATCCGGGACTTCCCCGGTTCGCCAAGAGTTTTCAAAGATAATGGCCAATGGCTCTGCAATCACAGCCGCCAATTCCTTCAGCACTCTCGGATGCAACTCGTCCGGCCCCATGGACTTGTGCACGTCCAGCTTTTCTAAATAGTCCCTAACCACCTCTATCTCCACAGAGGGCTGGCCATCTCTTCCCCATTTTGTGATGCCCAGCGTAGCAGTCTGGGAGCTGACCTTGTTAGTGAAAACAGAGGCAAAAAAAGCATTGAGTACATTAGCTTTTTCCACATCCTCTGTCACTAGTTTGCCTCCCTCATTCAGTAAGGGGCCCACACATTCCTTGGCTTTCTTCTTGTTGCCAACATACCTGAAGAAACCCTTCTTGTTACTCTTGACATCTCTGGCTAGCTGCAGCTCCAGGTGCGATTTGGCCCTCCTGATAACATTCCTACATGCCCGAGCAATATTTTTATACTCTTCCCTGGTCATATGTCCAACCTTCCACTTCTTGTAAGCTTCTTTTTTATGTTTAAGATCCGCTAGGATTTCACCATTAAGCCAAGCTGGTCGCCTGCCATATGTACTGGTCGCCTGCCATATGTACCTAGGGAAATATGTACTGGATTTCATCCTAACCGAGGACATCTTTTACATGATACTCCCAGTTTGGTGTACACTACCCAGATTCTGAGAGTTTTAAATCTGCTCCTAACCTTGGGACATGACTTAATATCACATTGTGTTACCCAGCCATTTAAAAGAGCACTCATTTTCATGCTTCAATGGTTCAGTCCAGCGTTTCCCAAAGTGAGGTGCATATTTTTGAGATAAAGGAATGGCAGCATTCATGGAATTCTCTGGTGAAAACACTGTAATGTTGCAACATATTACATACCAAAATAGTCAACATCTGATTTGTGCTGGTTAGCTTTGGGTGGACACAAAAGTCAGTTGATACTATTTCTGTTCAGTGGTGAGATGAGAGTAACCCTTAAATCAGGTTTCCAATGTGAATGCTCATGTTACAAGTTCTAAAATCAGTTTTTAGGAATATTTGTAAACATTTGCTTAAAACTGGCTGTTTCTGCACTCATTCCTGCCAGGAAACTTATCTGGAGTATATGTGGAAAGTAAATACAAAAATGAGGTTAACACACACAAATATAATTAATTTTTTTTATTCAGAACAAATATTTGACGGGAAATTTGTGGCTTTTAAAAAAAAATAAATGATCTGGGTTATTTTAATTTGTTTAGCAAGAGGTAGTTTCCTAGAAGATTTTCAGCAATGTTCTATTTTGTGAGGCTCTCACACCAATATGTCTTGGACAGTTTTTGAAATTGGCACAGACCCATACAATATTTTCATGATTTTAAAAATTAGACTATGTACAATATTTTTATGGTATAATCTAAAGATAAATCTTATACAATTCAATTTTAAAATGTTTTCATTTGCCTAGCTGAAATAGAGAAGTAGACACGTTTGTTTTGAATTGTGGCATCTGTTGAACAGCGTAAAATGTGACTGAAGAAGACTTACTTCTGCACTAGCCTGTGCACTTAGATATATGTGCATGCATAGACTCATTCAGTTCCCCTCTACATCGATTGGAGTGCACTCATATCGGACACACCTTTAAAATGGAACATAATCTTCTGCCTATACTCTTCTAGTTATTCCCTGGGAACATATTGGGAAGTCATGGACACAGGGATTCTGACCTCTGAACATGGATGATGATGAGATGAGTTAGATAGGAAAGGACTCCTTCGCAAATGTTTTCCATTAAACATGGCAAGGCACATGGTACCCTCCTCTGTTATTTGCAGAGGGAGCAATGTGAGGCAGACAGACTTCAAAATTTAGAGATGTGTGACTGAGCAACAGCTCGGTGGCATGCTTCTTTAGAGATGACAAATGTCTCACCACTTCGTTAATGGTTTTGTGCGTTAAAGCAAGGGCAGAGGCTACTTTCCAAGGCATGGTCTCCTGTGTAACTAACATATTTAACAGAAGTAGAAATCTTCTTAATACATCAGCAGTAACTCCCTCTGTCCTGGGTCCCTGTGGAGGGGTGGTGGGTTCACCTTTCAAATTAGAACAGAAAGTGGAGAGTTTTGAGGTGGTGCTCAGATCCTATGGGAGTTTGTTCCAGAACCTTGAGCTGGCCTCTGAAAGATCTGTCTCCTGCACAAAATGAGCTTTGCCCGTGGGGTGAACGACTCAATTGTGCCTTAGGAGCAGAGTTGTCAAGCACAATCCTCCTATCGAAGTTTTAGGCAATCTTTTGGGCAGGCTGGAGACATGCCATTGAGCACTTTAAGGACTAGGACAAAGACCTTGATTTCAGCTTTGTTCTATGGGAAGCCGGTGCAGAGTGGAGGACAGGTTTTGTGTATTCGCAATAGCCTGTGCTGCTTAAGAGGTGCACAGCATGACTACTGGGATGATTGTGCTGCTCTCAGGGAAGGGAGTGAGAAATATAAAGGAGCAGGCTTTTTTTTGTCGGGTTAGTTTTAACTTTGTGGGATTGTTCTCTTTATTTGAAGGCAACATGATTTACCACTTTAGTGGCCTATCAGATCCATCCTTTTTTAAAGGAGAATTAGGCTGAAATTCTCCAAGTTTATATATGTATATATTTATTTATTTTTTTGCTGACTTTTTACCTGCCTGTAGGATTTGGCCAAGGAATCAAAGTAATTGCACATATACACTGAAATCAAAATGGACATCAAATGGCAATGGCACCTCCCAAGATTGAATTTACTGAAATGATGAAAATTGCACACACTCTCAGAATGTATTAGATATTTATCATAATACTTTTCTTATAGTAGCTCTTTAAAAATGAGGCAGAGCAGGGACTTGAACCTGCATCTCCCACTTCCCAGGTGAGGGCCTTGACTACCAGGTTATTGATGGGGCTTTGCTCTTTCTCAGGTTTTGCTCAGACATTCCATCCTGGGCCTGAGAAACCTTTCCTAAAAAAGTTTCATTGAAACCAGTACATTCCCTCAAAAGGTGTCAGTTTCAACAAATCATCATTTTCTGTCAAAAAATTCCCTAACAGCTTGACAGGTTTCAGAGTAACAGCCGTGTTAGTCTGTATTCGCAAAAAGAAAAGGAGTACTTGTGGCACCTTAGAGACTAACCAATTTATTTGAGCATGAGCTTTCGTGAGCTACAGCTCACTTCATCAGATGCATACCGTGGAAACTGCAGCAGACTTTATATATACACAGAGAATATGAAACAATACCTCCTCCCACCCCACTGTCCTGCTGGTAATAGCTTATCTAAAGTGATCATCAGGTGGGCCACCTGATGACCACTTTAGATAAGCTATTACCAGCAGGACAGTGGGGTGGGAGGAGGTATTGTTTCATATTCTCTGTGTATATATAAAGTCTGCTGCAGTTTCCACGGTATGCATCTGATGAAGTGAGCTGTAGCTCACGAAAGCTCATGCTCAAATAAATTGGTTAGTCTCTAAGGTGCCACAAGTACTCCTTTTCTTTTTCCTAACAGCTTGAGTCACACCTATACTTGACATTAGCAGATAGGCCTTTTGGTTCATTTTGAATCCAAATGTAATTTAGTAAATAATCTTATAATATTTCACTTCATATTTGTATGCTACTTTTCCTTAACTACATAATTATGACATAAATGTGTTTATACAATTTGCATTAAGTATTATTTAAATGCTACCCACTATGCATGTGGGTCATGGTTTATTAAATAAAATGTAGAGGTTTCGTGGGAAGCAAATGTATTTGGTGGGTTGGCCTACTGCTGAAATTTCATCAGAAAACAAAAAGGCACATACGGTGGAATATCTCTTTGGCACAACCACAGTTAGCATTCCCCACAAGCCTCCTCCAAAAATTAAATAACTATAAATTTCAGGGAATGCTGTAGGGAGTGTGGATATAGTCTTCTGGAGACTTTCTGTGCTTTGATAGCTATGCTTTTCAATTAAAAAAATCTTTGTATCTACTGACTGACTGACTGAAGCCATTTCTACTGACAATCAGGAAAAGCTGCTTATAAAATATTTGACCCTTTGCATCTTATTGGTAGGCTTAAATATACCCTGTAAAGGTTGGGCCTTTAAGGCTTCACCTGGTGTGCAATATAATTGCATTTATCAATCAGCTGAGGAATAGCCTCTCTTCCTGTTAGAATGTTGGCGGGATTGCCTGAATGCACAGAGCAGAATCAGCTTCTGGTTTCACTGTATGCTGGTTGGGTTGGGTAAAATTTAGGATTCTACTCAGATAAAGTGGACATATGGAATGCCTGATCCTGTCTTCTCTGGCTTCTGAAGAAGGAGAAATAAAATAATTGCATATGACAAATCAGAATCATTTCCACAGAGGCTGGGAGAGTCCATAAGCAAAGACTCATGAAGGATTTATTATTAAATTATTATTTAATTAAATTAAAAAAATTGGTGATTTTTAGTCTTCTGAATAGTACAACTATTCAGCCTACTTATATGAATTGCAGTGCTACTGAACAGGCAATCATAATACCATGTGTTCATTCTGAAGCATATTTACATGCTAAAATGATCTAGAACGCAAACTGTAATTTATAATCAACAGGTATCTTCTTTTCAAGATTAACTCATTAAATTAAATATAGAATACTTTAAATAACTGATTTCATGGATATAATCTCCTCTCAGTTCTGTATATTGACATTAACATTTGCAGAATGCTTTACAGAAAAGCCTGTATTTTTGTTGAAAAGCCTAGTTGCTTTGATATTGAACTATTAATATTAGAGAACAGAATAGGTAGATGATCTTGCCTACAGTGTTGGGAGCATATTGTTTTGTGCATTGTATTCTATTAAAGTAACTGATTTCTTGCTCTGTGAAGTACATATCCCCTTTTTGTCTGGGAGAGCAATATTTCTGCTTGTAATTCCTGTGTCAAGGAAGGTGAGTATGACCCTGGAGAGAACTGGGGAGGCTAACAAATTGTCTGTATTTTTCATAGATTCATAGTTTACAAGGCCAAAAGGGACAATTGTGATCATCTGGCATGACCTCCTGTATCACACAGACTGTAGAACTTTCCCAAAATAATTCCTAGAGCATATCTGTTAAAAAACCATCCAACCTTGATTTAAAAATTGCCAGTGATGGAGAATCTACCATGACCTTTGGTAAATTGTTCAAATGGTTAATTACTCCCAGTATTAAAAATTTCCATCTTATTTCCAGTTTGAATTTGTTGAGCTTCACCTTTCAGCCCATGGATAGCGTTATATCTTTCCCTGGTAGCTGAAGAGCCTCTTATCCAATATTTGATCCCCATGTAGGTACTGAAAGACTGTAATAAAGTCATCCCATAATCTTCTCTTTGTTAAGCTAAATAAATTGAGCTCCTTGAATTTATCACTATAATGCATGTTTTCAAATCCTTTAATCATTCTTGTGGCTCTTCTCTGAACCCTCTTCAATTTATGAACATCCTTCTTGAATTGTGGACACCAGAATTGGATGCAGTAGTCCAGCAACAGTTCCACTAGTGTCAAATACAGAAGTAAAACAACCTCTCTACGCCTATTCAGGATTCCCTTGTTTATGAATCCAAGGATTGCATTAGCCCTTTTGGCCACAGTGTTGCAGTAGGAGCTCATGTTTGCTGATTATTCACCGCGACCATCCAATCTTTTTCAGTCACTGCTTCTCTGGATAGAGTCCCCCATCCTGGAAGTATGGGTTACATTCTTTATTCCTAGATGTATACGTTTACATTTAGCTGTCTTAAAATACATATTGTTTTCTTGTGCCCAGTTTATGAAGCAATCCAGATCACACTATACCAGTGACCTGTCCTCTTCGTTATTTACCATTTCCCCTTGCGGATGCCCAAGTAGGCATGGAATCTTTTATAATTTTGACTATAAAAATGTGCTACAAATTTAAGTGCTCTTAAAGGAGTAATGAGAGAGATTTGGTTGAAGATGTGGGTGTTTTTTTTTTTTTAATCTAAGCATATATAATGGCAGTAAATCAAAGAGCTGGCTGCATTTTTACCAACTTTACAAGAAGGTGTGAGGTGGGTTAGATTCAATAGCAGTGTCCAACTAGTAGGCACATATCAAGTAATTCCTTTAAATTAATATTTGTGGATTACTTTGAATATGATGCTAAATATTAATAATTGTGAGACCAACATTTAATTTGTTTTATTTAACTAAAACAACAACATCATTATGTATTCTTGATTTTTTCTTCAACAGCAAACCCATAATATTTTAACAAATCAAGCATATGAATTTTTGAATTTAGTTAAATATTCAAGTTTTTTAAAACCAGGTTTGTTTTTGTTAAAATAGTTTTTAACTAAAATAGTTAAATGAAATATTAAAAAAAAAAACAAAAAGAAAAGGAGTACTTGTGGCACCTTAGAGACTAACCAATTTATTTATTTATTTTTGCGAATACAGACTAACACGGCTGTTACTCTGAAACCTAAAAAAAACCCAAAATTAAATCGACTGTCAGCCAGGTCAACATGAGAAACTTAAAATATTGGCTTCTGCAGCTAACTCAGTCATCTTCACCTTCATTTCCCTGTTTGCTCATAATCTGGAAAAGAAAAACAAGCTTTCTTGCTTTTTAAGGTCCCAAACTATTTCTCAATTTGGAATGAATTAGTCCAAAGGAAGAAAATATTCTTTCTACACCAGCAGAAGAAGCTACTGCTGTTAAAAGTGAGAGTATCAATCACTTCAACGGTCTCTGGGTGACTTCCACCAGTTCACTGGTGTGACTTTCTTTAAAACATCATCAGCAAACATATATTTTTGAATGGTTCACCCGTAGCTCTGAAGTTTATTATAACTGGCATTATGGAGGGATGATTGCTGGATGTCCATGTCATAGCTAAATCCTCTTCTTCAGCCATTAAGGTTTGACCCTGGTACCAAGTATTGAAAATATTTGAAAGAAAATGAGCTGGAGATGGTGCTTGTCCCATTCATTTTTTTTAATGCTTGTAATTTAACTCTGTCATTGCGTATTTCTCTTTTTAAGATCTTACTCAGTTCCTTCTAAATTTCAACAGCGTCAGCAATAAAACAGCTATTTCCCTGCATTTTGTTCAAGGCTACAGAAATAGGCTTCAGGGTACTCAGCATGTGTTCAACTTTTCTCTTAAACCCAATGTTGAGAACGTTGGCTGTGACAGTGCCATCTATTTTTTTCATGATTTTGTTTACAAACTGTCATCAGATTAGACCAGTTCTTGATATAGTGCTCTAAACAGTCCACTACCGAGTTCCATCGCACGTCTTGGGGGAGAGTTATCTTGGTTCTGCCCACTTTTTTCAGAGCAGCTGCTGCAAAGTGGTTGTTACAGAAGTATTTTGCAATTTTAACAACATTAGCTTTAATTTCTGGAACACTGAAGTCTTTGGCTAGGAGGTGCATGAAATGAGCACTGCAACCATATGTTATTAGCTTGGGACTCTCTTCACTCTCTTCTAAATAATTTTTTCTCATCTTGGATACATTTGCAGCATTGTCTGTGACCAAGCTGCATACTAGACATTTGAATTTTTTTCACAGTTTGTTATAGCTTTTGCTGCTACTTCTTGTAAGTATTCTGCTGTGTGTGCATTTCCTGATGTATCAATTGTTTCTGTAAGGAAGACATTCCCTTCTTCTGTTGTCACACAAGTACATACAACAGGATCATTGTGGACATTGCTCCACCCATCAAGACTCAGGTTAACAATTTTACCCTCTAGACTTTTTACACACTGCTCAATTTCTCTTTCATATACTTTATCCAACAATTTGCCTGTGATATCTGCTCTGTTGGGTGGACTGTATCTTGGTCTTAATGACTGAACCATGTTAATGAAGTGTGGGTTCTCAATCATACGGAAAGAAGAGTTTGTTGCATGAACCCCCTTGGTCCTGTCACCTGATGTGCTGAAATTACCTCTGAGCCCATTTTCACTGCCATCTTGAGACTTCCAGAACCCTGCCTTGTTGAGCCAGAGGTGCTAGCCTGCTGCAACACAGATCCAGGGTCCAGGCCATGCCCCCAAAGCTGCAGGCTTTAAGTGAAAATAGCTCTGCAGGTTACCTGACTCAGACACCCTGCTCCCAATGGGATCCAAACCCCAAATAAATCAGTTTTTCTCTGCATAAAGCTTATACAGGGTAAACTCATAAATTGTCCACCCTCTATAACACAGATAGAGATATGCACAACTGTTTGCTCCCCCAGGTATTAATCATTTACTCTGAGTTCATTAATAAACAAAAGTGATTGTATTAAGTATAAAAAGTAGGATTTAAGTGGTTTCAAGTAATAACAGACAGAACAAAGTAAGTCACCAAGAAAAATAAAGCAAAAACATGCAAGACTAAGCCTAATACTTTAAGAAACTGATTACCTGTAATATCTCACCCTCAGAGATGTTCCAATAAGCTTCTTTCACAGACTAGACTCATTCTTAGTCTAAGCCCAATCCTTTCCCCTAATACAGTCCTTGTTAGTTTCAGCAGACCTCTTAGGTGGTAAGCAGGGGCTTTCTCATGGCTGGCCCCGTTTGTCCTGCTCCACCCCCTTTTATAGCTTTGTCACAAGGCAGGAATCTTTTGTCTCTCTGGATCCACACCTCTCTTTCTAAATGGAAAAGTACCAGATTTAAGATGGATTTCATTATCAGGTGACATGGTCACATGTCACTGTAAGACCCCAGGCTCCATTCTTCCTGGGCTGGCCCACATGTACACAGGAAGGTGGGCAAGTAAACAGAGCCATTTACAGCTCATTGATTCTGAAGCACCCTTAATGGCTTCCACTTAATATGTTTACATCAGTAATACAAGTTTATATCTTATTCTCCTAACTTCAGACACAGAAATAATACATGCAAACAAATAGGATGAACATACTCAGTAGATTATAAACTTTGAAATGATACCTTACAAGAGACTGTTTGCATAAGGCATATTCCAGTTACATCATATTCACATTCATAAACATAAAGCATATGGCGGGGTGGCCAACCTGTGGCTCCGGAGCCACATTTGGCTCTTCAGAGGTTAATAATGCGGCTCCTTGCATTATGTGCTGACTCCGGAGCTGGAGCTACAGACACCAACTTTCCAATGTGCCGGGGGTGCTCGCTTCTCAACCCCCTGCTCTGCCTCAGACCCTGCCACCACTCCGCCCCTTCCCCTGAACGTGCTGTATCCCTCTCTCCCCACCAGAGCCTCCTGCACGTGCAAAACAGCTGATCACAGCAGGTGGGAGGCATGGGGGGGGAAGGGGGAGGCCCTGGAGCGGGGGAGCTGATGGGGGGCTGCTGACGTATTACTGTGGCTCTTCAGCAATGTACAATGGTAAAGCCTGGCTCCTTCTCAGGCTCAGGTTGGCCACCCCTGGCATATGGAGTGCAACGTCACAGACTGTATCCTGTTCTTAATGACTAAACCATGTTAATGAAGTGTGGGTTGTCAATCGTATGGAATGGAGAGTTTGTTGCATAAACAAACTGGACAGTTTTTTCATCAATTACTTTTTTGTCATCTGATTCTTATCACAAACTTATCTATGGTTGTTTCTGGATGAAGGAGATTTTTTTTTTCTTTTTGCTACAGGTGATATACTGTGGCTATGTGACATACGTGATGTGACTGAAACACTATCATTGGCAGATAACTCTGAAACTATAGAAAATGATGGTGATCTCGAAGATGGATAGTCTTCAGAATCCTGTATGTTGAGGATGGATTCTCTTAAACAAAATAAGTCAATGCTGTTATTGAATTATTATTACCATACTGTTCCCATAGAGTAACAACTATATTTTTTGCTCAAACATGAGAATTCAAGAATAGTTCAGAGGGAAGTCAGGCAGGCAGGAAGTATGAAGGAAGAAGTATGAAATAAAAACGTTTACCAACCTGAAGATCCTGCATGTTCAGACATGTTCCTTTCATCATCTTCAAGACAGCTTCCTCCTAAGAAGGAACACTTCTCATGATGTTGTTTCACTTGGGCAACCAGGCCTTGCATTTCTTTGTTGTACTGTTTGCATTTTGCACGCATGTCTGTCTTTCCCACAGGTAGAGGAACTTCATTAAAATATTCCCAAACTGGGTTTCTTTTGCGGCCTGCTGCCATGATAGGTTTTCCCTTCTAGTGAGAGAATGGTATAGTAGATCTCAAATCAGTGAAGGCTACGCTCAGAAAGACCTCAAGACTTCTGGAATACGCTGCTCAAACAGTTTCACTTTTGTTTCTACTGGCTCCCTCCCTTCTCACATTTATCTCCAGACTTCTTCTCCTTGTCCAGATCTATTCTACCGCCAACAATCTTCTATTCATTGAACTTTTTGAAACTTTGCACTTTTAGAGAGAGGTAAGGGATTGACTCTTGTGTAAACAAATTTGCAGAGGGACAATAGGGTTGATGTCTGTTGATATATTATTTATTTTAAAACATTCTAGCTGTTAACTAGCATGTTATCTCTGGAGACACAAATCCACAGTTTGAGAACTGCAAAACTAAGCATCTCTGAAGGTATCTTCTAGACTGAACACTGAGTCCCATTGGGAAGATAGAAAGATTAACCTAAATAATCTATACAGAAGCCCCTGGGACCCATAAAATTGAGTCCCTAATCCATGAACTATTGGAACACATTTACAAAACTTTTTTTAAACATTACATGAATGTATTGTCTCATATTATAGAATTAGAATTTATAATCCCTATTCCATGATGAGATATCTTTGAGCTGTAATGTATCTTAATTAAAACTACCTTTACGTAGGTTTTTTCCTCAGAAAGCATTTTATCAAAAAATCCAATTTTTAAATTTAAAAAATCTTACTTTTTTAAAAATATTGAATTTTTTTTATCCACCGTACATAACAAGAACCAATGGCTGGAAGCTGAAGCCAGACAAATTCAAAATGGAAATAAAGCACACATTTTTAACAGTGAGGGTGGATAACCCTTAGAACAAACTACCAAGGGAAATGGTAGATTCTCCATCTTTTGATGTCATCAGATCACTGTCTTTCTGGCAGCTATGCTGTGATAAATAAAGTGGTCGGGTAGCTCCCTTTGATGAACAACCAGCCAGCCAGCTAGCTGTAAAATCCCTCTTGATAGCTGTTCTCTGCTTGCTTTACCTGTAAAGGGTTAACAAGCCCACAGGTAAAAGAAAAGGAGTGGTTACCTGACCAAAAGAGCCAGTGGAAAGGCTAGAACTTTTAAAATTGGGAAAGAAACTTTCCCTTTGTCTGGGCTTTAAGGACACAGATGCTATAAACAACAATGCTGTGTTAAGTTTGAACCAGGTATGCAAAAGTATTTTCCGTACCTAGAAGAAATAATTTGGATAGGGAACATTTAGTTAGATGCTATCAGGTTTATTTCTTATTTTGGCTTGTGAATCTCCTCTGTGCTAACCCCAGATGCTTTTGTTTGCTTGTAACCTTTAAGCTGAACCCCCAAGAAAGCTATTTGGGGGTGATTAATTTTTTGTAATTGTTTCTTTTAAGATCTAGCAAAAACCCTAAGTTCCAGATGTATTTTTTCCCTTTTTGTTTTCAATAACATTTACCTTTTTTTAAGAACAGGATTGGATATTTGGTGTCCTAAGAGGTTTGTGCATGTTGTTTTATTAGCTGGTAGCAACAGCTAATTTCCTTCGTTTCCTTTCTCAGCTCTTCCCTGGAGAGGGGGTGAAAGGGCGTGAGGGAGGAATTCCCAAGTGCTCCCCTTCCTGGGTTCAAAGGTTTTTTTGGGGGGGTGGGGAGGTTGCATTTGGGTGGTGACAGCGTTTACCAAGCCAAGATCAGAGAAAAGCTGTAACCGTGGGAGTTTAATACAAGCCTGGAGTGGCAAGTATTAATTTTTAAAATCCTTGTGGGCCCCCACTTCCTGCACTCGAGGTGCCAGAGTGGAGATTCAGCCTTGATATATGCTTTATCCAAACACAAGTTATTGGGCTCCATACAGGGGTAAGGGGGTGAAATTTAACAGCCTGTGATATACATGAGGTCAGATTAGAAGATCTAACTGTCCCTTCTGGCCTTCAACTCTATGAACCTGTGAGTGAACTTGAGCAAATGAAATAGTAGTAATTAAGATAATCGTCTGCAGCAATAGGAGCGATAGAATTCTGGCCTGGTCTTTGGTGCAGCCAGAGCATTCCGGAATCTCACTTGTGCACTCGCCACAGTCACAGTAGCAATGATGAAGAAGTTAAAAGGGAATAACCTAGGCTAGAGTAGATAGTAGTAGCAACTGCAGCTCTTGTAGCTGTTTTATCAAGGCAGAGTTCCACAGATGTCTTGGTCATTAAAGCGAGTTACAATGTAATATGTATATTAAAATAGGAATGGAAATAAAATATGGGGTTACTCTTACCTACCCAAAACTGATTTTATATATATAAAAAAGCAGCTGAATACAAACCTTGTTTAGCTATATGAGAACAAAAGAAATGAGAGACAAACAGACATGTATCTGGTAACTGCCACTGTTAGTAGTAAATATGCTCTTCCTCACCCCTCCTTTTCCTCACTCTCCCCTCCCCGATAATTTAAAGTTAGTGACTCAGCTGTCTATATAACACACAAAGGCAGCATGTACTTTGTCAAAAGAAGTTGGCTGGTGTACAATGCTGTGAAAATGCGGGAATGTTCCATCCTTATTACTTCTTTTCTCCCTGTCCTTTTGCCTAAGAGTCTCTAAACTATTGGTCCCACTACCATTCTTGCAGTTGCCTATGTTCAGTGCTTCCATTGCAGCAGGTTCTTGTTTGTTGTAATTAAAATAAATCTGTCTCTGTGTAGGGGCAAGTTAGCTTGCAATCACAGTTGCATCTAGTGCACTAGACTCAAGCTAAGTGTAGACACTACCTTTTGGGCAAATTGATGATGTACAGTTACATGTATGATAGCACAGGCCACAAATTCCACCTTAGTTGCCAGTTCAGTAGCACTCCAGTGTTGCCAGATGTGACACAGGCATCATGAGATAACCTTCCACATTCTATGTTGTCATTGCCCATGCAGATTCATTTTGCTGTGGTGCACCATGCATGAATCCAAAATCCTCCAAGTTTCCCAAATGGACTCTTTATTAATTGTTGCTGTCAAATTCATTGTTGAAGCTGAGACCACCACTACCTCTCTATACTAACTGCAGTGTGCTATGAACTAGACTTCACAACACTCCACCCATGATGTCAATCCATCTTCCCCAGTTGAGACCTAGTTCCTTTCCAGTGGAAGGAAGTGTCCATGTTATTTCTGAACTGTAGGTCCAAGAACATGGAAAGAATGAAGAGATGAGCATGTTTGATGAGAATGTGCAAGTCACTTTGCAATATCTACCATAAACCAATGATAGTGAAAAAACTGTCTTCTGCCTTAATGGTTTTCCATAAGTGTGTTTTGGGTTTTTTTGTTTTTTTTAATTCTGCAGACAGATAAGTGGTCTGACTTGGTTTGATCTTCATGGTTCATCATTTTGATTGCATTCTCAAGTAGCAACAAGAGAATGACTGACTGATTCAGACCAATGTCCCCAGTGAAAGCCCTGTTTTGTACCATGAAATGTTTGGATTGCTGTGTTGTAATCATACAACCACTTCCAGCATGTGCCAAGTAAAATTGTATTGTCACCACCTTCAACTGGAGACAGGGAAAACCGTCTGCACATACAGTTCTTTGAGGAGATTATATGCCAAGTAGGAGCAGTTAGTGCCCATAGATTTTATGGGGTCATGAACATTCTCTCTGCAATTCCCCTGACCCATTTTCCTCAGGAACTTCCTCACCAGTAAATTCAAGCAGTTTGCGAAACAGGGTATGTGAACAAACCTTCCATCATGCATCACGTTGTCTCTCTGTGCTCCCATCTCATGAACCTGCAGGAGAAGGACAGGAGGTGGTCAGCTTCACATCTGCCACTGCCTCCAAGATCTGTGGAAAACATACAATGGTATTTGGTAATTGATTCTATAATATCAACATTTTATCATCTGGGTCAGCAAGCGTCAGGAGAGGCGAGAGTGAGTGAATTGCCACTGTAGATTACAAAAGAGTGGATCCATTTAGTGACGCTTAGAAGCCTTTTATGTCTAATTGCATAGTCATGAATATGTGTACATAGGGTTGGCCACACAACTGAGCAACATAGTTGCTTCCATATATTAGTAAATGTACAATATGCCATTATTAAAGAAATATTACACAATTATCTGGTTTTGTACCTTTGTATAAGAATAATGAGCTGCTGCGGAAAGCAAAAGTATATATTTGGATCTTAACATGCGTTTGCAAAAGGAAAATAAATTGGTAACTGAGTATTTAATCCCTTAAATTACATCCAGTTTGTTTATATAATAGGATTTAATTCTGGACTAAATACATTGTAGTGCTGCCCTATCTAGTGTTCTTGTAAAGAGTTGAGTTTCCATAACATATCTCATATAAAGTGAATAGGCAAAGTACCTTGCAAAACTCTGACACTAACTGTTTAATGAAACAATTCTATTATATATTGGACATGTCTAAAGTTGACACTGAAATATAACACTATATTTTCCCACAGAAATTTTTCACCAAGTATATGTGGTTTGCTTTTCCTATTTCCACTCTGGTGGATAATTCCAGTTAGTTGCCTCTCTCTCTGAAGCTTGTTACAATTCACCTCTGAGCAGTTAGATAAACATATTGTTTTGATAACAGTGAATATACAGTGAGAGAGGTTTATTGATTGCATTCCGATTCTGTTAAGATTTTTATTTTTAGTGTAGAATGCAAATACTTTTTGACAGTTATTTGTCATTGTTTCAAATGGGTTCATAAATGATTAATCATGGACTTGTGTGGAATATGGTACAACCCTGGCCCCACTGAAGTCAATGGCAAAACTCCATTGACCTCAGTGGGGCCAGGATATCATCCATAGTCTCCTTTACGGTTATCACTAAAGTACATATCTCCATTATTATAATTCCTTCCTTGAGTTTCTTTTTCTTTTTGAATTATGACACTGACTAAAGGGTGACTCTGTAAGGCACACTTTATAGAGGGTTAATTATACTGTTATGGAAGTAACTTATTCCAAATGTTCTGGACACGTGTGTATATATAATCTACCTACATTTTAAAATAATATAGCATTGCATCTCCTAATTTTTTCATTTGTTTATGTTGCACTGTGCTACCCTACTGAAGACCTATATAAATGTATTCCCTTAGGTATCAGCTGGATTAATAGATTTCTTGTCTGTTTGTTTTTCCTCTTGCACAGCACAGTGTGCCCAATTCAAACCATCCTTTTTATCATTTACAGTTACATTTTACGTATTTTATTATGAACACAGTTGTCATTTACTCTTATATTAATGGCTGTTTTGTTTTGTCTGACACTATGAATGTTTCTTTCCTAAGATTTTGTTCTGTAAATTAAGCCACAGTTTTTCAATAAAAAATTAAAACTTAATTTCTAATAATTAAATATTTTACAAATGTTACCTATTGTAAAATATTTATAATTCCTCCTAGCTTTAAATACTCTTCCCACACTCCTATATCCCATTTACATTAATGGGATGTACAAACACCTAGGGAAGTATAGGCTCTTAAATGGAGGACCGCATCAAAGGAGTATAGGAAGCAGAGGCTATCGAGTTGTAGGTGCTCCTTATAATGTATTGTTTGATAGGGTGTTATGTAAAGAAATATGTGTGAGGTTTTGGGTGCCTTTTGCAAGTTGCAGAATGCAATCAAATCGCACACAAGTCAATGAAAGTTGAAGGAGCTCAGCACCTGACCAGATCAGGTCATTACTAAGAAAGCAATAATAAAGCATCAAGGACAGTGTATCACAAGATTGGGTTTAATTGGTTTTGGTTATTGTAGTTTAATAGTTTAATAATGTATTCATAAATGTTCTTTAATTGCTCACTCATGGGACCTGACAAAAAGTGAGTGGTTTTTGTAATTAAGGGGTAGTATAATTGTAACCATTACAATGTGGGTGGCAGTCACTGAAGGAAGGATTTTGCCGAATAAAATGATCTCTTATTTGGTGTCACTGTATATTTTGTAAAAACAATAATGATGTGCTAAAAATGGGTGACCCTACTATTGTGCTTTGCCATTAAAGCTTTGATGATTCATGAACAGAGACCCTTATTTTGGAGGGGGTGTGAGCCCCACACAGGTGAGCAAAGGGTTAACATAACAGAAGTCTGAGAGCTCAGTTAGCCCACCTTGCTGCACCTGAAGTCTGTTAGCTGATCCAGCTGTGGAGGTGCTGGGCCTCCTTCATAAAGGAAGGAAGTGAAAGCTACTGGGGAGGTCCTGGAAAGGGATCCAGGGAAGAGATGTCCAGGAGAAAAAGGGTTAGTGTTCCCTCACTCCTAGAAAGAAACTATGGAGAAGCTGTAGGAGAGAAGTTACCCCTGGTGGTAGGCCCTGGGAAAGGGGCAAATGTTCCAGTGCAGTAGCCCTGGATTTGGTGTTCCGGAACAGGCAGTTGGGGAGATCACAGTGAGACTAAATTTTGTTTGGGGGTTTTGTCATTCTGTCGGGGAAAGCCAGGGAACCTGCTGCTCTGAGAGAAGAGTGGGACTGCAGGGGAGCGGAGCCTATTTGTATGGGACATTGATACCCCGGAAGGGTTGAGACTTTAAAATGACCTGGACGGAGGGCTAAGTCATGAGAAGAAGCAGACCACTGCAGGGCCAAAACATTTATCAGCAAAGGGTGCTAGATAAGGAGAGTCTTCTATGCCCAGCCATGATGTTTAGTATCAGAGTTGAAGCCACTCTTTTATAGGATAATGTTGTGGGTAGGCTGTTATCGCAACTGGAACATGGAAAGTGGAAATCTGGAAGGGTTTCAGTGTCATTGAGACAGGGAAGAAGGGGTGTGAGGCAGGACAGGAAGCTGCAAGATTGCAGAGGACTCTGGCCAGAGCAAGAAATTGACGGGAGTGTGATCAGGTGAGAACAGATGTGGTTGCGGAAAATGGGTTTTGATAAGCTTTTTCTCGTTCTTTGCCTATATGTACTAAATCAAACACCAATACACATGCAGAAAGGGGTATTTATAGATGTTACACTTTTATATGGAACACTCTCAGGTGATTTGTATATGATCCACTCCAAGAAAATTCCATGTATAAGGGGGAGAATACACTTTAGAAAATACTAAATGGCAGAGGCTGGTGAGGGGAAACAATGCCCACCAATAAAAATGTTGCAGATCCTTCTTCAGTGTCACCTCACACTTTTACACCTGTTGAATAAATTTGGGCATTTCATTCTTGCACAAAATTCAACAGCAGAAGATTGTGATGAGATAGTTTAAGTAACTTCTAATGGCCTCAGTTTCATGTAGACTTTTCCCATGGAGTGGAGTCTTACTCTGAGTAAAGGTGGCAAATTTTGCTCTGAGATAGGTTTTATTGTAAATACTAATATTGTAAACGTGTATATATTGAAAAACCTCTAAATGATGTGGCTAGAATGTCTTTTTCTCCTTAATGGAATATTGCAGGGGTGGCCAAACTTACTGACCCTCAGAGCTGCATATGATAATCTTCAGACGTTCAAGAGCCGGGCACACCTGCCAGGGCTCAGGGCTTTTGAAGCCCTGAGTCCCCTGGCAGATGCCCCCCAAGGGGCTGAAGCCCATAGACCCACCATCCCACTGCAGGGCAGAACCCCCGAGTCCCCCACCCCACCCCTGCTGGTCTGATAGGTGGAGAATGGTGGGGGGTTCTGCGAGCCACATTTTAACTGTAAAGGAGCTGTAGAAGAAAAGAACTGTAAAAGAAGAGGATGAGAATAAAACTTAGGAAAATAAAAACATTTAGGGAAACAATCAAAGTATAAGAAATCTTGGAATCTTTGTCAAGTACTCTAATACCCTGCGTGATGGATGATATTAAATACAGCTGATAGTTTTGTTGAGCAGAAGGCCAGAAATGCACGAGTGCCCGAACCTGCATGGATAAGTACAATTGACCAAATTCTTCATTGGTGGAAACTGTTATTTCAGTGGGGTTACATCAGCAGAGGTTTTGGCCCCACAAATTATTAGGAGCCCTATTGAGAACAATTTCAGTGTTAGGATTGGACTTGAAACCAATTTTGAAATTTAACAACTAGATAATTATCAGCAAGAGATGAGAGGGTCTCTCTGCCTGGGATTGCGTCTCTTCCCTGCAATTCAGGCAAAGTGTCCTTCCCTATTCCTTCTGTCTATTCCTCCCCTAGGCTAGGCACAAGGTTTTTTGGGGTGCGTGCTTTCCCACTGCAGGTTACCACATTAAGAACTTTTAGACACAGATATATCATTTATAACCAAAATGTCTGCTGGAATACCATCCCAGATTCCCATTTTCAAATCATATTTCGCTCCCTCCCACTTCTCGATTGTCCTGGATTTCAAGGAAGCCCTAAGAAGCTTTATAATTACTGGAAAATTATGAGACATTTGAAAATATGCTGAATTGGGTAAAAGTCCAGAAAAATGTGATTTGGTACTTTGTAGTGTCTGCCTCAAGGACATCAAGTTCTGTTAGCTGCCTAAAGTTGCCTAAAATGCAAAGAGAAGTGGTATAAAAACACAGTGGGAAGAAAGTTAGGCAAATTAAAGCAATAAGAAAACATCTACTATTAACCTGACATGCCGAAGAATCAGTAAGGATGTCTTCTAAGACTAGTGTTTAAAATGTGTTCTACTGATCAAAAAAGAAAAACTGGCCTAACTTTGCCCTTTGTAATAATATTTGAAAAATAATATAGTTCTCAAGCATGTTGGTGCTATGTCAAATGTGATAACTGGATTGACTGATGTAATTTCAGTCGTAAAGTCCTTCCATTGAGCCAATAAAATGCAATATTTGATTTTCATGGTTGTCAGTTTCTCATTATTCTTAGAATAATGGTGGAGCAAAATGATAGTCTGATAATGGGAGGCGACTATCGTGTCAAGAAAATGTCTGAAATTCCACAATTTAATTAATGTCTTCTCCTGTAAAAGACATGAGGTAGGAGTGATCAACTACGAAAAAACTCTCATCTGAAAATAGATAATAGGGTAATAGTGTTTGGAATATATAGCAAAGGAAGAACAAGATTCTAAGAGATAATTAAATGTTAAGAAAAAGAGCTGTATGCTCAACAAAATCCGTGAAAGACTGACCACAAAAATCTTCAAATCGAGGGTGACCTATAGGTAATACACAGAACATTTTTGAACGTCCAAAAATATTATATATATAAAAAATACAAACATAAGCAGATACTTCATTTATCAATATTTTTTCAATATGTGGAATTTCTGAATAAGGTCTGCCTAATCATGCTCTAAATTTTGTACCCAACTATTAAGTCGGGTAATAACTCGGCAAGATCAACAAACAAATTACTTCACAATTGTAATGGGAAAAAATAGCCAACACAATATGTTTGAATGATGCCTTTCACAGTATATTTCAAAGTGTTCTCCCAAAGTTTACAAAGATAGCTGAGTTCTGATGTTGCAGGGAATGTCCTTTGCAGGTTCCTTGGTGCATGAAGTGAGGACATAGAAGAATTACTAAATAATGAGCTTAGGTAATAGAAAAAGTTATTGGAAACTAGGAAACCTATTGAGCTAGAATATCCTTCATAAATGCTGTGTAGCTTTCTCAATAGAACCATAATCAAGGAACTTATGATATGATGTAAGAGAAATTCATTTAAAAAAGCATTTAAAAAAAAACCCGATATGGCATAGGTATGATTAATTTAAAAAGATAATTGCTAGTATAGTTTTAATAGATTCTAGTCAAATTATTTAATAAATGTATATCTGAGGTAAAAGATCCTACCTAAGAGTCTTCTCCATTAGTGAACAGGAATGGGAAGTTAGTGAAGAGGCTGATGTAGTTGAGAGGGTGAATATGTTCCCTGACTCCTTAGTTACCAAAGAATTCAAAGGATCATAGAATCATAGAATATAAGGGTTGGAAGGGACCCCAGAAGGTCATCTAGTCCAACCCCCTGCTCGAAGCAGGACCAAATCCCAGTTAAATCATCCCAGCCAGGGCTTTGTCAAGCCTGACCTTAAAAACCTCTAAGGAAGGAGATTCTACCACCTCCCTAGGTAACGCATTCCAGTGTTTCACCACCCTCTTAGTGAAAAAGTTTTTCCTAATATCCAATCTAAACCTCCCCCACTGCAACTTGAGACCATTACTCCTCGTTCTGTCATCTGCTACCATTGAGAACGGTCTAGAGCCATCCTCTTTGGAACCCCCTTTCAGGTAGTTGAAAGCAGCTATCAAATCCCCCCTCATTCTTCTCTTCTGCAGGCTAAACAATCCCAGCTCCCTCAGCCTCTCCTCATAACTCATGTGTTCCAGACCCCTAATCATTTTTGTTGCCCTTCGCTGGACTCTCTCCAATTTATCCACATCCTTCTTGAAGTGTGGGGCCCAAAACTGGACACAGTACTCCAGATGAGGCCTCACCAATGTCGAATAGAGGGGAACGATCACGTCCCTCGATCTGCTCGCTATGCCCCTACTTATACATCCCAAAATGCCATTGGCCTTCTTGGCAACAAGGGCACACTGCTGACTCATATCCAGCTTCTCGTCCACTGTCACCCCTAGGTCCTTTTCCGCAGAACTGCTGCCTAGCCATTCGGTCCCTAGTCTGTAGCTGTGCATTGGGTTCTTCCGTCCTAAGTGCAGGACCCTGCACTTATCCTTATAGAACCTCATCAGATTTCTTTTGGCCCAATCCTCCAATTTGTCTAGGTCCTTCTGTATCCTATCCCTCCCCTCCAGCGTATCTACCACTCCTCCCAGTTTAGTATCATCCGCAAATTTGCTGAGAGTGCAATCCACACCATCCTCCAGATCATTTATGAAGATATTGAACAAAACCGGCCCCAGGACCGACCCTTGGGGCACTCCACTTGATACCGGCTGCCAACTAGACATGGAGCCATTGATAACTACCCGTTGAGCCCGACAATCTAGCCAGCTTTCTACCCACCTTATAGTGCATTCTTCCAGCCCATACTTCCTTAACTTGCTGACAAGAATACTGTGGGAGACCGTGTCAAAAGCTTTGCTAAAGTCAAGAAACAATACATCCACTGCTTTCCCTTCATCCACAGAACCAGTAATCTCATCATAAAAGGCGATTAGATTAGTCAGGCATGACCTTCCCTTGGTGAATCCATGCTGGCTGTTTCTGATCACTTTCCTCTCATGCAAGTGCTTCAGGATTGATTCTTTGAGGACCTGCTCCATGATTTTTCCAGGGACTGAGGTGAGGCTGACTGGCCTGTAGTTCCCAGGATCCTCCTTCTTCCCTTTTTTAAAGATTGGCACTACATTAGCCTTTTTCCAGTCATCCGGGACTTCCCCCGTTTGCCACGAGTTTTCAAAGATAATGGCCAATTGCTCTGCAATCACAGCCGCCAATTCCTTCAGCACTCTCGGATGCAACTCGTCCGGCCCCATGGACTTGTGCACGTCCAGCTTTTCTAAATAGTCCCTAACCACCTCTATCTCCACAGAGGGCTGGCCATCTCTTCCCCATTTTGCGATGCCCAGCGCAGCAGTCTGGGAGCTGACCTTGTTAGTGAAAACAGAGGCAAAAAAAGCATTGAGTACATTAGCTTTTTCCACATCCTCTGTCACTAGGTTGCCTCCCTCATTCAGTAAGGGGCCCACACTTTCCTTGGCTTTCTTCTTGTTGCCAACATACCTGAAGAAACCCTTCTTGTTACTCTTGATATCTCTGGCTAGCTGCAGCTCCAGGTGCGATTTGGCCCGCCTGATATCATTCCTACATGCCCGAGCAATATTTTTATACTCTTCCCTGGTCATATGTCCAATCTTCCACTTCTTGTAAGCCTCTTTTTTTTATGTTTAAGATCCGCTAGGATTTCACCATTAAGCCAAGCTGGTCGCCTGCCATATTTACTATTCTTTCGACTCATCGGGATGGTTTGTCCCTGTAAGCTCAACAGGGATTCCTTGAAATACAGCCAGCTCTCCTGGACTCCTTTCCCCTTCAAGTTAGTCCCCCAGGGGATCCTGGCCATCCGTTCCCTGAGGGAGTCGAAGTCTGCTTTCCTGAAGTCCAGGGTTCGTATCCTGCTGCTTACCTTTCTTCCCTGCGTCAGGATCCTGAACTCGACCAACTCATGGTCACTGCCTCCCAGATTCCCATCCACTTTTGCTTCCCCCACTAATTCTACCCGGTTTGTGAGCAGCAGGTCAAGAAAAGCGCCCCCCCTAGTTGGCTCCTCTAGCACTTGCGCCAGGAAATTGTCCCCTACGCTTTCCAAAAATTTCCTGGATTGTCTATGCACCGCTGTATTGCTCTCCCAGCAGATATCAGGAAAATTAGTCACCCATGAGAATCAGGGCATGCGATCTAGTAGCTTCCGTGAGCTGTCGGAAGAAAGCCTCATCTACCTCATCCCCCTGGTCCGGCGGTCTATAGCAGACTCCCACCACTACATCACTCTTGTTGCACACACTTCTTAACTTAATCCAGAGACACTCAGGTTTTTCTGCAGTTTCGTACCGGAGCTCTGAGCAGTCATACTGCTCCCTTACATACAGTGCTACTCCCCCACCTTTTCTGCCCTGCCTGTCCTTCCTGAACAGTTTATAACCATTCATGACAGTACTCCAGTCATGTGAGTTATCCCACCAAGTCTCTGTTATTCCGATCACATCATAGTTCCTTGACATCACCAGGACCTCCAGTTCCCCCTGCTTGTTTCCAAGGCTTTGTGCATTTGTATATAAGCACTTGAGAGAACCTGTTGATCGCCCCTCATTCCCAGTATGAGGCAGGAGCCCTCCCCTCACAGACATTCCTGCCTGTGCTTCCTCCCGGTATCCCGCTTTCCCACTTACCTCAGGGCTTTGGTCTCCTTCCCCCGGTGAACCTAGTTTGAAGCCCTCCTCACTAGGTTAGCCAGCCTGCTGGCAAAGATGCTCTTCCCTCTCTTCGTAAGATGGAGCCCATCTTCGTAAGATGGATATGCTCCTGGGAACTGAAGATATAATATACTGTAGGGGCAAGGTTGTTATATCAATAAAATAAAAACCAGCAGGATCTTATTAAAGGGGAAAAGGCAAAATACTACATTTATTGTGAATACAGAGAGAATCATAGTAAGCAGTTTGTTATAGCTATAACATTCCATTCAATATCATATTTATTCACACATTCATTCATACAAACACACACACACACAGGTTCTGCAAGGTTGTTATCATAGTTACGAGCCTTAGAGTTGCTCATGCCAAGCCACTGGCCAGGTGGCCTAGACATGAGGAGGGAGCAGGGCCTTGTCAGATGCATATCTGATGCTCCTGGAAGTTGGTTTGCAGAATCAGACCCCAAAGTTCTCACTTTCTAGAGTCCATTTTTATAGGAATTTCTTCCTATGCCAGTCTATGGGAATTGCTTCATCATGCTGTTGCTGAATCAGTCAGCAGATAGCACATGCCTGACAGCTCAGTGCTGCTAGATGTTATCTTGTTCTTTGGTTCTCCCATTCTTGAGGCTGTTGGGTGGATTCCAGTCTGCCCTCCGGGGGGGTCCTCTGGTTATTTCCACTTGACGCCTTCTTCAGCCGATGAACACTGGATTCTTAGGCTGGCACCTCCCTAATCATTCAGTTATTATCCACACCAAGCATCCATCCACATACATCCTCTATCTCTATTTTAATCATAGAATCATAGAATCCTAGAATATAAGGGTTGGAAGGGACCCCAGAAGGTCATCTAGTCCAACCCCCTGCTCGAAGCAGGACCAATTCCCAGTTAAATCATCCCAGCCAGGGCTTTGTCAAGCCTGACCTTAAAAACCTCTAAGGAAGGAGATTCTACCACCTCCCTAGGTAACGCATTCCAGTGTTTCACCACCCTTTTAGTGAAAAAGTTTTTCCTAATATCCAATCTAAACCTCCCCCACTGCAGCTTGAGACCATTACTCCTCGTTCTGTCATCTGCTACCATTGAGAACAGTCTAGAGCCATCCTCTTTGGAACCCCCTTTCAGGTAGTTGAAAGCAGCTATCAAATCCCCCCTCATTCTTCTCTTCTGCAGGCTAAACAATCCCAGCTCCCTCAGCCTCTCCTCATAACTCATGTGTTCCAGACCCCTAATCATTTTTGTTGCCCTTCGCTGGACTCTCTCCAATTTATCCACATCCTTCTTGAAGTGTGGGGCCCAAAACTGGACACAGTACTCCAGATGAGGCCTCACCAATGTTGAATAGAGGGGAACAATCACGTCCCTCGATCTGCTCGCTATGCCCCTACTTATACATCCCAAAATGCCATTGGCCTTCTTGGCAACAAGGGCACACTGCTGACTCATATCCAGCTTCTCATCCACTGTCACCCCTAGGTCCTTTTCCGCAGAACTGCTGCCTAGCCATTCGGTCCCTAGTCTGTAGCTGTGCATTGGGTTCTTCCGTCCTAAGTGCAGGACCCTGCACTTATCCTTATTGAACCTCATCAGATTTCTTTTGGCCCAATCCTCCAATTTGTCTAGGTCCTTCTGTATCCTATCCCTCCCCTCCAGCGTATCTACCACTCCTCCTAGTTTAGTATCATCCGCAAATTTGCTGAGAGTGCAATCCACACCATCCTCCAGATCATTTATGAAGATATTGAACAAAACCGGCCCCAGGACCGACCCTTGGGGCACTCCACTTGATACCGGCTGCCAACTATACATGGAGCCATTGATAACTACCCGTTGAGCCCGACAATCTAGCCAGCTTTCTACCCACCTTGTTACAATTGCAATAACAATCACAATTGTTAACAAAGCAAGATGAATACAACAAAAGGGCGGGGAATCTCTGGGTGCTGTTTCTGTTGTTACAGAGTATTGCTTTGAGTCTCTCTGTGTGAGTAGTTGTTATTACAAAGAATTGCCTTGAGAACAGACTCTGTCTTAGAATGTACTAACGCAATTAGCAGCTTGCAAGTTTCACACATAGAGGGAGAGAAACAGTACCAAAAACCAAGAGACCTCTTAATTAGTAATACCCTGGAATTTAAACTATGGGGAATCAAACTCATTTGTGATTTTAATACAGAACTTCTTTAATGTGATCCAACAAGGTGGGTTGCAATGGTAAGAGTCTCTGAGCTGAATTGTGCCCTCAGTTGTGCATCCTCAACTCCCATTGTTCTCAGTGGAAGTTGTGTGTTCATATCTAAGGCAGAATTTGTGCCTGACTCTGTCACTTTACCACAGCATAGTCAGGATATGGACCTAAGTACCAGATGTGTTTTTATTCCAGAATTCTGTAAGAGAGAAATAAGAAATCCTGTTATGATTCTTGTTTTAGTTTGTGTATAGATTCTGAGAATTACCAGGAAGCTAATAAATGGCTACTAAATAAATACTAAATAAATGGCTAATAAAGGGCAATTCCTTGGACCAATCCCTTAGTTCTCATCCACCCCACTTACACAAAAGCACTTTTCTAACTCTGTTATCTAGGGGTCTTCTACAGACTGAGAGACCTTACATAAGATAAGAGGCTCTAGTGCAGACTGTTTATCACTCAATTTTGTGAGTTACCAAGTTAAAGTATAAGTTATAGGGGAGGTTAGACTGTGCTTTCCATTTAACTTTGTCTTCAGAATTTGAATGTTACAGCATAATATTTAGTACCTACATAGTAGTTTCACCTGCCATACATTTCATGGACATAAAGCAAACTGATTAGAACACTCTTGGAGAGAGGGAAGGCGGGAAGTGTTGTTTTCCCATTTTTTACAAGCTGGTCAATTAAGGCACAGAAGTTGTTTATTTGTGAGAAACCTCAGAGGGATATAGTAGCTACGTCAGAACTTGAGAAATCCTGGCTTTCAGTCCTGTGTTTGCACCAATTAACCCTGGCTCTTTCAAATGTCTGAAATAATAATAGTTTCAGAAGTGTCTTCTTTGTTACCAAATCACCGATTTATAGAAATGTGCTTCCATACTTGTACTGTATAGATGGTCTAAGAGTTACAAATAAATGAAAGAGACATGCCCACCAACACACCAGCGCCTGATTCTCTATTCACCCCCGTGTCACACTGGTATAATGCCAGAGACTTCAGCGGGGTTACTTCTAGTTTATATTGGTTTAAGTGAGCGGAGTCTAAAATTAGGCCTAATACAAACAAATTAAATTCCTTTAACATGGGGACCACATCAAGAGTGTGAGGGAGAATGAAGCTACAGTTATACCAGAGGATGGAACCATTCTCTTTTGGGAATAATAATGTGTGTGCTTATAAAAATAAACTCCTACAGAATAAAGGTTATATTTATGGGATGAAAATCAGTGTTCTTTAAACCCCTTCTTATGTTGAGACTGTTTTCAGTGATTTTTATCTATATTCTTATACCCTGTTTTTGCCTCCTTATAAATTGAAATTACAAATTATGTTTGCAATGGCAAAACATCATCAGATTAAAACAGTCTAACAAAAATTGAAAAGGAAAAGAAATGTTCTTTATGTGTTATACTTGGGAAAAACTCTTTTTCGAATGGCCAGCACACTTTTTGGTAATAAATATTGCTATTGAATGGTTTAGAGCTACTGTCTCTTTTTGGTCTGAAATTACCGTTTTGTTCTGTAGCATTATATTAATAATAGTTTGCCCTTCTCTAGTGCCTTCGTTTGAGGATCTCTAAGTGCTTTACAAGCATTTATTAGTTAAGCTTCCCAACTTTCCTGTGAGGTAGGAATTATCCTCACTTTACAGGGCCGGGGGGGGAGGAGGGGAAATAATGATGGCTCAGCTGTTCAAAGTGATCTATTATATCAGTGGGGAGAGACATGAGGCTTTATGCAGCATTGTTGTAACCATGACACTAATGACATCATCGAATGAAAATAGCACTTGGAACATTTGTGAAACAAAGCTGAAGCAGCTCTGCTTCTCTGTGTGAGGGTCCTTTGCAAAATACTGGGGGAAGGAAATGCATACTGTTAATTTACATATATGTTAACAATCCACTTTAAAGTGCTTACTGTTTAAAATAAAATAGGATTTTTAGATTGCAATGGCAAACCAATCCACAGACTCCAGATGCAATTTTCATTTTTCCAAAAGGGAGTGTCTTTTAGCGATATAGAAGTATTTTGCATTGCAGGCATGCATAGACTTTTCACATTGCTGACTTCTGCTTGTATATAATTCCAAATAGGGGGTGAGGTGTGAGGAGGTGAGAAATAGACAGGTTTCTTTTCAGCATTTCTTGTGAGTGGCAACTCTGCTGATTCAACAGCCTTTGGTTTTATTTGTTCCCAGCTTCAACTGAATAAAACTGATGAAAAACAGCGCTGACTGTGTTGTAATGTGGAAACATTTATGCATTAGAAATATCATTAAAATGATTTTCACTGTCCCTATAGAACAGAGAGCGAGCTTGTAAATAAACGAAGAAACAGAGGCAGTAGAAATAAAGCAGGCTATAGGTAAAATAGGAAAGGGGTGAAATAATGTCAGAAAAGAGTGAAATGGATGAGAAAAGACAAACGAGAAGGGAGAACTGGAATGGGAGGGACAGGTTGAAAAGAGACAAAACAAGACAGGAGAGAAGAAATTAAGTCATGGGTTGGGCATAGGCTGCAACCATGTTTGGCTGATTTGATCAACATCTATGGTTCCCTCTTTCTTCGTTGCTTGTTTGAACTTTTAATGCTTCGGTCAAGATTTAATTAAGGCCCTCCCTTGAGAAAGGGGCTAGAATGGAGGCACACTGTCCCAGAAAGAGCTTCAGAAGGCACAGGGCCTGTCTGAGTTTTCCTGCCAAGCTAGGAAAGCATACCTGTAGTGCAATACTTAGAGAGCAAACCCTGGATTTCCCTCTATGGACAATTCCCTTTGTTGGCCAACGCAGAAGAGACTTTGGGACCGTGATCCCGCTCCCTCCACCCTGTCACTTTTGAGATGGCTTACATGCCTAGAAAGAAGTACAGAATTTGCAGTTGTTGCTGGCATTTGAGCAAAGGGCTCTCACACACATCACTTGTGCACTGGTATAAGATCCTGTCATCATCTGACACTAAGAATCAGATTTGTTGTTGCTGTTTGTTTTTAAAGCAACAATGCAAGTCATGTCATTTCTGTTGAAAATTTGCCCTAGAATAGTACAAACAAGGAAGGATTATAGGAGAATCCTGATGATATTTGTAAAGCAAGCAAAATAAACTTTTCTTTTATATGTACTGAAGTTTGTGTAGGAAGTTGCATACAGCAAAGCATGAGAAAGGAATGTAAACAGTATGTTTAGAAAGAGGGGCTTTGTATACTTAAGCCTGACATTACCTCTCTAAAGATTTGCAAAAGGCTGAAACTCTTTTGCACGCCACATTTTTTCCCCATGAAATGCAAGATTCATTGATGATTTAGAAAATGAATGAAGAGAAAGATTGACTAGTTTGGACTTTTGACCTACTGTTTGAAAAGTATGAATTGTCTGAATTCATAGAATAAGTTTCTTCATAGAACTCTTTCCTGCATATAATAAATTGTCATATAGTAAAACTGATTTTAAGGTGTTTGGTTTGTTTGGGGATTGTTGGGTTTTTTTTGGCTGTGATGAGGGTTAAAAATGAGATACAAGTTGTCGACAGGTTATAGAATTATCTATGGCTTTTGGAAAAAACAATCTTGCAGAAGTTAAAGAGTTTACTTGACTTTTGGGAACAGAGTCAATCAAAGTATTATAGAAGAATTTAAAATAGTTTTCTGGAGATGTGTAGGCTTTTGGAGCACCGAAACCAAACATATTTTACATTAAACGAAGAAGTTCTAAGTAATGGTTGGCATGGCTGGTTATAAGTTAAAGGAGCAATATGGATTTTCTTTCATTAGGCATGCAATAAGAAAACAACAAATCAAGATAATGCTATGTATTGCTATATAGTAGTTTGGACTTTTAGAGTCGTCCAAACCAAATATGTTACTTGGCACAAGGCTTTCCTCATTCATTCAAGGATCCTAGCCACATCAACAGCCATCCAAGACACTACCAAGATCTCAAAGTACTTTCATTGAATGGTATGTGTGACTCATCTTCATCTTTAGCTTATTCATTCTTAATAATGAAACACTCTCCAAGTGAGAGGTGGATGAAAATTTCTGGGGGCTGCCTTTACCAGCGAAAGGACCTGAGTCAAAAGAACCAGAGTCAGTTCTGCTGGGGGTCAGTTGGTGAAAGCAGCTTAAACTTGAAACAAAAAGCGCATCTCTGAATTTAAGGCAGCACTAAGACTGAGTCATCACGGGAAAAATCAGAGGCACTACCAGTGCTCCTATACTGTTTCTTGGATGAAAGACACCTCTGCCCATAAATTGGGTTTCTGGTAACCACTAATCATTTTTCCATCCCTCACCTTCTGTGCTGCTAAATCCTCAAGCTTTCATTCAGAGAAAACCATAAGTGTCAGATAGTTCTTCCCTAAAAACTAGGAGGAAAGGATAAGAGAAGACTGGAAGAATAAACTTAGAAAACAGCTTACTGAGAGAGGCAAAATAAATGACTGCTTATCAGTTCTGGCGCGTAGGTTGGCTTACTATGCACTGACAGCTGCATTTCACATACCTTTCCACTTAATTTTGGGCAGAGAGATTTTTGTTTTTGCATTTGTGTTTTTTTCAGTGCTAGCTTATATTTTCTCACATGCCATATCTATCCTGGTAGGTGAATCAGAAATATAAGCTACAGCATCTGCAATCTCAAATTGAAACAGAAAGTAAGCTGCCAGAGTACTTTAGAGACAGAGGACAAAGAAGAAAATGAGCCATAGCTGATGGCTCACAACTTCAGAGGCAATAGGAGATTGCAAAGGAAAATGATGTAGATGCCTCATTGAGACTCACCTAAGACCGTGAAAGAGCAGGACATGATGCATGTCATCCTGGCTGAAACACTTTGAGCAGTGAAGCACAGTCCCACCATTGTTAGGTCTCAGAGTAGCAGCTGTGTTAGTCTGTATTCGCAGAAAGAAAAGGAGTACTTGTGGCACCTTAGAGACTAACAAATGTATTTGAGCATAAGCTTTCATGAGCTACAGCTCACTTCATCGGATGCATTCAGTGGAAAATACAGTGGGGAGATTTATATACATAGAGAACATGAAACAATGGGTGTTACCATACACACTGTAAGGAGAGCGATCACTTAAGGTGAGCTATTACCAGCAGGAGAGTGGGGGGTGGGGGAAACCTTTTGTAGTGATAATCAAGGTGGGCCATTTCCAGCAGTTGACAAGAACGTCTGAAGAACAGTGGGGGGTGGGGGAATAAACATGAATAGTTTTACTTTGTGTAATGACCCATCCACTCCCAGTCTTTATTCAAGCCTAAGTTAATTGTATCCAGTTTACAAATTAATTCCAGTTCAGCAGTCTCTCCTTGGAGTCTGTTTCTGAAGTTTTTTTGTTGAAGAATTGCCACTTTTAGGTCTGTAATCGAGTGACCAAAGAGATTGAAGTTTTCTCCAACTGGTTTTTGAATGTTCTAATTCTTGACGTCTGATTTGTGTCCATTTATTCTTTTACGTAGAAACTGTCCAGTTTGACCAATGTACATGGCAGAGGGGCATTGCTGGCACATGATGACATCTATCACATTGGTAGATGTGCAGGTGAACGAGCCTCTGATAGTGTGGCTGATGTGATTAGGCCCTATGATGGTGTCCCCTGAATAGATCTGTGGACACAGTTGGCAACGGGCTTTGTTGCAAGGATAGGTTCCTGGGTTAGTGGTTCTGTTGTGTGGTGTGTGGTTGCTGGTGAGTATTTGCTCCAGATTGGGGGGCTGTCTGTAAGCAAGGACTGGCCTGTCTCCCAAGATCTGTGAGAGTGATGGGTCATCCTTCAGGATAGGTTGTAGATCCTTGATGCTGCGTTGGAGAGGTTTTAGTTGGGGGCTGAAGGTGATGGCTAGTGGCGTTCTGTTATTTTCTTTGTGGGGCCTGTCCTGTAGTAGGTGACTTTTGGGTACTCTTCTGGCTCTCTCAATCTGACATCATCTTCCTTTCCAAATGCAAACAGATGGACATCATACCTAAAGGACTGAAAGTAAAAAATCCATTACAATCTACGTACCACACAGACTGTGCTGACAGCTTGTGCCACACATTCGAAAAAAACTGCGGAACCACCTGATCAACATCCTCTACAGCAAACAGGGAAAGATTAAGAATGAGCTCTCAAAACTGGATACTCTCATAAAAAAACAACCTTCCACACAAACTTCGTCGTGGCTGGACTTTACGAAAACTAGACAAGCCATTTACAACACACACTTTGCTTCTCTACAAAAGAAAAAGGACACTAAACTATCTAAACTACTATATGCCACAGGGGGCCACAACAGTGGTACCCTTAACCCACCCAGCAATATTGTTAATCTATTCAACTATACTCTTGGCCCAGCAGAAGAATCTGTCCTATCTTGGGGCCTCTCCTTATGCCCCTCCACCCTCACGAACATGGTACAGTTCTGTGGTGACCTAGAATCCTATTTTCGACGCCTCCGACTCAAGGAATATTTCCAACACACCTCTGAACAACATACTAACCCACAGAGACCTTCCTACCAATACTACAAAAAGAAGGATTCTGGGTGGATTCCTCCTGAAGGTCGAAACAACAGACTGGACTTCTACATAGAGTGTTTCCGCCGACATGCACGGGCTGAAATTGTGGAAAAGCAGCATCACTTGCCCCATAACCTCAGCCGTGCAGAACACAATGCCATCCACAGCCTCAGAAACAACTCTGACATCATAATAAAAAAGGCTGACAAAGGAGGTGCTGTTGTCATCATGAATAGTTGGAATATGAACAAGAGGCTGCTAGGCAGCTCTCCAACACCACTTTCTACAAGCCATTACCCTCTGATCCCACTGTGGGTTACCAAAAGAAACTACACCATTTGCTCAAGAAACTCCCTGAAAAAGCACAAGAACAAATCCGCACAGACACAACCCTGGAACCCCAACCTGGGGTATTCTATCTGCTACCCAAGATCCATAAACCTGGAAATCCTGGATGCCCCATCATCTCAGGCATTGGTACCCTGACAGCAGGATTGTCTGGCTATGTAAACTCCCTCCTCAGGCCCTACGCTACCAGCACTCCCAGCTATCTTCGAGACACCACTAACTTCCTGAGGAAACTATAGTCCATCGCTGATCTTCCTGAAAACACCATCCTGGCCCCTATGGATGTAGAAGCCCTCTACACCAACATTCCACACAAAGATGGACTACAAGCCATCAGGAACAGTATCCCCGATAATGTCACGGCAAACCTGGTGGCTGAACTTTGTGACTTTGTCCTCACCCATAGCTATTTCACATTTGGGGTCAATGTATACCTTCAAATCAGCGGCACTGCTATGGGTACCCACATGGCCCCACAGTATGCCAACATTTTTATGGCTGACTTAGAGCAACGCTTCCTCAGCTCTCGTCCCCTAATGCCGCTACTCTACTTGCGCTACATTGATGACATCTTCATCATCTGGACCCATAGAAAAGTAGCCCTTGAGGAATTCCATCATGATTTCAACAATTTCCATCCCACCATCAACCTCAGCCTGGACCAGTCCACACAAGAGATCCACTTCCTGGACACTAAGGTGCTAATAAGCAATGGTCACATAAACACCACCCTATACTGGAAACCTACTGACCGTTATTCCTACCTACATGCCTCCAGCTTTCATCCAGACCACACCACACGATCCATTGTCTACAGCCAAGCTGTACGATAGAACTGCATTTGCTCCAACCCCTCAGACGGAGACAAACACCTACAAGATCTCTATCAAGCATTCTTACAACTACAATACCCACCTGCGGAACTGAAGAAACAGATTGACAGAGCCAGAAGAGTACCCAGAAGTCACCTACTACAGGACAGGCCCCACAAAGAAAATAACAGAACGCCACTAGCCATCACCTTCAGCCCCCAACTAAAACCTCTCCAACGCAGCATCAAGGATCTACAACCTATCCTGAAGGACGACCCATCACTCTCACAGATCTTGGGAGACAGGCCAGTCCTTGCTTACAGACAGCCCCCCAATCTGGAACAAATACTCACCAGCAACCACACACCACACAACAGAACCACTAACCCAGGAACCAATCCTTGCAACAAAGCCCGTTGCCAACTGTGTCCACAGATCTATTCAGGGGACACCATAATAGGGCCTAATCACATCAGCCACACTATCAGAGGCTCGTTCACCTGCACATCTGCCAATGTGATAGATGTCATCATGTGCCAGCAATGCCCCTCTGCCATGTACATTGGTCAAACTGGACAGTTTCTACATAAAAGAATAAATGGACACAAATCAGACGTCAAGAATTAGAACATTCAAAAACCAGTTGGAGAACACTTCAATCTCTTTGGTCACTCGATTACAGACCTAAAAGTGGCAATTCTTCAACAAAAAAAACTTCAAAAACAGACTCCAAGGAGAGACTGCTGAATTGGAATTAATTTGCAAACTGGATACAATTAACTTAGGCTTGAATAGAGACTCGGAGTGGATGGGTCATTACACAAAGTAAAACTATTTCCCCATGTTTATTCCCCCACCCCCCACTGTTCTTCAGACGTTCTTGTCAACTGCTGGAAATGGCCCACCTTGATTATCACTACAAAAGGTTCCCCCCCCTCCCCCCCCCCCGCTCTCCTGCTGGTAATAGCTCACCTTAAGTGATCACTCTCCTTACAGTGTTTATGGTAACACCCATTGTTTCATGTCCTCTATGTATATAAATCTCCCCACTGTATTTTCCACTGAATGCATCCGATGAAGTGAGCTGTAACTCATGAAAGCTTATGCTCAAATAAATTTGTTAGTCTCTAAGGTGCCACAAGTACTCCTTTTCATTGTTAGGTCTGTTGTTCAAGGACTGTACAACTCTAGAGCGCAGCCTGTGGGAAAAGCTCTTAGAAAATAATCTGATACTTGTCATGTTATTAAATATAATTTAAAAAAATGTGTTTTAATATTGACTGGCAAGCATCAGTGAAGACCGCAAGAGAGGCTAGAGAAGAATAGCAGGCTCTTCTACATACAGTATAGTCCCTCTTACTGTGCAGGCACCTCTGTCTGTCCTTGCAAGGCCCTATCATTTGCAAAGAGGCCTGTACTGATGAAGTTTAAAGCGAAATGGCAAAATTTCCTCATTGGCAAATTAGTGTGGAAATATTAATATGTAATTGCATGCATGTTTTTGTTCTTTAAACTCTCACCTTCATTTAAGCTGATGCATGGGTCTTAGCATGATGTGTGTATCATATATGTCCTTTTTTTTCATGAAAAGTGCTATTCAGGTTTTGAAAACTAAATATAGTTTAAATAAAACTAAATAAATAGAAAAATTAAATATATTCCAACATGATTGCCAGTGATATGCTACAAGTGTGCTTTACACTATTCCATCTGCCATGTAGGAGGAGGAAAAGAAAAGTAGTTCTGTACCTTATTAATGAGAACTTTAAGTAGGCAAGTTCAAGTATTTCAAATTAAATTTTAAAAATATCATTTTGGGCTACAAAGGGACAGTTAATTCTTTACACTGTGTATTTGGGCTCCTTGGCAAGAATGCAAACAGATTATCTCTGTCATTGAACCCAAATAACACTTCAGTGCCAAGTGCAGAATATAGCCTATTCAGATAGGTGGCATCAAGTACTATGTACATCTAGGGATTTTCAGTCTCATAAATGGAGTTTTCCAGGAAATCTTCATTCTTAAATGAACAGCTAAAATAAAATGTAAAATAATATAGAATTTCTTATATGTTGGTTAAACTGTAATGTGATTGCATAAACATCTAGAAATAGAACAGGTTACCAACATACTTCAAAAATCGTACAGTATGATTGTTTGAAACACATTCCTTAGTCGAATGAAGTGCAATTGTGTTATATTGAAGTATACAATATTTGTATTATAATTAAACAGACCCCACTGTATACCCTTATTCAGTGTTGTAATCATGCCTTGGCCCACCAAATCAGTGCCAGACGATAGCTCAACAAGTCCATTACCTCTTACGATGCCAGATCAGATACAATGGAGCTACTCCTCTCCACCTTCATCTCCTTCCCTTCCCCCCTGCCCCCTCCCCCCCCCCCCGGCCATGCTTTTTGGTAGCTGAATGCTAACACTGATAGTATTCAGATATATTTGGATTTTGGGGCCAGGTCCTCAGCTTGGGTAAATTAATGTAGTTACACTGACTTCAATGGCGGTACTTCAATTTGCACCAGCAGAGGATATGGTTCCATATCTCCTCATCTTCCAGTGGCAGCATCGTAGCCTAGGACCATTCGTTATGTGTACAAATCATCTTACCAGAGAGCAAAACATATATCGCCACAGTGCGAAAAAGTCTCGTTTCTCACCTAAGAAATGCAACTCTAATTATACAAGCTTACAGTTCTCTGACTCCCTCTCTCCTTGATTTGATGCAGTCACAATATTGAGCTTTTAGCTAAATCTTTTGTGGTTTTTAATGCCTTTTAAATATAATTTTCATTTTAAAAATAGATTAAGGAGAAATATATAAACATCTTCTAAGTTTTCTTTAGTGTGAAATTATACAGGTGAAAGACAAACACATGTTTATCTAATCCTGTGGTACAGAGGGTGCTGTTAAAAAAAATAAACATTTAGGACCTAAGTCTGCCGTCACTAAAGTTAATGAAACAACTCCGTCTAACTTCAATGGGAGCACGATCAAACCTCTAGGAGGGCACAGTATAAATACCTTAGTGCATTATACATTCTAAAGATAGGAAATACCATGGTGAAGTCAATGGTGTGGTATGGTGTTTCTTTTCTTGTTAATGGTGCTCTCTGTAACCTTTTGTAACTGTCAGCTTTTTGTTTGTTTGTTTTTAATTGAATACTCCTACATTCTGATCAACAGATATTCAGGAAACTGCTTAACTATTTTATTAAAATTTCTAAACTATTTAAAAGACATTTTAAAGAGCTGTAACATAAATAATTCAAGTTCTAAAATTTGTTTTACTAAATATGTTCTCACTGATTGCTTCAAACATGCTGCTTCTTGTGATGTGTATGTACTTTCTATTTTCTTAATTTTTTCTTCAACTTTAAAAAAAAATTGTGCAATGTGTCAAACTGCAGCTTTGGGCCCAATTATTTCCTCATTTACAGCTGCATAAATCAGGACCAACTCCCACTGAAGTCAATGGAGTTATACTGGTGCAAAACTAGGGTCAGCCAGAGGATAACTGGGCCTATGTAGTGTGAAGTACGAAGGTACAATACGGCCATTAGCAGTGCAAGCTTTTCCACGCTGCTCTGCCAAGGAGCTCCAACTTTGAGTTGAAAAGGACTCTGTCTCAAGCGTGATAAAAGTTATTCTCCAAGCCTATTCAGTTCTTTAGCTGTGCTGAAAATTCCAACAAATCCAGTTAGTGCCTTTTGTGGTGTGCAGTATTGTGTGATGTGGACTCTTGCCCATTAAGGACTTGATTTAAAACATAAAATGAGTTTGATGGTTTAAATCAAGCCACCTTAAAGAAGCTAGACATTAGATAATGTCATGCTGGATTATTTCAATAAATGGCCAGTCATCCTGGTGGACAAACCCTGGGTTGAGTCTGCAACATGTACTCTGAGCTAGTGCTGCCTGGAGGCCGACAATTCTGTTTTGCAGCATCTTCTGAGGTTTTAAAATTGATTTTTGTTCCACATGTTCTGCATTGCAACATGCTTTAACCAGCTCTACTCTAAATCTTTATTTGCATTGGCAACAGATTAATACATTATGGAAGGTAAAAGCCCTCAAGGTGTCATGTTTTCTACAGACCAGATCTGGCAAATACTTATGTATTTGGGTAACTTTATTCAGCTGAGTAGTCCTTTTGAAACTTACATACTTAACTGTTTGCAGGATCAGGCCCTACAATTTAACCCTTTTTCTGGGTCTCCTGACAAGTTGGTTACTCTATATTTTAAATATGCTAAGGACCGTGTTTTCTTGTCTCTTGTACAGAGTCATATCCACTATAGGCTCATAACCCAACATACTCTTTCAGTTAGAGTCAGATTTGGCATGATTTTGAATATACTTCATGCTTTGAACATCCTTTTCCAACAAATGTTTTGCTTTCTTTAAGATGCACAGTGTTTATTTTAGCCTAAAATTAGAGAAGAAAGCTGGAGTCTTATTAATGAAAATATTGCAGTCTACACCATGTCTACGCTATGAACAAGGAGTAAGATTTCCCTGCTCAAGTATACCTATTCGTGATAGCTTGATGAGAGCTAGCGAGTGTCTAAATAGCAGTGCTGCCCTGGTAGTGTAGGCAGTGGCAGCTGAGGAATGCCGAATACAAACCTGCGGGAAAACTGTGGGTATGTACTTGACACACCTCAGCCGTGGCCTCTGTTGCTGCTGCTGCCTATGCTACTGCAGATACTGTACTATTTATGCCCATGCTAGTTCTCATCAAGTTACTGCCAGTATGTGTACAGGAGGAGGACAATCACCCCCCCCACCCCACCCCGCATACAGGGTAGACATAGTTTGAAACACTTGTATTGCATTTTTAGAAGATGGTCTCTGGAAAAATAGTCCATAAAAATGTTCAGTATCTTAGTCACTGAAACAATTTATGTCCCTGCCCTCTTTTTTTTGTTGGCCTGAATGTTGCATTCCGCACATTGCAATAAGAGTTTGAAAGGGGCAGCATTTACGGCAACCTATATAGCAAACAAAAGTTGGCTGATGTATTAGACTTGACAGTGTCTTGCTTCAGGAGTTGTGTGGTAACTTTATTGTTAAAATAGGTGAAGTGTTATTAAAGCAGTATTAGCCTTTTCTAAACCCTCAGGTTTTTCACCCTTTAATTTTTACTTGGCTTTTCTTCCTTACACATTAATGTTCACCAGCATCAACATTTGTTAAAGAACAAGTGAGCAGACTTTCACAGACACTGTCAGTGCAGATTAAAGTAAATGGGCTGGAAGGTTCATTGTAGAATGGGTACAGAGGAATCTTGATTTTTACCAACACCAGTCGTATGAATGACCAGTCATACGAACCATTTTTCCTGACAGAAACCCCCTCCCACGTGTTTAAAAAAAAAAAAAAAAGTGATGTTGCTGAGGAACAAGTTGACATCCCTTCACATTCCAATGCCTTCAATGCGTTGGAAATCACATTGCAGTGGTTTTAAGCACAGGAAGAAAGTAATATGGTGCACCATACTGTGACTTTTGCACCATACCTACCGTTATTTTGGGATGTTCAATTTTATGAACTTTTTTATTTTTATGAGCTCAATCATTAATTATTTCTTAAAATAGGGGTTCTACTGTAGTGGTAACTCTCCATCCAAAGACTGAATGTTGTGGATGGAATTTTAAAACTTTGACTACTTTTCTATTTGACACACCCAGCTGAAAGGGTTTGAAATTTTGGTCATAATGCATATCTTTGGCCTCTACAAACCTGAATATAAAATGAACCCAGTCTCAGTGTCCTTGTTTTGCTTGCCTTTAAACCTACTTATTTTTCAACATGTTAAGTAGCTTCCTAAAAGGAGATGAACAGAAGCTCTCAACTTGCTCACATAGGCTGCTTGATTTGCACATAAGATAGTAAAGCAACTGTGCAGTCAGGCCAGATTCATCCCTGCTGTTACCCTTTTGAATTCCATGGGGTAACACCAGAGACTGTTCAGGCCAACTCTTTGTAAAATGGCCTGCTTTTATGAAAGACTATTATTATTTATAATCTAGAGGTGCTAAGGTTAAATTTGATGGAGACTTTAAACCTCTAGGATAGTTTTGTGCATAGGCGGCGAGTTATATGGGCCTGTGGTGCCCGTGCTCCGCCAATATTTAGGAACATGGGCCCGGCTCCACCAATGTTTGGGCTTACCACGCTTTGGGGGGCCCCGTGCTTCAGGGCAGCCTGGGAGGTTAGTGGGGGGCCTGATACCGGCAGCAGTGAGCAACCCAGCCCCAGACCGCTCCGCCCCATCCCGCTGGCTCCAGGCGTTGCTTGGGGAAGGGGGTGGAAGCCAGAAAAGGGCTGGGAGGGTGGGGGTTTGGGGGAAGGGGAAGGGACAGAGCAGGGGCAGGCTGGGGCCAGGTTGCTCGCTGCTGCTGGCTCCAGGCCCCCTGCTAACTCCCCAGGCTGCCCTGGACCCTGCATCCTCCTGAAGCGTGGAGTACCCCAAAGTGCAGGGCCATTGCCCCAGTCCATCCTATGGTCAGGATGGCTCTGCCTGGGCCTCGTGTCCCCTGCGAAGTGCGGGGCCTAGGGTGGTTGCCCTGGTCCGTCCTATGGACGGGACGGCTCTGCTTGGACCCGTTCTGGGCACCACCAAAAATTATACAAACCTGGCGCCCATGGTTATGTGAGATGTGTAATCTGGAATATTTAAGTGCACAAGTAAGTAACAGTCTTCCCTACCCTTCCCCCCACCCACTGAGTGGGGTCCTTCATCTCCCTTTGGAGTTGTAGGGATACAACTCTTAGTATCAAGTCCCTTTGGCCATCCCCTGCTAGCAATGGAAGATGGAACTTCCTTCACAGCCTTTCAGTGTTGAAACCAGCAAAAGCTAACAAAGGTAAATGTCCAGCTGTAACTCCACACTTAAGCCACCCGGTTGTGCTTGTGTAAATACAGAAGTCTCTGAACAACTGAATAACTTTGTATAGCTGATGAAGCTTAGGCATTAAGCTCAACCAGGTGAGAGAACCTAAATTTTTTGGCTTTTTTGATTGGAAAATAAATGATTGTTTTCTGACTTTATGGAGAGTTCTGTCCAGCTCAGATTTTCAGAAGTACCATATGTCTATTAAAATGTGTTCCCGATGAAAGTGTTGAGAGAATCCAACCTATGTCATGGGAACAGCACTTACATAAGTCTCTTTTTGCTCCACTATAATCAAGTACATAATCAACATAATTAATTTTCACACTAGTTAAAAGGAAAAGCTAACATAAATTGTTAAAATGTTTCTGACTGTGAGGAAGCTCTTTCCTTAAATATTCCAAGCAATTTTTAAATCCTCTCTATCACAGCTAGTTGCTAATTGCTAATCTTTATATTGATCAAACTCATTTTACTTGTTAGCTGAGCCATCCTGCTCTGCAATTTAGCTTTGTGGCTATGTCATTTTCAAAGTGTCAGTTCTGTCTTCACAGAAGGGTCACAAAAGTACAATAATCCAGTCTTGATTTTTTTAAAACCCCCAAATTAAGTTCAATTCTGTTTCAAAACTTTAATAAGAGAAAAGACTACAACAGAATCTTAATTAAAGGAAAAATGTTTGATAGCCCTTATTGCCATTATACTGATACTGAACTCATAGCAGATGACTGTTAGAGTGAGCTTTGTATTGTCATTTTATTTTTCTGTTCATTTCCTGTTATTAAAACATCTGAATTGTCATTTATTTCTAGAATGACAAAGATAATGGGGTCAGTCCCGATTTTTTAATATACATCACAGGGTGAAATCCAATCCATCTGCATAAAACCTGAATAATCAGGGTATATATATGTGGGTAGAGTATGGAGTGGTTGAAGATGTAAAAACCTTTCTCCCCCTCCACTCCCACCTGTGCTTAGTAAGTGGTGCCGCTCCATAGCTTCTTCCCATCCCTTCAGCAGCTGCTATTTCAGCCTTTAAAATGTAATAACAGCTGCTGCTCTTCATGCCACGGGCTTCTAAATGCACCCCACCCTAGGCTTTCCCCCATCTGGGCCAATGTGGAGCTGGTGTAGAGAGCTCTTCTGCTGTTTATAAAGGGGTGGAGGCACCCCTGCACTGCAACACTGCCTGTGGTGTGTCTCTGCAGAGTATAACTGTTCCAAAGAGCTTTGTGTTATTCTTGCATGCCACAGGAAATCCATTCATGAAAGTGCAGTAGTTGATTTTTCACAGATTGCTACATATTCGTGCATAGGATTGAACCAAGCACTGGGCAGAATTGATTTTGCAGCTTTAACCTCAAATTCTATTTTAAAGTTCCGCAAGGCTGATGCAGCACAAAGTGCTGACTTTGTATTGTTAGGGGGAAATTGTTCTGCTTTTATATGTGCTCACAATTTCTGTGGGTTTTCTAGTTCTTATTTTTGCTTGTATACATTCTTTCTATACTAAAAAAGGGGGGAGGCATTAATGTAGTTGAAATTTCCATGGAAACAATTACCATAAAGTATTGATCGACTAAGATAGATTAGTAAACACAGGACGATAGAGGTTGTCTCTATGGAAACACGGACATTTAGAGAAATGCAGTTTAAAATACCTATTGTTTCTTTTTCCTCATTAAAACTTCAGGGCTAGTTTTAAAATTATTTTGTACTCCTCTACAGTTTAATTTTTTTAAAGATACTATTGTTGCTAATGTCATTCTTACATTTTCTTTCTATCATCAGAAAATATTCTAAAAGTAGACGGAGAGAGGGAATTACAGGGAAATTACATCATGTAAGCAATTCTGTTTCTTCAATTTCAAATTTAATTACCTGCAATTTTGTAGATAATCTTAATTTAACAATAGGACAAAACAATAGTAGTTTTTACTTTTAACAATTAATGTAGAGTATAGATTAAACAAGTCATAACTTGCTGTCGTTTGCATTGAGTTATACCTAGAGTAATCATTCATTAATGTTTTGTAATGTTATCTATTGATCATCCTAGAACTTCCTGTCAAATTTAAATAAACATTTTGTATCCAGCCCTGTACATCTGCATTAATTCTGATTTTAAAATATTTTTTGCCACACAAAAACATAACCTCCCCGTTTAATAACATAAGCTGTTCACTTTCCTCAGTAATTGCTTGCAATGGTTTAGGAATACTTGCATTTTAGTTTTGGCAGTAAGATACATTCTTAGAATTTTTTAGCATGGTCTTTAGCATGAAGACCTTGTCTGATGTTTAGTAAGGGCTGAATATGGATGAGTTTTTCTAGTGTAAAGATGGATGGTTGAACATCCTCAAGATATATACCAAGCTTTTTAAGTTGCTGCAGATTTCTTAGTACTTTTAAAAATATCTTGTACTAGAAGGAGTTGTGAATATAATAGGAATTGTTTTAAATGTTTATTAGCTACTGGAGTCTCCAATACATGTTGATGTATCTGAACCAACAGACATTTCATTAAGCTGCATTCTGGATTTTTTTAATACTTGCCAGTGAAGTAATTTTTTTAGCTGAAGTTTTAGTGCCATGTTGATCTCCATTGTTAATTTACTGTGCATAGAATTTTTGCTGATAATAGCCCTGCACTAGTTGTTCTGCTGCATGGGTATTGCACAGCGATCCTGGGCTATTAATGTAACCAGGGTTGATTTGATTTAAATCACAATTTAAATCATGATTTAAATCACTAGTCAGGAAGACTCGATTTAATCATGGATTTCTACATAAAAGTGCATTCTTGTTGATTGTCATAACCTTAATCCATATTCTTCACAACTCAGAGATAGATGTAGGTTTCATTTTTAGAAGTACACACTATACATTTTAAGTGATTTATTTTGAAAACTTTTCAGGTTAGTTTTACAGCTATATCAGAAAATTAATGATTGTTTGGTTATTTCATTTACCAAAGGTAATTGAAGCTTGAAGTCATTGGGAGGTGAACTATCTCCAATTCAACAGGTCTGTCAGGGTTCCTTCCCCACTCTGAACTCTAGGGTACAGATGTGGGGACCTGCATGAAAAACCTCCTAAGCTTATCTTTACCAGCTTAGGTCAAAACTTCCCCAAGGTACAAAATATTCCACCCTTTGTCCTTGGATTGGCCGCTACCACCACCAAACTAATACTGGTTACTGGGCAAGAGCTGTTTGGACGCGTCTTTCCCCCCAAAATACTTCCCAAAACCTTGCACCCCACTTCCTGGACAAGGTTTGGTAAAAAGCCTCACCAATTTGCCTAGGTGACTACAGACCCAGACCCTTGGATCTTAAGAACAATGAACAATCCTCCCAACACTTGCACCCCCCCCCTTTCCTGGGAAATGTTGGATAAAAAGCCTCACCAATTTGCATAGGTGACCACAGACCCAAACCCTTGGATCTGAGAACAATGAAAAAGCATTCAGTTTTCTTACAAGAAGACTTTTAATAAAAATAGAAGTAAATAGAAATAAAGAAATCCCCTCTGTAAAATCAGGATGGTAGATACCTTACAGGGTAATTAGATTCAAAACATAGAGAACCCCTTTAGGCAAAACCTTAAGTTACAAAAAAGATACACAGACAGAAATAGTTATTCTATTCAGCACAGTTCTTTTCTCAGCCATTTAAAGAAATCATAATCTAACACGTACCTAGCTAGATTACTTACTAAAAGTTCTAAGACTCCATTCCTGGTCTATCCCCAACAAAGACAGACTATAGACAGACACACACACCCTTTGTTTCTCTCCCTCCTCCCAGCTTTTGAAAGTATCTTGTTTCCTCATTGGTCATTTTGGTCAGGTGCCAGTGAGGTTACCTTTAGCTTCTTAACCCTTTACAGGTGAGAGGAGCTTTCCCCTGGTTAGGAGGGATTTCAAAGGGGTTTACCCTTCCCTTTATTTTTATGACAAGGTCAATCATTAATATTTGGAGGATTTTCTTGCCATGCTATATTAGGAGGAGACCATCACCAGACAAGCATTTAAATTGTTATGTATTCTGGATTTTTTTTCCTCAACAGCAAACATATAATATTTTAACAAATCAAGCATATGAATTTTTGAATTTAGTTAAACATTCAAGTTTTTTAAAATCAGATTTGTTTTTGTTAAAATTGTTTTTAACTAAAATAGTTAAATGAAATATTTTTTAAAAAATGAAAATGACTATGCCAACCAGGTCAACATGAGAAACTTAAAATATTGGCTTCTGCAGCTAACTCTGTTGTCTTCACCTTCATTTCCCTGTTTGTTCATAATCTGGAAAAGAAAAACAAGCTTTCCTGCTTTTTCAGGTCCCAAATGATTTCTCAGTTTGGAATGGATTAGTCCAAAGGAAGAAAATATTCTTTCTACACCAGCAGAAGAAGCTACTGCTATTAAAAGTGAGAGTATCACTTCAACAGTCTCTGAATCCAAGTGCTTAAGTGACTTCCACCAGTTCACTGGTGTGACTTTCTTTAAAACATCATCAGCAAACATATATTTTTGAATGGTTCATCCTTAGCTCTGAAGTTCATTATAGTTGGCATTATGGAGGGATGGTTGCTGGATGTCCATGTCATAGCCAACTCCTCTTCTGCAGCCGTTAAGGTTTGACCCTGGTACCGAGTATTGAGAATATTTGCAAGAAAATGAGCTGGAGATAGTGCTTGTCCCATTTGTTTTTTAAATGCGTGTAATTTAACTCTGTCGTTGCGTATTTCTCTTTTTAAGATCTCACTCAGTTCCTTCCAAATTTCAACAGCATCAGCAATAAAACAGCTATTTCCCTGCATTTTGTTCAAGGCTACAGAAATAGGCTTCAGGGTACTCAGCATGTGTTCAACTTTTCTCTTAAACCCAATGTTGGCTGTGACAGTGCCATCTATTTTTTCACCATTTTGTTTACAAACTGTCATCAGATTAGACTAATTCTTGATATAGTGCTCAAAACAGTCCACTACTGAGTTCCATCGCACATCTTGTGGGAGAGTTAACTTGGTTCCTCCCACTTTTTTCAGAGCAGCTGCTGCAAAGTGATTGTTACGGAAGTATTTTGCAATTTCAACAACATGAGCCTTTATTTCTGAAACACTGAAGTCTTTGGCTAGGAGGTGCATGAAATGAGTACTGCAACCATATGTTGTTAGCTTGGGACTCTCTCCTAAATAATTTCTTCTCATCTTGAATACATTTGCAGCATTGTCTGTGACCAAGCTGCATTCGAGACATTTGAATTTTTTTCTGTTTGTTATAGCTTTTACTGCTACTTCTTGTAAGTATTCTGCTGTGTATGCCTTTCCTGATGTATCAGTTGCTCCTTTAAGGAAGACATTCCCTTCTTCTGTTGTCACACAAGCACATACAACAGGATCATTGTGGACATTGCTCCACCCATCAAGACTCAGGTTAACAATTTTACCCTTTAGACCTTTTGCACACTGCTCAATTTCTCTTTCATACACTTTATCCAGCAATTTGCCTGCGACATCTGCTTTGTTGGGTGGACTGTATCTTGGTCTTAATGACTGACCCATGTTAATGAAGTGTGGGTTCTGAATCATATGGAAAGAAGAGTTTGTTGCATGAACAAACAGGGCAATTTTTTCATCAGTTACCTCTTTTTATAATCTACTGGTTCTTATCACAAATTTATCTATAGTTGTTTCTGGATGATGGAGATTTTTTTTTCTTTTTGCTACAGGTGATATACTGTGGCTATGTGACATACGTGATGTGACTGAAACACTATCATTGGCAGATAACTCTGAAACTATAGAAAATGATGGTGATCTCGAAGGTGGATAGTCTTCAGAATCCTGTATGTTGAGGATGGATTCTCCTAAACAAAATAAGTCAGTGCAGTTATTGAATAATTATTACCGTACTGCTCATTTAGTATAACTCATTGCATTCACTGACACTCAGTACTACTTTAAAGATGAAATTGTAAAAGGATGATCTGCCTATTTCAGCTATTCATTTTTTTTATCACAACTGCATCTAAAATGATAGTACCATAGAGTAACAACTATATTTTATGCTCAAACATGAGAATTCAAGAATAGTCCAGAAGGAAGACAGGCAGTCCTTAAAAAAGAAGTATGAAATAAAAAAGTTTACCAACCTGAAGAGCCTGCATGTTCAGACATGTTCCTTTCATCATTTTCAAGGCAGCTTCCTCCTGAGAGGGAACACTTCTCATGATGTTGTTTCATGCGGGCAACCAGGCTTGCATTTCTTTGTTGCACTGTTTGCATTTTGCATGCATGTCCCTCTTTCCCACAGGTAGAGGAACTTCATTAAAATATTCCCAAACTGGGTTTTACGGCCTGCTGCCATGATAGGTTTTCCCTTCTAGTGAGAGAATGGTATGGTAGATCTCAAATCAATGAAGGCTACACTCAGAAAGACCTCAAGACTTCTGGAATATGTTGCTCAAACAGTTTTACTTTTGTTTCTACTGGCTGTCCCTCCCTTCTCACATTTATCTCCAGACTTTTTCTCCTTGTCCAGATCTATTCTGGCCTCCCCAAACTTCTATTCACTGAACTTTTTGAAACTATTCACTTTTAGAGAGAGGTAAGGGGCTGACTCTGTGTACACACATTTGCAGAGGAACAATAGGGTTGAAGTCTGTTGTTTCTCACCGCTATATATTTATTTATTTAAAAACATTTTTGCTGTTAACAAACATGTTATCTCTGGAGACACAAATCCACAGTTTGAGAACTGCAAAACTAAGCATCTCTGAAGGTATCTTCTAGACTGAACACCGAGTCCCACTGGGAAGATAGAAAGATTAATCTAAATAATCTATGCAGAAACTCCTGGAATCCCATAAGATTGGGTCTCTAATCCATGAACTATTGGAACTCGTTTACAAAACTTTCCTTAAACATTACATGAATGTATTGTCTCATACTATAGAATTAGAATTTATCATCCCTATTCCATGATGAGATATCTTTGAGCTATAATGTAACTTAATTAAAACTATCTTTAGATAGGTTTTTTCCTCAAAAAACATTTTATCAAAAAAGTCCGATTTAAATAAAACAGATTTTTTAAAGTTTTTTAAAAAAAAATAGTTGATTTTTATCCACCCTGAGTGTAACCACGTATTCCATAGAAATGTCCCAAGATGTGCAGTACCTGTTTTCCGAAATTCCCATAATGCTGCTTTGCCTTGGGAGGCAGCATATAGGTCCCACCCTGAGATGGCAGAGAAAGAGTTCCTGTTCTTTCTATAGGAAAAGCCACAGAGACCTGACTTTTATTGCAGTAATGCTCAGGTCATTAGGGTGGTGCCCACTGTGGAGAATCAGTGAATTCCTTAGCATCCTAGAAATACAGCGTGATGGGTTGAACCTCAGGGGTGTCACCTAAGGTGCTGAAGATACCACTGAGTCTACCTGTTCTGCCAACCTGGGTCCCCTTTAATCTGTCTTGTTGAGCCAGGCTCTTAAAAACTCCTTCCCCTCCTCCCCAGCCCCCCCACACAGAGGCAGGGCCACAGCCAGCTGCAGATCAGCTCTGGGAAGATTCAGTTTAAGGGACTTGCTCCAGCACTCAGATGTCCACCTTCCTTGGAGTACAGACCCAAAATTATATGAAATTTACCTCTTCCCTCAATGTGGAAGAGGGTATGCACAATTTCTGCCCCTCACCCCCACCCCCTGTTAGAAATCACATAAACTGAGTTGTATTATAAACCAGAAATAAATTTATTAACTATAACAGGTGTATTTTAAGTAGTTAAGGAGGTAGCAGACAGAACAAGGCAGATTGCTAAGAAAATAAAACTAAGCTTAATACACTAAAGAAACTGGTTACATGTGAGTTCTCACCCTAAATGTGGTTCTAATAAAATTCTTCACAGGCCAGACACCCTTCCAGCCTGGTCCCAGTTCTTTCCCCCTGTTCAGTCTTAGTTGTTTCCAGCAGTCACCTTGGATAGGGTACCAGGGGAGCTCTGGTGACCTGGATTACCTCACTCCCTGCCCTTAAATAGGATTTACATAAGGCGGGAGTCCTTTGTTTCATAGTTTGACTCTCCTTCCCTTACATTGGAAAGTTACAAGAAGTCCCAGGTAATGTTTTAGTATTGGTGACAAGACCACCCGACTCAGTAGGGCCCCTGTAGCCATTCTTCACAGGCTGACCCACATGTTCACAGGAAGACTAAGCTCTTTTACAGTCCATTGTCCTTGTTGATGGGCCATGCACCCTGTCTGGCTTCATTGTTGTACCTGAAGCGTTAGCAATGGGCATCACCCAAAGTAGCATAGATGAAATACAGACATAGTCAGTATTCCTAATTTCAGGTAGAGATACAATACATGTATACAAATAGGATAATCACATTCAGTAAATCATAACCTTTCCAATGATATCTCACATGAGCCATCTTGCATGAAGTATATCTAATTTATGTCATATTAGTATCATAAGCATATTTTCATAAAGAATATGGAATGACCTGTCACAAACAGGAAGAGAGAGATATGAGCCATGATTTAGCAAGGTACTTAGGCATGTGCATTTCTTAGGTACATGTGTACCTGACTTCAGTAGGACTGCTTGTGCTTAAAGATGAGCATGTGTTTAAGTGCTACTGAATTAGAGCCAGAGTGAGATGGGAGAGGAGAGAAAGTGACTCTCAGGGATCATAGGTGGGATGGGGGTGTTTCATTGTTCCTAGTACACTTGGCTTCCTAAATTATGTTGTCTGTGCCTTTTGACCTACCTGAAATAAGCTATGCTTTACATTTAAAAAAAATATTTCTTTAAGTTTTACAATAAAACGCCTTGAAGTATTTTAACTTTACCAGACTAACCTGTCACATGCCCTAAGACCACATGTATCTTTAATTTTCCTGCAATTTGGAAACAGAAAAGTGGTGCTGCTAGCTAATTTAATTCAATTTAGATGCCAAATGTTCTCACAGATCAGTATTGCTTTTACTAACCTTAGTACAATGGTCATATTCTCACAATGGTTACTTTTTTAGGGGGTAGAAAGTGAAATATTTGTTTTAACTAAGTTACTGTTTAATTTATTGTTCCATACGCCACTTACAGAAATTAATACACTTGTCCTCCAAAGACTGTAACAGTTTCTTTCCTAATGGTATTTGAGAGGATTATTTTGTTTTAATAAACGTATTTTGGTTTGGTCACAAAAAATATATTCACCTAATACATCTATTATTATATAAGGTCATTTTTCTTTTCTGTTGGGCTTTATGGGAAAATGACAGCTTACGCTTTCAAATAAATGTTTTTCTCTTTAGATTTTTTTTTTAAATCTTTGTTGTCATGTGTTTTAGGCTTGATAAAAGGAAAACGTATTCTGTCAAGAGTGACTTGAGCAGAGGACTGGGACCCAAGAACATTTTGAGTTCTAATCCCAGCCCTGATAATGGCTCCTTTATAACTTGGGGTAAAACAATTAATGGCTTTGCTGCTCTGATTTCCCCCGATCTGTAAAAACGAGAGAGGCTAATATCTCACACGGGTATTAATTTGTAATGTTGTGAAAACACTTGAAGATAAAATGTGCTATTATTAAAAAGTGTTTTAGGTAAGATTTCACTTTATAAGTAACTCTGCTTTAGTTGAGACTTAATGTAACTAATATATTAGAGCCAAAATATGTAGATGTGTTCATTCATTTGGTGTGCCTTAATTTTCTGGGGACCAGCTGGACAAAGAGTAAAGCTATATCCATCCATCCTTCCATCCTCTCTTTAGATGTGGGTTTCATGATTTTTTAAATTTTTTTCATGTGTGTCTGTCTGATTTGTACAGTCTGTGTTTAATTAGAAGCTCTTTGAAGCAGGGGCTTTCTCTTTCTGTAGGTTTCTCTTTCTGTAGTGTACAGCACCATGTACATGGACAGCTTCCAGTAAGTGTTGACTAAACAGTAACAGTATTGCAGGTCAGGCTTGTTCTGCAAAGCTTGCAGGGAATCTGTTTTCATTAATCAGTGGTATTAAATTCTCTTTTTTATAAACACTATATTCACTCACAAAATATAAGAAAAGGGTTTGCTACACAGGCCCTTTTGTGAAAACAGTGATCCAACACTGAATTTCTTCTGTGCACAATAATAGCTGTAATTTTTTTTTAGTGTAACTTTAGCGCCCTCGTGGCCATGATGCAGTCTGCTCTGCAGGCAGCTCTGGCCAAGAGACGGTGCGTGCAGGAATGCAGCAGGAAAAATTCCTTCCACCCCAGGGGCACCTGTTCCAAACCCCCCAGAGTGAACACATATCCCCCCTGGAAAAGTAGAATGGATATAACAAAGGGAGAAATTTATTTACAGAGGGATGAGAGGAGAAAAACAACAAGGGAAAATGTAGGGGGAGCAGTAGAACAGGGTTGCATCCAAACCAAGGCCCCACAGGCCCAGTGGTAGCACAGTCTGAAAGGGCAGACACTGAGCAATGGGTCTGCACACACAGTTCAGGAGTCCTGAGCAAAGTTCCAGTCCAGTGCTGAGTCTTGGGTGCTCCTGGTCATCTTTGGCGCCAGTGCACTTTCCCCAACAAACCCCTCCGGTGCCCTCTTCTGCTTCTCTCTGCAAAGGCACACAGAGCGACAACCTCCCCACTTAACTAATTGGCAGCCTCCCTCCTTATTCCCAGTGCAGAGTCACAAGCCCCAGTACTCACAGCCCCATGCAGCTCTGGGGAGCAGTGATACTGGGTCCAGCTCCGGCCTGTCATTCTTGGGCGATTCCTCCCTGGCACAGTGCTCCTCCTGGCTCCTGTCCTGGGGTGTCCCCGATCGGCCGCCCTGTCCTTCCCAGGCTTCAGGCAGGTTCTCTCTCCTTTAAAAGTGTCATAGAATATCAGAGTTGGAAGGGACCTCAGGAGGTCATCTAGTCCAACCCCTGCTCAAAGCAGGACCAGTCCCCAATTTTTGCCCCATATCCCTAAATGGCCCCCTCAAGGATTGAACTCACAACCCTGGGTTTAGCAGACCAATGTTCAAACCCCTTCACTTTGTCCAGGGCCTCCCGGCTGCAGCCCTTTTCCCCATGGGCTCCACAGCCACACCCACAAGTTTCCCTCCTTTCTCTCACTGCTCCCCCTCCCCAATGGGAAAAAGATTTAAAGGGGCCATGCTCTCTAAACCCCAAGGGGTTACACACTCTCCCTCCCCGAAAAGAAATAATCCTTAATGTCCCCATCAAGGTGGGCAACTCTACACCCTGGATCCCCAGCAGGAGACCCAGGGCTCCCATTCGTCAGGAGCATTTCCATTATCCATCCCACAGGACTGCGAGGGGTGGAACAGGTTTCCCATGAGGCAACTCGCCCCTCGTGGTACCCCAGAGATCTGTAGGTCACTGGGTTCCCCAAAACGATAATACGTCAGCACACACCTGGACTTCCCTTCCCTAGAGGAACGTCTAGGCTGGCTGTTGGGTATTGGCTGAGGTGACACCACCGAACACAGAGGCAAGATGATGAGTCCTTGAGTCATGAATTCGACGGCATCTGGGTGTAAAGTGGCTGTTTGCGGTACAGGGTTCTCATCATGTTCTTGGGAGGTCCCCACACCGTCAGACAGTGGGGCCTCGGAAGTGCTCAGGGTGGGTTCTTCCCCTTCATCATCTCTTTGTGTGACAGCTAGAGGATCCATTAGGGTTGGGGCACTCCAAACTGGATGATAGCCAAACCCCATTTCATCCTCACTCTCCAAGGAGCTGGGCGTTTGCAGAGGACAGGTATATTTATGTTGTTGGGACCGTGTCCGACTCGCGGGGCTGGGAGACTCAGAATCTGTGGAAACATCCTTTGGGGGAAACGATATTTGTCCTACAGGTAACAGATGATTCCGGTGGAGTTCTGGTGGGGCCATGACTGCCCTCAGGACATATATGAAACACTGGTAGATCTCAAAGTTTCTTCTCTATAATGTATGGGTGTGACTCCCAACGATTTGCAATTTTGTGTTTTCCCTGTAGTCCGAGATTTCGGGCCAAAACTCGGTCACCAACCTGAATCTCCTGTTGCCTCACTCGCTGATCATATCGGGTTTTATTCTTTTGATTCTGGTGACCAGCTGCTTGCGTTGCTATCCGATATGCCTACTTCAGTTGATCTCTTTAGGCGAGTCACATACCCCAAGTATGTTGCTGGGAGCGCCCCATCTGAAGACACTCCAAAACAAAGAGATCGACTGGCAACCGGGCTTCTCGACCAAACATTAGCATGTATGGTGTGAACCCAGTTGCATCGTGTCGAGTGCAGTTATAGGCATGTACCAAATGCTCCACATGCTGGCTCCAGTATTTTTTCTGCTGAGGCTCCAGAGTTCCCAACATATTCAGTAGTGTGCGGTTGAATCGTTCTGGCAGTAGATCCCCTTGTGGATGATAAGGGGTGGTGTGTGATTTCTTGATTCCCATGATCTTACAAAGTTCTTTTATTAACCGACTTTCAAAATCCCGTCCCTGATCAGAGTGTAGTCTGGCGGGCAACCAATAGTGCACAAAGTACTGTTCCCACAGGATTTTGGCAACCATGGAAGCTTTTTGATCTTTGGTGGGTTAAGCCTGGGCATAACGAGTAAAATGGTCAGTGACCACCAAGATATTTGCAGTACCGTGGCGGTCAGGCTCTAATGATAGAAAGTCCATAAAGACAAGCTCCATGGGTGCAGAACTTGTGATGCTGACAAGAGGGGCCGCCTGCTTAGACAGAGTCTTTCGTTGGGTACATCTGGTGCAGGTGCGAACACAGTGGATGATGTCCCGCCCCATCCGGGACCAATAGAATCTTGCCTTAACTAGGGCCTCCAATCGCTCGACTCCCAAATGCCCCCTTCGATTGTGGCAGGCCCCGAACACACCTCGCCAGTACTTCTGCGGTAGCACCAATTGCTTTGGGTGAGGCCTCTGGGGATGCTTCTGCCCTTGATAAAGTTGTCCATTCCGAACCAATAGGCAGTCCCATTCTTTCAGCAAAAGGGCCTCCTCTGGGTGACTTCGTCAAATAGCCTTGGGGTCCTTTCCCCTTTCCAATGCATAAAAGGATGTTCTTCATCTGTGGATCAGCTCGCTGGGCATGCTCTCGATCCTTTACCTGAGGGTCCTGTACTCTAGTAAAATTTGAGTAGACTATGGTAATGGCTTCTGGTGGTGCACCCAGACAGTCAATTGTTCGTCCTCCATTGGCTGTAGATTTTTCCTCCACAATGGATACCCGTTGGCATAAAGCTCTCGATTCAGGAGTCCCCACGTTTATCTCATCATTGGGTAATAAATCCTTAGAGTGAGGCCACCGAGACAAAGCATCTGCATCCATGTTTTTTCGACCGGGTCGATACTGCAGAGTGAAATCATAGGCAGAAAGTGCCGGTAACCACCGGTGCCCTGCTACGGATAATTTTGCTGTTGTCTTGACGTATGTCAAAGGGTTATTATTGGTTTTTACAGTGAACTTGGCCCCATAAAGGTAGTCATGGAATCTTTCTGTGATGGCTCATTTCAATGACAGGAACTCCACTTAGATGAGCGGGGTAGTTTTTCTCATGTGGTGTGAGACCTCGACTTGCAAATGCTACTGGTTGGAGTTTGCCCTCACGCTCTTGATAAAGGACAGCACCTAAACCGGTGTAGCTTGCGTTGACATGAAGTTCATATGGCTGGGTGGGATAGCGTACACCAAAACAGGTGCTTGAGTGAGCTATTGAATGATTTTACAGAACGCTTCTTCACACTCAGCAGTCCACCACTTTCCAAAAGGTGCACCCACATTAAAGTATTGATGCTGAGGTGGGTTCCCCTTCTTATTATTTGTGTGTGGGGGGGTATCCCTTGGTGAGCTCTGTGAGTGCATATACGATGTGCAAAAAATTCTTTATGAGCCTGCAGTAATAGCCACAGAATCCCAGAAACGACTAATTCCTTGAGAGTCGTGGGCCTTGGCCAGGTTACCGCCTTCACCTTCTCTGAGTCTGTAGCTATACCATCTGCAGACACTGTGTCCCACACACCGCACGGATGTCTGGCAGAAGATGCACTTGTCTAAGGATAACTTGAGGCCAGCCTGTTCCAAACGATCCAGGACTTTGCACAGCTGAGTCTCGTGTTCTTCTAAAGTGCGCCCGAACACTTCAATGTCATCCAAGTATACCAGACACTCTAACAGGTGCATGTCCCCTACCACCCACTCCATGAGTCGTTGAAACGTGGCTGGGGCTCCAGATACTCCCTGGGGCATCCGATTAAATTGGTAAAACCCTAAGGGGCAGATGAAAGCTGTCTTCTCCCGGTCCTCTGATGTCATGGGCACTTGATAGTATCCACTGTGTAGATCAAAGACCGAGAACCAGCAGCTACCATTCAGACTATCCAAGGCTTCATCCACCCAGGGCATTGTGTATTGGTCAGGGATCGTTCACCGGATCAGAGTGCAATAGTCAACGCACATGCAGACCTTTCCACTTTTCTTTCTTACTGCAATGATCGGTGACACGTAGGGGCTCCCGGATTCCTCAATGATACCTGCTTGAACCAGGTAGGTGCTGCCTCGCATCTTCCATATCAGTGGGGGCTAATCATCTTGACCTCTCTTGAAAAGGCCAACCATCCTGCATTTGGATATGGTGCTCCACATCATGCGCACACCCAACATCCCACTCGTGCATAAAGAAAACAGCCTTCCTCTTGACTAACTTCTCACACAGGCAGTCCTTCCACTCGGCAGGAATGGGGGAATCACCAAACTGGAAACCATCCCTCCCAAAAGGTCTAGCTTTGGTCTCCTCTTGGGATGGGGGACCCCTCGCTCGCTGGTATGCTGCTTTACATAAAGCGTGCATTAGCAGCTCCTGCAGATTGTTGTTCCCTGCCATTTCACGGCATTTCCACGCCAGTCTCTGGAACAGGTTTGCATTTGTCCCTAGGGTTAAAGGTGCATACTCTCTTCCCTTTGGATCTGGACAGACCAATGCCAATGTTTCTATTTCCTGGTTTACCCCCACAACTTTCTTTTGAAACTGGACAATTAACAGGATATATCCCAGATAGGGGGCAGGAGTCACAGCCAATTCCCCAGACTGTCAGTCCAGACAGGGGACGCAAGGGTACATGCTGCAGGTGTTCTCGGTAGTAAGACTCATAAAGTATGGTGACCTGTGATCTGCTGTCCAGCAATGCCTCACACAATCGTCCTTCTATATGAACGGGTACTGTAGCCTGGGGGCCTACCAGCCCATCTGGGTAACCCCTGTTTGTGGTTTTTTTCTGGGGAGCCTTGGGATTTCAGGGTCTTAGGTTGTCTTGTGAAAGGTCATAATTTATTGCAATCCTGTGATACTTTGCATAAATCACAAGGCTGGGAGGGAGGGAGGGATGTCACCAAATGCAACAGCTAGTATGAACAATGGAAAATGGAAGGGCTAATGTTAAATAACAAGGTTCAGTCATGAAAAGTGTCCAGTATGCAAAATTTGCAAGTGGCAAGCAAGATCTCTTTCAAGGAGAAAAAATTACTAGTGGTAAATTTTGCCTTAAGATGTAGAGAAGTGGAAAACCCTCTTCAGCTGTGCATTCATGGCATTTGATTTCTCTGTAAACCAGGCTCAAAGTTGTATTAAAACATTTTTCTGCCATCCACTAGCTGCCCTGCTATAAACAAAGCTTCAAGGTTTACTATGCTAACTGTGTGAATTATTGGTGTTTGATTGTAGATGTTGCACTGGTGTTTATATAAATGAAGAATGGCTGTTGATTATCATAGTGAGCCCACAACATTTACCCTTTTACCCCTATTCTTTAAACTACACCAAACAACCTTAAGGACTCACAAGTGTTTATATTTTGCTGCCAGTTGCTTGCTATTAAAAGTTAAACACAAACATTTTCCCGCTTATAAATGCATCTTCATTGAATGGTCTGTGTTATGTCAGATCCACTGTACTTTAGGTACTGGGCTTTTGAAAACACATTATCTTATGAAATCAAAATACAGCTTTTCCAAGACAAAATAATCCAGATATTTTAAAAATTCTTGTCTATGGAAATGTTCCTCAGTTTACAGAATGGATTTGAGAACCATTATGTATATTGCATAAAACATTATGGTGTGAATAGATTAAAGTTTTCAGGGAAGATTTTCTTTTTTCCTACTGTATGTTAATTAGATATTGATTAAATGCATTCTGTTGACGCGGAATTATGTGCTTCCTGTGGGAAAAGTATGTATTGATACCGGAACTGCTAGATGTTTTAGATAAGCTGTTTGTCTTAATATTTGGTTTATTCAGCTAGTGAGCTGTACACTGTCAGGCTCTGTATGTGCTACACATATCTTCCATGAACATTCTTGTTTGCAGTGTTGTAACCATGTTGGTCCCAGGATAATAGATGGGTGAGACAATATCTTTTATTGGAACAACTTCTGTTGTGGGAGAGAAGTTTTTGATTTTACAAAGAAAACTTGTCTTTCCCCAACAGAAATTGATACAATAATAGAAATTTCTTCACTCTCCTTGTCTCATGAAAATTCTTGAAAATTTCAGGTAAGAAAGCTTATTGGTAAGTGTAGTATGCAGGCATGAATGTTTGAACCTAGAAAAGGATTTGATTTAAACCAATCTGTACTCTTTGAAGGATATGTTAGATGAATTTATATGCCCAGAATCTTGAATTTCTTTTGTAACCTTTCAAAGCTAAATATCTTATTTTCTGAATGGGAGTGTGTTTTCTAGCAACAGCAGTATTTATCAGCTGTCTGTTTAATTTTCATAGGGTCACCCATCACCATAGCATCTGAGTGACTTCTTTCTAAAAGAACTAAAAACAAAAATATTTCTGTCTTCCAGCCTTGCTGGCAGAAACAAGCTTAAAATTATTGCTGGGATTTTTTTTTTAAATGTGTGAAATGCTAATGTAGTTGAGAGGGTAATTGTGGGAAAACTAAATTGAAGAGCTGGTTTTCATTAATTTCTGAATGAGGAGATTCTTATGTCATCTGGCAGCATGTTCCATAATCTTGGTCTCCCCCATTTTAAAGTTTCATCTTCTGCCAGTACAAGTCTTGTCCTTTGTCAGCTTCTGCAAATGAGCCGAAGCTGTTGGGTGAGGTCATGGAAGCAGATGAAATCTCTCATGTGGCTAGGGCTGACGTCATGCAGGGCTTTTGAAAAATTGGTACAGCAATGGTAGTTCACAAAAATTAACTGATTTTCCAAGTGTATTGAAACTGTGTATATTTCAACACTTAGAGTGCTCATACTGCCTCTATTATTGCCCTGTGATCTCTATCCTACTGCATGTTGTGATTGACAGTGTGTGAACTAGGGAGACGTGTAGGCTTCTTAATCCTTTGTTTGTATAAAAAAATTAAAAATAAATGTTGTATGATTAAAAAGTGGGTTGGCTCAGTTATGTCGCAGAACAAGGAAGGAGGCTTCTCAGTTTTTGGGATACTGTCCTTGTATCCCAGGATCAGGACATTTCAAGAGGTGTGTTATTCCAATGAGGACAATGTGATTGTTGTTCAGGATCTCCTGTTCAGTCAAGAAGGCCTTCACGAAAGCAGAATTTGGTTTTGTGGTTGCTCAAGCACCAAAATATAGAGTGTGCACAATCTGTTCACAATCACGGGCCACTGACTGTCAGTACTTCTGTCATTGCCTGTTCGGCTGTCCAAAGCGATCTTCAGATTGATCCTGGGATACATATAACTAGGGCCCTACCAAATTCGCGGCCATGAAAAATGTGTCTCAGGCCGTGAAATCGGGTCTTTTAGCTGCTTTTACCCTATACTATACAGATTTCATAGGGGAGACCAATGTTTCTCAAATTGGGGGTCCTACCCAAAAGGGAGTTGCAGGGGGGATCACAAAGTTATTTTGGGGGCAGTCACAGTATTGCCACCCTCACCTCTGCGCTGCCTTCAGAGCTGGCTGGCTGGAGAGCAGCAACTGTTAGCTGGGCGCCCGGCTCTGGAGCGCAGAGGGAAGGCTGGCATGGTATGGTATGGCCACCCTTACTTCTGTGCTGCTGCCTGCGGAGCTGGGTGGCCAGAGAGTGGTGGCTCCTGACTGAGGGCCCAGCTCCGCAGGCAGCAGTGCAGAAGTAAGGGTGGCCATACCATACCACGCCATCCTTCCTTCTGCGCGGCTGCTGGCGGGGGTTCTGCCTTCAGAGCTGGGCTCCCGGCCAGCAGCCGCCGCTCTCCAGCTGCCCCGCTCTGAAGGCAGCACCGCTGCCAGCAGCAGCGCAGAAGTAAGGGTAGCAGTACCACAACAATAACTTTGTGACACCTCCCCTACAACTCCTTTTTGGGTCAGGACCCCTACAATTACAACACTGTGAAATTTCAGATTTAAATAGCTGAAATCATGAAATTTACTGTTTTTAAAATCCTGTGACCGTGAAATTGACCACAATGATAAATTTGATAGGGCACTTACCGATACCTGTCCAGTGCTCCAGGTAAAGGAAATGGCTTTGGACTTTGACTCCCTCTCTGGGGGCAGTTTCATACCCTGAGAGCTGGGTCACACAATTTTCCCTACATCTTTATTTCCTCCACCCCTTTAGGGAATTTCCCAACTCCTGGCCCTTTCCCCTGCTCTGTAGAAGTTCCTCTAGCATAGGAAAGGACCTGTTCTGGGCCTGGGGTACTTTTGGGGAAGGGTGATCATCAGCGGCGAGAAATATGGGGAGGGAGAGAGAAGGAGCCATTGCCCTTAGCTCAGGGGAGGAGAGGAGCCACTGGTCCCTGACTGTTGGCAAGGAGACTCTTCTCAAAGCCCCTTGTTCCGTGGCAGCTGTGCAAAAAGGTGCAAAGCAGGGGAGAGGGAGAAGGCAAGGGTCCTGAATTGTTTGTGTCCAATGAAATATGAGATCCCTCCCCAGTTCCTCCCACTCTGGTCCGGATTTTTATGGTGTCAGCTAGGTGTCAAGTCTATGGCTGGGCAACCTAGCTGATATCCTATACACTCTAAATATATGGGGGTGGGAAATAGAATAGCTCACCCTACTTCCTATTGAGGATCCCTGTTTCCTTAGGAGATTAAGGCACCTTCTTAGTTGCCCATGGATGTAGGGTTACCCACCTTTGAAATCCAACCCCACCCCACCCCACCCACACATGGCAAATCTGCCACAACCCCAACCACAAGGCAACTCCGCAACCCCCCCTTCAACAACCATTTACAGTATCTAGAGGAAAACATATATAGATAAGATTGATAACATGACATGTCTCCTCACTCTCACGTGACTCAAACTCTCTCTCACACATGTGCGGTGCACTTGTGTGTTGGTGGGCAGACAGCTGCTGCATTGGGAACACTGCAGCATCTTTAGCTGGACACAAACTTTGAACTTTAGATGTCCCAGTGTACTGTCATGATAATGCAAATCTTTAGACCCATGTAAAAAACAAACAAACCAGCAGATTAAATAATTTTTCTGGCAACTGGCAAATCCTTAAAAAACCCAGCCAGGCTGGTCAAAAACCGGCCAGGTGGTAACTCTAATGGGAAGGCACCTGAAATCAGGAGCCTCTCAGGGAAAGCCAGAGACATAAGAGTGCTACCTTCCATTTTCTTCCAGACTACCTACATGTTGCTCACATCAGCCACCTGGCCAGAATATTTCTGTAATATCAAGCTCCTTTGAACCCAGTTTCAGATTATGCTCAGATTTACCATGCTAAATCTCCATTGTAGGTTTTGATATGATATCTGGCTTGAGATACAGTACAGAAATAGTTTGGATCGCAGCTAGTAAGATAAATGCCCCTTTAATTACAACATCAAAGATTCAGTTTGAAAGAGTTTCTTTAGAGGTAGACTTCTATAGTTAAATATTCTTTAAAGGCTGCTTTATCTTCTATGCAACTGTACTCTATTTCCTGCATTTCATGAACATGGTGATTTCCTCTCTCTTTCCTACCCCCACTCCCAACTCCACTTTTTAATTAAATGTAGGTTTCAGTCAAGAGCGGTCTTACTGACAGATGCTTTGTTTCACTTTCAGGTCTAGATTGCTTATTATGTTTACTTCCCAATTACTTCTTGTAACTTGTACACACAAGTACAACATTAAGCCTATTTGCACAATCACAACAGCATTCACTTTCTGCGATTTATCTTTTAGCAGTCAGATTCCCTGAACACAAGGCATTGTACACAAGGAACTGCATTAAGCACTTCCCCAATGTAAGTTTCACTGCTCCCAGTCTTCAGCACTGCAAAATAAATCTCTGATAAGGTGAAGCAAAAGGGAAATAGAAAACTAGGAAAAGTGGCATTTAAGTGAAAGGGTACTGTCCTTATCAACTGTAAATTAATGGCAAACATTCAGATTTTAGATAACATTGTATTCTACTCCTTTCAAACTTATGTTCATGCAAGCTCTGTACCATATTAAATGTTAAAAATTCCCTTTCCAGTGTGCATAAACATAGATTCACAGATAGGTGCAAAACTTCCCCAACTCTTGTTTTCTGTTACAAAATTAATGACTGTTCACTGATAAGACAAAACAAATTAAAAATTCCCCAAGTTATGAAAACACTTCCTTTAGTCTATGAATGCAATGTCTTAGCAAAATACAGTGACTTAACCAATGAATGCAGACAATACAGCTCTCCCAGAAAATGTTTTGTAGCTTCCTCTTTTGTCAAAACAACCCTCGCCAGGTTAGGAGTAGCATTTCAGATTGCCATCTTGGTCACAATGACAAGCAGTTTAAAGTCAGTGAGTTCTTCCGGTGTCCTAGAAAGTATTTTCCTGGAAAAAGTTTGTCCTGGAAGTTATTACTAGTGGCAGTGTAGCTGCAGGTGTGTGCTGCTACCTAGAATGTTAGTGGTTTCTGCAATATTGAACGCTCTCTGAATATGTAGGGAGGGATCTGTGTGTCGCGGGATATCACTAAAATATTTCCATAGTTTCCCATCTTTGAAGGTTATAGATATCTGATCAGGTCTGCTATTACCCTGGTACGAGATCCACACTCACTTCAGTTTCTGGATATGACTTCATTGTTTCTTGCAGACAGAGAATTGGTTCACTGAAACAATCGGCATTAAATGTCTGTTTTCCAAAATTAAAATCTTTCACCCATGCTTGGCTTTTCTCTCACAGAAATGGCTTTCTTAGCAGATGTAACAAATCTGAGGAGTGAATTCAGACAGGTGGGTATTTTTTGTTTTGTTTTCCTCAAATTTCCTTTCTCTGTGGTTCACATGTCCTCCTCGGCCTTCTTCCAGGCAGTTTTCTTTCCTTCAGTTTCTAATCTTAAGGAATCTCAGTGTTGCATACTGTTTGTGGCTGTGATGTGTTGCTGTGCTCAAGGTTCCATCTTAGTACCAGCCCTTCAGGCTCCAGCCTGCAGAGTTGCAAGCAGGCACTTGTGGGGAGAGAGGCAGGCTCCAGCGGCTACTGGATTCCCATTCAGGGCAGGGGTAGCTTAACCTCCATCTCTCTCTCTCTCTCTCTCTCTCTCGCTCTCTTTTCGTTGATCACAGCAGGTGCAGCTTGTGTGGGGAAGGAATGGTTTGCAAGGGCTATGTGGTGCACCCCCCTTTTTACAGTAAAAGGCACTTCTGGAGATACACAAGCAGGTCAACTGCTGCAGTTGTGTCAATACTGGGGATGTTTGAAGAGCTTAAAATGCTAACGAGTAATTTTGGGTTAAGTTGTAAACAACTTTTTGCTGCTTTCCCCCTCAAATGTAACCAATTTCTCTCCAGTTAACACAACACTCAGGAGATGACTGGCCTAAATTTTTTGGAGTGGGTTTGTGAGATGACTATTTGGGGATACACCCCAAACTTAACTGACTTTTTTACATTAAAGCTGTGTGTGATGGGAACTTAAGCTACCCCAGCCTTTTGCTGCAGCGGTACCATTCAGCAGTATGTTCCTTTTGCATCTTGAATCCGCTTACATTGGTATGGTGCAGGCTTCTGCCAGCAGACCTAGGCACGGGATGGATGCACAGGTTAGAGTTTACCTATCCAGCTTACAGAGAGGCTGCACAATAAAAATATATCCTGTCTCCTCAGGGGCTAAATGTTCATTGGAAGCTTATTCTTGGCCATTGCATTACACCTAGGACTTCATAGAGCTGCTGTTCCCTCACTCTCAAAAGTACTTCTATGTTCTAAATTCTCTCTCTCTCACACAAACACACACACACACAAGTCAGTTGTTTATTAATAGAGCCACAATCTACTGTCTTCCATCTGATCATAATTATTCTGTAAATAGAACACCTATTATAACCTATTAAAGTATTTTAAATCTATTTTGATAGTTCAGTATGCAATCTGAAGTACTTTCTATAGTAATGTAACTAAGCGGATAGACTAGGAAGCCAAAAACCAAGCAGTTCATCCCGATGAGAGGTTCATATTATTAGCTCATAAAACAGTATGTCACTCCTGCTATTATGCTGTGAGTCTTTTACAATGTGTGTTTAAATACATTTTGAACATAGGCCATTACAATATGACATGTGGGAAGAAGTACTGCAGGAAATGGAATAGAAAGGCAAGTATGAAGTGGTCCTCAAATAAAGTAGGATGAAAATACAAGGCTCCTTCCTACTCTTAATTGTATATGATACAAGAAGAATTTTTCGGTACTTTTCTTTGAGGGTGAAATTTGCGCCAGTTTATTTTGTGATTGCAAAATGAACTGTGATTCAAATCTGAGTAATAATACCTCTAATAATCTGATTTACATCCACCTTTTCAAGGAGATAATTACAAGTTCAGAGATGTGCAACTACAATTCAGTTAAAAGAAAAGGAGTACTTGTGGCACCTTAGAGACTAACCAATTTATTTGAGCATGAGCTTTCGTGAGCCACAGCTCACTTCATCAGATGTGTCTCACGACACATCATCTTCATCAGCTGTGGCTCACGAAAGCTCATGCTCAAATAAATTGGTTAGTCTCTAAGGTGCCACAAGTACTCCTTTTCTTTTTGCGAATACAGACTAACACGGCTGTTCCTCTGAAACCTACAATTCAGTTGTGATAAAAAAATGTTGGGGGTACAAATTGTACACACACACATACACGCACAATGCTGCCCCTTTTAAGAACTTGATTCTTCTCAGTCCCATCCATGTCAGCCTTCACAGTGGCATGCCCCCCCTCTCCATGACAACTGGAGGCAAACCAGTAGAGCCATGGGCTCAGGACCACCCCTGAGGGAGAACTCTCCAGAATTCCCTGCCTCCAAGCAGCACACACAGCAGACTCCAGCTCTCCCTTAGTTGCAGAGCTTTCACAGGATTTTTAAGTAAATGTCTGTTTCTTCATTCATTTTGCAGCTTTTCTCCTCACCCAATAAACAAAAATTATTTTGGCTTTCTGAGGAGAGTTTGAAGGATAGCACCTCTCCTAACCACCCCTCAGCTCCTAGCTGGCATGTGGGCAAGGTTCACACAGAGACAGAGGCCTCAGTGAAACTAGCTCCCAACTGGTATGTGAATGAGTTCCACCTGAGAGAGTTGAGCAGACTGTATGGAAGCTCCGTTCACAGAGACCGGGCTAGCATCAGTGGCATGGAATCGAGGTAAATTTTTCAAAGCCCCTCTGCCTCTCCTGCAAGCATAGGACCCCATAGCTTGCCAAGCAAGCAGGAAAATTTTACTGAAGAATCCAGAATTTTGGGGCAAGGCAAAGACCCTCTGTAGCAACCCAGAGGAAGAAATTCCTGCTTCTAGACCAGCAAGTAGGCATTCTCCATGTTGAGAGGGTTCAGAAGGCGGCAAAGCATCCCCTCTTCCCACAAACTTTTATCTGGAAGGCCTGTGCTTCCATGAAAGGTGCCAGCTTCCGTGATCCTTCTGATATCACTGAGTAATTTATCCCAGTGGCTCTAGCTCACTCCTTCTTCTGTGTGATTGGTCCCCCCTTGGCCTGGACCAAGTAGCTGGGAGCATGCAATGGAGTGTTCCCTGGAGGATGGACCTACCTCTTCTTCCCTCCCAGATTTCAGAGATTGCAGAGGAGATCATAAAATGGCTACTCTTTTTCTTCGGAGACATGAAAGTTACATGTCCACAGACTGTCCTTTCAGTATCCCAAGTAATGTATTCTTCCCCTCAGTGTCCCTCCTCCATTCTCTTAAGGGTTTGACCCAGGAACTGGTGAGGAATACTGCTTACAATCAGTTATTAAAGGAACAGCTTGAAGTCTTGAAAACTCTCATGAGAGAGTCTACCCTCTAATCATCTAAAGAGAAGGAGAAATTCCTAAAGGTGGGACTTGGCACAAGATACTTAGACTCTCAACTGAGCTTCCCAGATTTAAGCATGAATGAGGGTTTAACATCACAAGTGCTTATGCTTTTAGACTATGTAATGCAAATAAATAAATAAAAACAATAAGATTGCAAGCTGAAGAAGAGCTATGTAATTCCTCCTCACTTGGGTTATGAGGGTATGACTAAAGTCAAGTGTGAATTCCCTATCAACACCTACTTATACCTAAGCAGTAAAAGGTCCTCATTACTCTGATTGAAGTTGACCCCCTGTAGTATCCTTTGTAAAGAGCAGCCATACCAGTGGAAGGAGTGTTCCTCCCAGACCACAGACATGAGAATAAGAGAATCACTTAGGCTAAACTTGGATACAGTGCCTCAGGTGTGAGGGTATTGGCTGAAGTTTCTTACTGTGAAGAACTGTGCTTGACTGGGAGGCCATTGTGAGTGTGCATAGAAAATTAAAGCTACATCCCTTCCTCCCCTGCTCTCAACCCCCCCCCCCCAAAAAAAGACAAAACAAAACACCACTACATAAAATCTGCTGTAAACATTAGATTTTCCAAATAGCTTTTTCAGGACTGATGCTTCACCTGACTCTGATTTTCTGACTCAAAACCTTCAAAGATGTGTCCCAGGGGCAGCTGCAGTGTCACTTGAAAATGCTGGAATTGCAAGCTAACATCTTCCAGAGAAGCAGCCGTGTTATAGTCTGTATTTGCAAAAAGAAAAGGAGTACTTGTGGCACCTTAGAGACTAACACATTTATTTGAGCATAAGCTTTCGTGAGCTACAGCTGACTTCATCGGATGCTAACATCTGTTATCCTTCCAAATATTTTGTTGGTAAGATCTTTGGAGAGCATAGAGGCAAATTAGTCACTGAGGCTTTAGACAAGGAAATAAGTCCCTCTTTCCTTCCAGTAAGAAAATCTTCAAAATACCTTATCTAAGCAGGTGTTTACCTTGAAGCCTCTGGAAGGATTCCAGAGTAGAGAGTACTTATTAAAAAGAGATTAGTCTTACCTTTCCTGTGAGTTGCAAGATCAAGGCTGGGATTATCTGGAAAACTGTCCAACCTCAAAAACTTTTCTTGTTTTTTGGATTTCCCAAGTCTGGGCACAGGAGGGGTGCTTCCAGGTGTACCCCCATCTGGGAGGGAACTACTTCAGAAAATGGGTGCTTAAAATAAGCAGGGAAAGGTATTCAGTAGAACTCACTCATTGTCTCAAGAAAAAAGTTTATCCTTTTCTCATAGTAAACTGAAATAAACCAACACTATCAATAAGACCCTTTGTAGCATCAGTTACTGAAGGATACAACAGTCCATCTCCTGTACATTGGAACAATAGAATGAGTTCTGTGAAGAGAGTTATTTAGGAAACAGTAAAAGAGACAATGGCATGCAACCCATTTTAGGATTTAGGTGTTTCAACAATTCCGTAATGGGATCAATATTCCAAGCGGAAACACTGAACTCTATCATTACAGCATTTTTCCGCAAAATTTCAGAATATAAAAATAAATCCTTGGGACATCTACCGAAGATATGATCGGAGAGAGTCAGCCAGACATACTTTAACTTTTGCTACTGCAAGGAGAAGTTTCAATACAGAGTACTTCCTCTTTGGACACACAACTTCTACATGGGTATTCACAAATGCCATATCATCCATCCCTCCCTGCAAGTGAAAGGGATACATGTCTAGCCTGGTCTGGACAATCTTCTTGTTATATTATGCATGGCTCAGCAGCCATTGCTGAAAGCCTTCAATGAGCAAGTTGAAGGACCAATTACAGGCATCACAAAATTTCACATATGTTACAGATTGTAAAGCACTTGGAGGTCTACTGATTAAAAACACTATATAAGAAAGAGCTAGGTATTTGTATTACCATAGTTCCTAGGAGGCCCCCAGTCATGGACTGAGACTCCATTGTACTAGACACTGTACAAACATAGAACTACAACATTGGGAATAACTGGCTAGACAGTACTACCACTGAAAAGAATCTGGGTGTTCTAGTGGATCACAAGTGGAATATGAGCCAACCAGATAATGAGGTTGCAAAAGAGGCTAATATCATTCTGGAGCATATCACAGGAGTGTCAAATGTCAGATCCGGAAGGTAATTTTCTTGAGTCCTCAGCTGCAGTATTGTGTCCAGTTTAGGGTGCAATATTTTCGGAAAGATGTGGTCAGATTGGAGAGAGTGAAGAAAAGAGCAACAAAATTAATAAAATAATGTATTAACTCTAACTTGTGAGAAAAGGTTAAAACACTTGGTATGTTTAGTCTTGAGAAAAGACGACTTTGGGGGATCTGATAACGGTCTTCAAATATGTTAACGGCTGTTATAAAGACAATGTTGATCAATTGTTCTTCATATCCACCGAGGGTAGGAGAAATAGTACTGGGCTTAATCTGCAGCAAGGGAGGTTTAGGTTAGATATTAGGAAAAACTTTCTAACTATAGGGATAGTTAAGCAATGGAATAGGCTTCTGAGAGATGTTGAGGAATTCCCATTGTTGGAGGTTTTCAAGAAAAAGTTGGATAAGTTCCTATCCGGAATGGTTTAGGTATACTTGGTCCTGTCTCACAGCAGGGAGCTGGACTGTGGGCATGTCTACACTTACCTCTGAAGCGATCGATCCAGTGGGGGTCGATTTATCACATCTAGTGAAGACACGATAAATCGACCACCAAGTGCTCTCCCGTCGACTACAGTACTCCACCGGAGTGAGAAGCGCAGGCAGAGTCAGTGGGGGAGCATCAGCAGTCGACCTACCACAGTGAAGACACCACGGTAAGTAGCTCTAAGTATGTCAACTTCAGCTACACTATTTTCGTAGCTGAAGTTGCGTAACTTAGAACGACTTAGCTCACACCTACGCCCGCCCCAGTGTTGACGAGGCCTATACAATCTTTTGAAATCCCTTCCAGCATTGCATTTCTATGATTCTATGACTGTATTCTGTGGGGATCAAGGCCAACACATCTTGGAAAGACAAGGCAGCAACTGTAGGCATATTGAACTCTCAGAAACACACAGAATTCTTAAATCAGAGAATATCAGGGTTGGAAGGGACCTCAGGAGGTCATCTATCCAACCCCCTGCTCAAAGCAGGACCAATCCCCAATTATTGCCCTGATCCCTAAATGGCCCCCTGAAGGATTGAACTCACAACCCTGGGTTTAGCAGGCACATGATTCTCTGTCATCACTGGTACATAATAGATTAGAAAGAACCACCACTCTTATCGTACCTCTTCCATTATGGAGTTCCTGTCATGATCTTGCTGCGTGTGCTAAAACCACCTTTCAGTTCCACAGTAGGTAGGACCCTTCATGTCCGACCATGTGACCCATACTCATAGGCCTGCATTATGTCCAGGGCTTTTTCTGGTTATTTCTCACTTGTTAGTAGTTTGAAAGACAGGAGGGTGCTTCTCCATGTTAGGAGATGAAAGCGAGCTTGTTATGAATCAGAGGTGGAATTAATATCTGAGGAGCTGGTAAATTTGTATTAGGAAGAGGCAGAATAATGTAGTTTGGAGGAAAAGGGACATCAATTTTATAGCAGAGTGACACAATGGGAATAAAATACTTTAGAGCCAGATTCTCTCTTCAGATACTTGTGCAATGCTCCTGTTGACTTCAAGACAGCTGTTGCATGTGCATATCTGAAGGCAGAATTTGTCCTTAAAATACAGATACTAAATACAATGAGATAGTTCTGAAGGAGAATATCTGATAATGTTTTAATTGAAGAAAGAGTCAGGAATGCTTTGAGAAGAGAAGGTGCTAGTATAGTTCAGCATGAAGCAAGAAAAATAAAATCACAATGTTTAAAATGGAGCCTTAGAATGTGAGATACAATACTTGGAAAGAGAAATCAGTTGATGAAATAAGGAGGGAAACTCAAACAATATGACATGGTCTATCCAGAAGAAAGAACAAATAGTATTTCTGTGAACGACACAGAAGATTTTCCATACTGGGATACATAATTACATTGGGCTGACAGGTTAGCTAATATTAAAAGTCATGTTTCAGCATCTGGCTCAGAAAGCAAGATGTTCTGACTGCTAGTTTGTGTAGCTGTCAATATGGATAATGAGCTCAGCCCACACTCCTTTATTGGTTTATCTGTTCATTTGTTTTGCGTCTTTGTAATCCCAAAACGAGGGTAAAGCCTTGAATAACAGTCAGATAACTAAAATTGTGTCCACCATAATAAGAAATAGATTTAATGATGATAATGTTAGTAAGTCTTCCATACAGGGAAATTACAACCTAATCTGTTACACGATGTTAGAGGTGTTAATGTATCAGATCTTGGGGAATTGGCCTGGGGGAGAACAGTCAGTAATTACAGCTACTATCTTATCATCTTTCTCTTCAGTGTGTGTTTCAACAAAATTCTGAATATAGGGGCGAAGAAATTAGAAATTGAAAAACTCTATTAGGTAGTCAATTCCCTGCTGTTACTGAAGTTTTATTTATTAATTATTATTTATTAATTAACTCTTTTACACTCAGATATACAGGTCTAGACTTGTTATTAGTCTGGCAGGCATCTCATAGGACTTGTCTACACAGTGCAGCAAAGCACTCTGGAAGGGTACAATTTGTAGAGCACTGTAATGTGTAACCTGATAACTGTCCCATGTAGACCCAGCTGTGTGTTCAAAAAGGAGCCTAGGTATGCAAACTAGGTATCTGTTAGAGCACACCAGCAGTGTCAACGTGGGGCAGTTAGAGCTCAACACTTTAGAGCACTCTACATATCACACCCCTCTAAAGTGCTTTGCCATACCATGTAGACAAGTCTAGATTCTAGTTGTATGTGTATGTTGATGTGCCCATATATCATGTTGTCTTAGTGGTTGATTTTCATGTGGCATCTGTCACTGAAGCAAAAGGATGTAAATGTGATGCGTGTCTGGCGTCAACCAGGTTATATTCTCCCACAAGGTAGTACTGTATTAGCATAGTGAAGATGGATGGCTTGAGACGAACACAAGTCAGGTGTGTGGTGTTCCTTCCACTTCACTGATAGGAATGCCATGTTTGTCATAAGTTTAATAGGAAACTGTCATCCTGTGGATGGAATCTGGAATGCTGTGGTTTTATGTTACACATGTTAATAACAATGGTTAAGATTTCTCTCCTCAGTTGCTCTTTCCAGAGGTCTGTGCAATGGCTGCTGTCTTGGCCAATATTGAGGGACCTCCAGAGCTAAAAGCATGAGCGGCTACATCTTGAGCTTGGGGGAACTGTGTAACACACTACTATCCTCTGTGGATTAGTCACAGTGGGGAACCTGTAACACACCCTCACCAGTGGATTATCTGCATTGATAAATGTGATTGTGAATTATTTCATGCTAAAAATCTAAGACTTAATATTTTCAAGGTTAGTAATAGGAATATACAAACAGGGCTACATAGTTTTACATGAGATGTGGGAGCAGCATTACAAATCAATTTTATCCCTTTGTGTCCTTTTTTTGCTCTTCTTTTTTTGATCCGGTGGCAGGTTGCTATATAGCTAGCTCTTGTCATCTCTTTTTCCTCCACCCCAGGGTTAGGCAAGGTTTTTAATCATCACTTTTTTATGAGAAGTGTTCTATGATCCCTGATAACCTCAAGAAATATCTTTATTGCATTTTCTTGTATTTTGGTCATTGATGTAGAAGAGAATACCTACCTCTTTGTCTCCTACCCATACTACAGTACTTTAAGTTTACAGAGCACTTCAGAGATTGGTATGTCTCAATCTCTTCTTTGTCACATTGGCTGCCGGACATTCTTCTCTGTGTATAGACTGTGCTTTGCACCATCAATTTCCCTTTCTAGTTATGATCTTTGATTCTGTGCTTAGGGAAAGTCTTGCCTTAATTTTCCCTGTTTCACTTTGGGGAGAGAGTCTGTTAGCATGACTGTTCTGTGCAGGACTTGTGATTGTTTAGCTTGTTGCTATTTGGATAGTTGATCTTCCCATTAACTTGTTTGTTGGTGATATAGGTGCTGGTCTAACATTGTGGATATTTTGGGGTCTGGAGCTATATTGTTTAATCCACTGGTCAGGAGATTAGAATTGTTGAGCCCAGAGAATGCTAATGTATATGAATGGATATTGCTTTCATTTGGATTTTATTTTTGATCCTCTGCTGCTTTGCTACTTCGGTTGCGATTATGCTGGAAGATGAATACTTTTTTCTGTATGTTGGGGGAATCAGCCCAATTCTGCTCAGCATCTATTGTTTCTGGACTTATGGGGCACAAGGAGAATTAGTTTGCAAAGCTGCAAATGCACTGTTTCTAGTGGGGTTTGATCCCAGTTGGTGTAATCAGGTGTTAAAGTGGGCCCCCAGACTTTACCCACATATAGTAGAATGAATTGAAATGTACCATCAATTACATTTTTCATAATCTGCCAGGCATAGTTCATGAAAGAGTGTCTACAATCAGTACTGTGTTCTGGATTGCTAATGGCTACTTTGTGATATTAGTAGATCTGTCATGTAGATGTATGCCTCTTAGAGATTCACAGAGGTCAAAACAACTGAGAAGTCATTTCTGCTCCTTCTGATTCACCATTAGTGTAAAGAAAGATTTTGATGTATAGTATTGATGCTGCTTACCTTAAATTAGGTTACAGCAGAGGTGCAACTCGTAAGGTTATGTCTGCATTCCCATTATAAACCAGTTTTTCAAAACTACTAAATTTACATATTATCTTTTTAAAAAAATTAACTCTGCTCTGAAACTCAGCATACAGAGATGTAACCTATTAGCAACTCTAACAAGATTTGACAATTTGAAATTTTAGGCTGTGGAAAAGTTGTCATGTTTGAGTAATTCAGTGGACTTTTTTATTCCATCTCAAATTGTTTAATCTTATATGAAAAATTGTTATCCTGTGTTCCAGTTTAGAGAGCGAACTAGAGAGCCATAAAATAGGCCTCAGAAAGTCTCTGTGAATATGTAGTTAGAATAATGTACCACACTTCTACGTCATTAAGCCCCTTTCAATCCCGCAAGTATTAAGAAGCCTCCCAAAGGCCTTATTCATGGTAAAATCCCTTAAGGATGATTACGTCGATTACAATTTCTGTTTAAATGAAATATTTCTTTTTCTTGGATTTTTTGTTTAAAAAAAGAACACAGAAATATCCATTAATATCCATTTTGTAACACCAAACTGACAAAAGCCAGGAAATTAAGGATGACACTGCACAGCATATACACAATTGTTTATAAAACCTCCCTGCACCTACACACTTTATATCTGCCTTCAAGACTTGGTTGTCATTTTAAAATCTAAAATGAAAATATTTCTTTACTGACAGTTTGTAGATCTTTTTAATGTTTTCATTTAATGCTGTGAGTCATTATGATTGGTGAATGGTATATACAAGGTCTTGATGTGTATTATATAGCTCAGGTAAAATAAATTATCTAAAAGGAAACTGCTTTTGTATACAAATCCCAATCTGGCAATATAAAGGTAAGTAATGCGATGAAATTCCTGTAGCAGGTGGAGTATGACGCATGCAATGTGACAGTAAAACTTAATTATACTCTTTGGATGGTTTGTTTCAATTTTTAGAAATATTTAAATGTTTCCTTTTTGTTGATTGGAATGCTCAACAAATTGAGGAAAAATCTGTCTGCACTGATTCTGTTTTCATCTATTTTATTTTGAAGACCATGTCAAAAATAGAGTGGAAGATTATGCTAATTTTCAGATAGGAAATACAACAAGCAATGAATAAGAATGATCCAGCTGTGATGTTGGGGGTTAAATCCAATTGACAGTCACGTGTGTTAATTATTTTCAGGAAAATTTGATACCCTGTTGTGATAGGTCTTGAGTTCTCAGAAAATAGAATCCTTTTCAATTATACCTCATATAGAAACTGAGAATAAGTAGGTATGGTGCATGGTGACCACTTGAGTCATGAGGTCCTAAAGTTTTTGCTTAATTTTGGCCAATTTTACCCCTTCTCACGTAATTTATATATAAAAATGTGTTACTTATAAAAATATGCGCACACACACACACACACACACAAACACACACATACACACACCAAAACAAAACAACCCTTGACGCCTGTTTAGTACTTAAACAGATCTGTATTTCTTACAAAATGCATCAGACCTTATTTATTTAAATAAGCATTTGGATAGGTATGGTATTTTATTTTGACTCTCAGGTTTTGGTTCATTGTACTAAAACTATAGAAAGTAATTTTCATAAATTTTCATCTGCTTTGAGATTTCCCTCCCCCAATTCCCATCGATCTTTTTCAGCTTCTTCCTAATAACATCACTTCCTTTCTTTTTTGCTGTTCTTGCTGTTTCTTACAAAAAGTCTAAGAACATAACTATTTTACGTTCCCAAAAGTGACCGTTACCTTCTTTGGCAAGATCTGACGATTTAGTAGTAGGTTTTGTGATCTTCTAAAACTATTAGTAAACAAATTACCCAGACGACTTCATACCATTTAAACCCATACCCTTGCAAAGGCAAGCTGGGTTTCTGGTAGTGCTCTTCATTCAGCTGATACGAGCCGTTTTTAAGTTAGTGAGGTGGAGATTCATAAAGAATGTATTCTTGTTCAGGAAACTATTGTATTTAAAGGGCCAGATTCTAGCCCACAGCTGCACAGTGATGGGTGTGGATGGGGTTGTTGCCACAAAGAGGAGTGGTTAAAGGTGGAACTGGGACTTTCTCTATCCCCACATAGCTGCCACCCATACTCAGCTGTGAACATGCTATGCCCTCCTAAACAGGGGCCAAGCTACTACTCTCGTGTGTGCAGTTAACCATAATATTTCTTATTCTTTAAGTCAATTTTTGTGCACTTCTTATGGAGAAGTATTTACCACAGGTTTTTTATTTTTATTTTTAACAAATGTTACCGTAAATGCAAAGATGAGATTTCTCTCTCTATAAGAATCAAATAGAAGATGCCCACAGCAAGCTTGACATTTTTATTCTTTTATTCTAATACAAGTTCTTACATTTTCTGGTTCAATAGAATCTTTCATTGTCTGACTTTTCACCTCCTTTTCTGAATTGTTCACTTCTCAGGTGTGGTAGCATTCCATGTTGAGGGGAGAGTTGTTAGTGTTGAAAGTTCGTGAAAATGATTGGTAGATAGATCTAGATTTTGAGGTTTAGACTCCATTGAAAAAAACAACAGTAGGCAATGAATAATTTATTAGCACATCTTAACATGTACCCAGTTCTTAAAACTGTCAGTGACTTCAAAGTACCATCCAGATGACTAAAGCTCTATCTCAACTGGGATATCGCTGTTGGTCGCAGTTACTGGCACCAGGCTGTGCTAATTCCAGTATTAACCAGCATACATATTTGACTTGTACATACACATTTTGTAAGGAGGGCTACCAATTAATAGCTTTTACATATTTTAGAGAATGCTCTGTTCTCCTGTAGAAGAATTAAATGTTTTTTACCACCAGAATTTCTCATATATATGAATTACAGACTGGAAGGATACGTTTATCTGTATCCTTATGTAGGTTTGGTGTTATGATTTCCATTTATTGCATAGTTCCCTGTTATATTCCAATTAGTCAAACCCACAAGTGATTATACCTACCCAGTAATTTATGGTGGTCATTTTGGAGGAATGACTTGCTCCTATTTTCACTCAAATTCTGCCCTGTTTCTGATATACTTAGTATTTATTTATACAATGCTGCAAAGTGTGGCGTGTGCTATACAAGAGCAAATAAAAAGATATGACGTGATCTCTGCTCCAAAGAGTCTGAGGCCAGCCATTTCACTGACACTAATTGTGTATGTAAAGTTACACTCAGACATAAAGTGTTTCCAGGATTGAGGCCTAATTTCAGCAGTGTCAGTAAGTGACGATAGCAAACTGTATGAAAGCATGGGGAAAAGAAGAACAATTATAGGATAAGGGCAGCTGTTCCCCTGCACTGCAGGGCCCGTCTTTGCAGATCCTGGCAGTAGAATTTGTGTGCATTGCAAATCTGCTAAGCTAAACTGATTCTAAACTATTCCTTTGTGTATATTACAGCAAAACTCAAAGGAATGTTTTAGTTCATATTATAAATGAAAATCTTTTATTAGAGAATTACAATGGAAGAGTGCCACGAAAATGACCTATCAGCAATGAGTAGATCATTCAACTAGCAAACCTTTAGGCAAATGTAGGTGAATTTGTGCAACAATTACAATCCATACATAAAAAGAAAAGGAGTACTTGTGGCACCTTAGAGACTAACAAATTTATTTGAGCATAAGCTTTCGTGAGCTACAGCCCCCTCAATAAATACTAATATTTCCAGTTGCAAGTCCCTGAATGTCAACACTAGACATTTTTTTACAAACTTATCACCTAAGGAGCAGAAGGAAGAGTTGAGAGCCAGAGAAAAAGAAGAATATAATGTGTGATATTAGGAGATAAAGGATGGAAGACCTAGAAATAGGTCCCTACAATAATATTCTGCCTCCTAGCTCTAACTGACTTTATTCCGGTTTCATATATTTGAACCAGTTGTCTGCTAGTTGTAAAACCTTCAGCTGGCAATTAAAGAGTTAATCAAGGTAAATACTGTAGTCAAAAATTTCATTAACTAATCTTTCATACCTAATCCATTCAGTAACAGTTTACTGGGGTTTCCTTTATCCAAGGCAATTTCATGGTTTCCTAGCAACCTCGTTTCTTGGGAATTTTTGGGTTAAATGTACTAATGCATTTTCATTTCTATATGCAAGTTAAAATCCGGGAAGCAAAAGCATAGTAAAGGATAACTCATATATAAAGAACCAAGGTGAAAATATCTTAAATAGGTAAAGATTAAATTACTATTTAAAAACCTATTAAAAGCACATTCAAAATTCAAACGATTCAAAACCTAATAAAAGCAAATATTTTACCTTTTTAGCTAACATCTACTTTGATAATTAATACAGAAATAACTTTAAAAATCTAATTTATTTTCACCATTTATTTATTTACTAGCCATTTTCATTTCACTCAGTTTGCACAGTGAGGGAAGACTGTTTCCAAAGAAGGTTTACAATGTAATTTTCTGACTCTTGCAGTACTGTTGCTTTGCAAATGCAAGAGGGTAATATTTAACCCAGAACAGAACTGTTGTCATTGGAGTTAAAAAAACAACAACCTAGAAACATTTTGATTAATCTCAGATTTTCAAATTTTCAAAGCTCACGAAAGCTTATGCTCAAATAAATTTGTTCGTCTCTAAAGAATCTTGTGGTATCTTTCGATACTTTCATCAAGCTATCACCCATTAAGAGAATGCAAGGATATTTTGTGTGTTGGTTCCCAGCAATAAATGACTTCTAAGAATCTTCTTTCTAACATTTGTACACTGGCACTGATCCAGCTGAAAAACACCTTTTGTGGCTCATGGCTATGGCATTTTTTATGGGGCCATCATCTAGGCTGCCAGAAACCATTTCTAATTCAGATAAGACGGAGTATACCTCATGCCTCCAGCTGATGGCCACTACTTTTTCATCCCAATTAACATATATGGCCATCAGGCTCCTGAGAGTGAGTTAGTATTCTTGGTTGCATCCCTTATGTCATAATAAAGGAGTTGGTGTGTGTCCTGTTTACTAAGAAAGTATGGGCCTTTAGTTCAAAGCAGATTCTCCCTCGCTTACAGGTATATGTCAGATTCAAGCAGTACAATAAATAGAGGGGTCTTGACCTGAAATATTTTTTCTCCCTCTTTCATTAAATACAGTAGATTCTGCTCAAAGGCAACCTGGATGTTAACAACTTCTGGTTAATAGCAACGTTTTGTAGAAATGAATCCTGTCCTGTTGACTTGAATGTTAATGGGAGTCAGGTATTTGCAAAGGTATGCCACTTACAAACATTGTTTGGGTGAAAGGCCACAGCTCTACGCCAGTTTGTGGGGCTGCAGCCCAAGAAGGAATGCTGAGTTGATTTAGACTCAAATGTAGAGTGTGGGTACAGGATATACCACACATCCAAAGTTACACAGCAAACCTTTTCTTTTATACACACTTGCACATTACATTGCACTTACTATACATTACATGTTGTGGGATTGGCATGGTCACTTTGCAGAAACCAATCCCTGTACATCATGCTCTGTCCAAGCACTATCCATACATTACTTACTCTTTACCTCATCTTACATTCCAGGCTTATCTTATTCATTGTTATCTTGTCCATTGTAAGTGGTTCCCTGGGTGTTCCTCCTTATCTTCCCTAGTACAGACATTATGTTTCTAGTTGCTGATGCATTTACGTATCTTAGCACAAACACTCAGTTTTTAGCCTGTGGACCTAGTTACCGCCCTAATCCTGTCTTCCAAGAAATGAGGCCTCCCCCATGTTTAATTACTCATGTTAAGTCAGGCCTACATTTCATTGCTTTATATATACAAATTTGTTTTATTTGTATTTTATTGTTTTGGTTTTTAAAATTTGTATTATTTAGTAATACATTTTAAAGATTATAGTGGTTGTAATTATTCAAATTCTTATAAATACTGCGCTTAAAGTATGAACCAGGGGTGCAAGCTTACTTATTTTTATATAGCCCACCAGGGTGTAATTTTATATTATAAGCTTGCTTTGCTTTTAAAGCATTTTTTTGTTAATTTTTACTTTGCTTTTTAAAAAATCTAGTATAAAGTATATTTATTACCACAGGAAATTTAGGCAGAATTAAGTGAAACAGAATATAGGCCAATTAAAATAACATTTCCTGATCCACACCACAAGTGGGTTTTTTAGCCACCACACAATACTTACTATTACTAGCATATGCAGTGTTAGTGTCATTAGCAACACTGCATATTACCAGCATAGGCATTTTTTACTTTACCAGAGTTCTAGCATCTCAACCATACTGTGCAATTTGGAGACTGTGAACCCGAGTGCCAGCAGCTTTGTCTGTAAGACATTATACTTGCACATGTAAGTGTCCTACAGATGCAAACAGCAGTGCAAGTCTGGGGCTTTTCAGACCTCGCATTGTTTTGCAACAGAATTTGAGGAGGGTTGATTGCAGCAGTTTTACATTTAACTTCATGGTATTGGACCCTTGTTAACTTACAGTGAAGCGCAGCTGATTGCGAGAGCTCCAAGGCCCCTGATTGCCTCCAGATTCCTGTCCTCTGGTTCTGTTGTCTGAACCTGACCTCCTGGTATCCCGACTTGGCGTGACTCTTGGTAACTGACTCTTGATCCCTGTCTTCCATTTTATCTCTCAATTCTGATCTCCTGGTGTTCCAGCCCAGCCTGATTACTGCCAGTGGACTCCTGGCCTCTGGGGACTAAGCCACCCACATTCTTGCCCTGACAAAAATACATTGGTGAAAAAGTTTTAAATGCTAGAAATCCTGATTAATTTTTATCTGTTACTGTTGATTCTTCTTCTTTGTATGGCTAGAAACAGTACTGTTCGATGTCCAAGTCTATGTTGGCAGTCCAGCTCATTGCTTTAGGTGACATGGAGCAAATGTCAGAGGATACCACCAGTATATGATCTTTTGGAACATTGATTGATGAGACATTCTGTAGTGTGAAGTCCGTTTCTGCAGTCAGAAATAGGATTGTGTCCCAGTCCCCATTTGCCATGTGGTATGTGAATGCAATTCAAAGTGGACCATATTTTTCATGGGAGTGAACCACCATCGGATTCTTTGGTTGGGTCCTTGGTGAGAATGGTATCCTTCCACCTTGCTCGCTGTTCACCTATGTGAGAGAACCCTGAGTCTTCGAACTCTTGCACTACAAGCTAAAAAGGTTGTGAGTCAGAATGTCAATATATGAATTAGGTCTTCATGTACTGGAAGATCCTTTTTCTCTCTAATACAATGGGACTCTTGAAGTAGTCGCCTGTCACAGTGAGTTTGAGGTGGGTAAATGTGTGCCAGTATAGGAAGCCATGGTTATGGCATTGATTTTATTGTGGCTGTAATGATCCGTGTGGCAATGTGAAATTGATGATTGACAAGTGATGTGTGGGAACTGTGTGTCCAGATGGGTGAGCAGTATTCTGCAGTAGAGCAGACAATGGCCGGTGAAAAGATCTGTAGAGTTTTTGAAGTGGCTGCCTACCCCATTCCTGAAAGTTTATGCAGGAGATTTACCCACACCTTTGTGTCATGGATATTGTTCAGGTGCTGGTGGTATGTGAGGCTTCAGTCTAATGTCACACAAACTTATTTTGGAGGGGGATAGTGTCACGTCTGCTGGTGACAGAAATCCATGTGCTATTTTGCGCTAGCCTTTTGCTTGAGATTGAATGCTGACATGACAGTCTCAATGAGGTTTGGTTTTAGCTACCAATATAAGAAAAATATTTCCATGGTTTTAAGATTTTTGCTTAGGGTTTGTTCTATGCTAGGTAAATCCCATGCCTGTGGAGTCACAGCAATGTCATCAGCATAGGTAAATTTCCATGGTGATGATGTTTGAGGAAGGCCACCAGTGTAAATATTAAACAAGATCTGTGCTAGGACTGATCCCTATGGGATGCCATATTTAAGAGTGCATGGTCTGTTGACTTGGTCACCAAGATTGATAAGAACTTCTCAGAAAAATTTTATGTACATATGTTTGTATCTGTTGATTACATATCGTACATAGGGAGTAAATATTTGTAAGAATCTCACTTACCTAGATTCCTTTACATAGATGTAAGCTAAAATTTTCGGAAGTGCCTAAGTCTCATTTTGAAAAGAAACTTAAGACATATTTAGCCTGTCTAATTGACAGTTTACTGTTCGTTTCTCCTTTGTTCCTTTCTGTTCTTGTCTTGCTATACTATTTTTTAACATTAAGCTTCTTTAAATGATACTCATTTATTTTTTCCCTCTTTCCAGTTCTTTTTCTATACTTTTTTCTTTTAAATGTGTATGCTTGGCTTTAGACTAGCAATGTAAATCACAAATATGAAGATTATCAGCATTCGATTATGTAATGCAATATCATGCACAGTGAAGGAATTTATTTTAAATAATAATTATACAATATATTCATTCACAAAATTAAATGTACATCCTGACAATTTTCTTTCCTTGGGCCTGCCATATATTCTGAAAGTTCATTGGTGTGCACGGAGGATGGAATGCTGGTTTTATCAAAGACTTTTCCTGCTTGGTCATTAACATTATTTCAATGTGTATTTATTGTGACTTTGTTTTTCCTTAGCTTTGTTTTGAATTAAGGGAAGAAAGGCATCTCTGAAGGAAGATTACAAAATGCACATTATTACCTGAAAGACTCTTTGATAAATCCTGTAGCAGCAATGAAGCAGTGTATTTTTATGTGCGAGATCCATCTCTGTAGGAAACTACAGGAGGCAATATATTGGAGTACAGATTTCTTTGTTTCCAGGCGGAATCCCACAGAATGTCACAAGTCTCTTCCTGCCAGCAAATTCACAGTTCAGTGGCCTCCATTGTATGCATTTAGGTAGATCTTTTAGAACATGTTTTATTTGCCTAATACACTAAGAACACCCACACAGAAGTCATTCTGGATTACTTGGTAAACACTGTATATATTCAAAATGTTTAGACTACATATTATTAACTTGATAGGTTGCAATGGCTTATTTTCAGTCATTCTGCTATGTTGAATATATAATTAATTTTAAAACATTACAAGTAGTAAATAAAGGAGACATGTATGGAGTACATCAGTATTTGATCTCACATCAGCCTTTAGTAGGATTGTTTTACTTAATGGCAATATGATGTAAAAAAATGTGCCTAGTGTTCATTTCATTTCCTGATTTAATGGAATACCATTTGTATGTGTTTATATAAAGAACGACAGTGGGCATGGAAATCAGTCTTGCTCCCTTGAATGCCAATGGGAGTTTTGCCATGGAATTCGATGGGAGTAGTATTAGTTCCTAATTGTAAATTACAATTTATTTAAAAAAAAATACCGAATAACCCCACAAATTTCATTTCCAAAACATAGTTGAATTCTTGTGTATGTCTGAAGTGCATATGCTATTGACCGACAGCTTTTTGATAGTCGTTGTCCGTAAAGAGTAGACAAGTGTCCACATCACAAAACCCACCACTACAGTCAACACTGTTTGGTGTTGATTTCAGCACAGAAGCCAAGGGCTGAATGACCCTCTCAATCCTAAATGTTGTCCTTCCAGGGCAGAGTTGAAGCATTAGAGGTAAGGTACTGTGGGTGCATTGCCATTGACTTGGCTGAAAAAGAGAGAACTTTAGTAGGAAAAGTAGAAAGCATTAGTCAAAGCTTGTCCATCAGACCCCATTCACTAGCATTAAAAACATTTAAAGCGCTGTGGGCCTGAAAGCTAACTTGCCAAATGTGATGACTCAGGAGTGAGCTGCACCTGTGGACGCTTCCTCAATCTCTGCTGTGGGCACTGCCTCCAAGTGACAGGCCTCTACCTGAACTCTGTGGTTCACCCCTCTTCAGACCAAACCACAAGGCTTCAACACCGCCTATTCCTACCATCCTCCCACTGATACAGAGTGAGTGGTGCCTTATACCCCTTACAGTCCCTCATGAAGGCATCCTTCGGGAAAGGTTCTGCCACCTTCACCTTCATCTCTTTCTGGGTAGAACCCGACAGTCCTACAATTCTTAAACTGGATCCTGGCATGGCAGCCGCTCAGTTTCCAACTGTGTTACCATGACAGGCCCAAGGACAATTGGTACATACAAGACACTCCTCGTCAGGTGCCTGTGACTGGCAGCTGATTAAAGTGACTTCAAACAGCTTTTCTCAAACAGATGTATTGTCTGTTTGCCCAAAGGTATACAGCAAGCAGGGAGAAAGGGTTAACCCCACAAAAGGCTCACATGCCTGGGCTTGCCTGCAGCTCATAACCTCTCTCAAAGCTTAGGTGATCCTGCCTAGCCATTGCCTTAGTTCCATAGCCCTGCTGCATGTATCACTCCCAAGAAGCTGCCCCCAGCCCCTCCTCCTTTTCCTCTAGACAGGGGTTTTTAACTGCTTAATGTTCTTTTTTGTCTTGGAAAAATAGGCATTTCATCCTTCTGGTGACAGGCAGGTAGGGATTTTCCAAGGACTAGCTCACCCGTTGTTTCTCTTAAGAGCCTATGGTACTCTCTTTCAAGATACCTTCTTTCTGTCATTCTTATGTTTCCTGCTTGCTCCTCCTGAACAGCCTCCTTTGGGCTAACTCTGTGCAATTAGCTAGAATAATTATCAAGCAGGTAAACCAAGGCACATATGTTCCTACAAGATAATACAGATTTCTCCCTTGTTCCTCACTCCAAGTTAAAGACCAGAATTATTATTTTTATGGCTAAACTACCAGTATAAGCTCCTGAAGGTTAGGCAATGGAATTTGCAGTTCAAGGTTTTCTAGACTAGCATGAATACATCATAATAAAATTGCATTTGTTTTCTATTAATATATATGAGATTAAAACTCCCAAGGGCACTGATTCTTGGCTTTGTCTGAAGAATGGACGGGTATGAAAACGTGTGTTCTCTTCCTGATCCTGTGCCAGTCTGGTTCTATGGCTTAAGTTAGAGCATCCAGAGGCTTCATATCATCTTTGTTCTCTAATTGCTTTATTTAGTGAGAAATGATAGATGTGAAAAGTTTGTATGAGCCATTGAGGGTTTGCACAGAAGATCCACTTCATTCTATAAAATAATGTGGCCTACATATATACTGATTTGGCAGAGAGAAAGTGTGTCACAGTCAACAGAAATGACTTTCCAGAGGCTCGTCAACTGTAATCTGACTTCTTTTTTTTTTTTTTTTTAAGTATTGCTCCAGTATACTGTATGCTTGCTCAGGCTAAACCAACTGTTCATACTTATATTAGCAGCACACTCATGAAAAATAAATATGATAGACCGCAAACCAGCACTCAGTTTTAATGAGTTTCTTGTTTAGAATATTACAGTGCCATGGATTGGAAAAGCAGAGCTCACAGTAAACTTTAAGGATGTTGATGAGAAGTCATGAATATTGCATTCATTTTCAGTAGTGATTTCGTGCCATGAGTAGTCCTGCACATTTTTCTGTGAGTTACTGTTACTCTTCACTGAAGAAAGATATATTTGTGGGTTCCCAAAATATCAGTGATCTGTCTGCTTTCATTCTACATTGATCATGGTGTGTGGCTTCCAATCTCGCATGGGAATGAATAGTCTAAACTTGAAAGAAAATTATCCAATAACAAAATATATTCTAAGTCTTTACAAAATGAGAACTATAAAATTAATGGTGAAAGAGACTACAACAGATCTAATTGTCCCAGGAGCATATTTGCTCAATACAATTTACAACAATATTTTCAGGGTTTCTTTCCCCCACATGTACCTTTGTGTTTCAGTTACATCTGAGTCTGCTAATCCTTTAGTGATGATAATTTATGAATGTCTAACAGATGTGGATGAGTCATATACAGTGTGGCTTCAGGACAGTGGTCATATCATCAAAGATGATACCATCACATGCGGCCAGCTTGTTAGTACCATAATACCTTTGGGAATTATGCCACTGGATCCTTGCATGATTCATGTTTGCTAGGCAAGGCTAGCATTTAGTCTGTGGAGAGAGGAAAGTATAAGCATCCCTTGTTTACAACATTATTTTTGCATTTTTATTTAGCATGATGGCTCAGATCTCAGAGAACAGCTGCACTGGCCTTCCCAGCCATGGCTTGGTCTCATTTGTAAACTGAAGAGGCAGGTGAAAAACACTGAATTGGCTTTGTGCCCTGTCAATTTAAAGAGAGCCCCTTGTGGCAAAGGACATAGGTCAAATACATACATATATGAAAGGAAACCACTTAAATACCTGGAAGTGTCATATATATGATATGATGTGATTTTTCATAGTTTCTGCTTTACCTCATTAGTGCTACTAATACCTTTCTTTATGAAAGACTTTTTTTTACTTATCTGAGATTTAATAGGATTGCCTTAGGTTTTCATTGATTTCCCCTCCCCCCCCCATGGATATTCATTCTACTCTGTGTGGCAGACATCTAGATGAGTAATTTTTATCCAAATAGAACATTTTTGCAACATGCATAAACCTGAAAACTGCATCAGTGCACAACTCCAGATGCCCTGTGTTTTAACTCTGTGTTTAATTTTTTAAAGCTTATTATAAATGTGCAATTGTCATTGTTTAGCTCTTATTTTCTCTCATAACCTGCAGTGTACAGTTTATATTACTTTGCAGCAATGAAAAATAATTTTAATTATGAAAAGTAGATTCTAATTAAAGCAAGAGCAATAGATCTGGTACTACTGCTCTAAGCTGTAATTCTCTCCTATTACATGACTTTCGTACTTTTGATATTAATGAATGAAATCCGTCTGAGTGCTAAACTCCAATAAATGAATGTCACAGACTTAAAATAATAACATGAAATGTTATATTTTATTATAGGCTTCTGTCTAAGTAACTTTACTAAATTTAAATGAAAATAATCTGTGCTTTTCAATGCTACTGAAGTGTGACTATGCCCAATTACCTTTTAGTCTTCATGGTCTATATGATGAGGTGTTCACCCCACACTTGCCCTGAAAGGGTTAAGGCATCTTGAGAAAGGGGCTAATTAACCCAATAGGCCACAGCTGAGAGGAATCAAGTGGCTAAGCAATCCCTTGACTGAGGGAGAGAGCCCAGCTGGGGAAGAAGGAGCTGGTCATAGTCTATTGCCCAGATCACTAGACAGGGAGTCAGTGACCTAGATTCTGTTTCCAGCTCTGCCATTATTGTCTGTGTGATTTTAGGAAAGTTACTTAACTTCTTTGTGCCTCAGTTTCCTCACTTCTAAATGGAGTTACAGTGGTTCTCCACCTTTAAGTATCTTGAATCTTTAGATTAAAGGGCTCCAAAATGATAGGTGAGGTTTTCAAAAATGCTTAAGGGAGTTAGACACTCCGTTTACATGGACTTCCAGTAAGAGTTGGGCACCTTTATCTCTTAGATGCTTTTAAAATCGCACCCACTATGTAAGACTTAATGGTGGGATTTTCAAATGATTTAAGGAGCCAAAAGTCCTCCTGACTTTTTCAGGAGGACTTATTGCCCCTAAGGGAGTCAGGCACCCAACTGTTATTTAAATTCAATGGTGGTTAAGTGCCTACCTCCCTTAGGCCCCTTTGAAAATGCCAGCCTGTGATCCTAAGTCACTTAGTCACTTTTAAAAATTCTACCCTAAAACACTGGAGAGACAAGGTGGGTGAGGTAATATCTTTTATTGGTACAACTTCTGTTGGTGAAAGAGACAAGCTTTTGCGCTACACTGCTCTTCTGCAGGTCATCTTCAGCTCTGTATAGCTCAAAAGCTCATCTCTCTCACCACCAGAAGCTGCTCCAGTAAAAGATATTACCTCACCCACCTTGTGTCTCTAATATGAATGTTAAAAAGCACAGGCTGACTCTGGGGGTGAGGTTTTCCAAAGTAGCTAAGGGAGTTAGGAGCACGAGGCCCATTCAAAGTCAGTAAGACTTCTGCTCCTAACTTCCTTAAATGCTTTGGAAAATCCCATTCTACATCAACAGATTCAAATAGCAATTTAAAACCAACCACATAGTGGTACATAAGGTACCATCGTATTTCCCTACACTTAGACTAGGGGATACATACAATACTACAGGCAGGGAGGTGCACTACCCGTTGGTAAATTGACTTTTAAATCGTGGCCAAGATGGCTGATGAATGCAAAACGTAGAGTATGTTCAATAGGGACACAGCCCTGATTCAGTATAGCACGTGAGCATTAGCTGAATAGGGATGGATTTATAAACACATGCCTAAGTGCTTTGCTGAATTGGGGCCACCGTGGCTGATGGTTCCCAGAGCAATGTTCACAAGTGTCTGAGCTTTCCTACTGGAAGGCCTTCAGCTGTGGAATTCCATTCTGCCAGAAGCCAGGGGCAGCTAGTGTCTTAACACCTTTAGGGCTCAGTGTAATATCGCTCTGTTTGCACAAACCTTTCTGCAACGAAGGTGGCTGCTGCAGCATAGGCTTGGCAAAATTACTCCCAAAGATCAAGAACAAGAATAAGTCCCACTTGAAAATGTTACATAACCAAGGGAGAGGTAAGGATTTGATCATTTGTAACAGAAACAATGCTTTCTTAATATATAGCAGGCCCCAGATTCTCTGATGCTGGGTGCATTGGAGAGGTCTCGTTTAAATATTTATTGTCAGTACACGAGGTTCTGCTAAGGTTAGTCGGGTCTTTTTAGCCTTCACTAACACATCCCAAATGTTGCTGGTAGATAGAGCTTTGTTACTATTAGTCATTTATGGGATGATGTTCCTAGTAAAAACAATCCCAGCTCTTACCGAAATCAATGGAAGCTGCACATGCTCAGCTTCTTTTGAAAATTAGGCCATTAATCTTTAACTGAAAATGAAAAGGTGGCAGAAGCACAAGACAGTACCAGCCACAGTAAGTCATTTGTTTCAGTTTTGAAGTCTGTGCATGGGGGGATAGGCAGAATAAATAAATGCTTGAAAAAAATACATTTTAAACCATTTGTTGTTTAAAAAAAAAGGTAGGTGAATTATTCATGTAAGGCTGAAATTCCATTAAGGGGTGACTGTGAGATTAATAAAGCAGTCAAGCTTGCTAATGTCATTAGAAACCCCCCCCCCTCTGGAATTACCGCTATGTACAATTAGATGAACATTAATCTATATGTTACTATTTTCATTAGCAAAAATGATCTTTAACATATTTGTTTCTGTGGCACTACAGGTTCTATTAACTGGACTGAATTTCCAGGTAATGTCAAGAACAAGAAAAATTTCTCTCTTGCTCTACAAATAAAAATGTGTTCCATTTGGTCAAGAAACCTTTTCAGGTCATTTTTAACTAAAGAACCACATAGAGTAGGTTGACATAGCCCAGGAACACTTCCCACATAATGTAATTAAAGATTGAGCCAAACATTCAGATTCTGGTGTAATTTGGTGTATTATAAATATTACAGACAAGGACTATTTACATACTTCAAGTCTAGGTTCAGTTTCTGAACACCCTTATATTTGGGGATGTTCAGATTTAGGGGGTTGATACAGGGCCATTTCTCATTGAAATAATGCATTTCAGAAAGAAACTGGCCTTATTTTTGATAATGATTTTGTAAAATTACACAATATTAAAGACCATTAAACTTGCTAATATTTACCTATTTTTTTCTTTAAGAGGTTTACTGACCAGTGTCTTAGTTATCACTTCTCTCTGCCCTTCCTTGCATCCTGACCTGGAGCAAGAGAATTTACCACTGTCATGTGCAGCTGTGGACAGGTGTAGAGAATGAACCCTGGGAAAAGAACCTTCTTAAATAAATGCCAATACCATAACTGAAATCTGCACAGAGATACTGGTGGGAGACTATGCCCTTCAGCTCTCCGAACTTTGGGACCTTTGCTTGCTGTATGTTTTAGTAGTGTATTTCTTATGTGAATGTGTATTGGGATGTCCCCGGTGGTGCAAGTAGGATGGTATGGTCTGGTACGCTGTACCAGTAAGCTATTTATAACCGGCATGGCGTACTGGAAAGACACAGGAGGAACAGAACATGGGGCAGCCTGATGCAGGCAGCTCCTCCGGTGCGGCTGAACCGCCCCCAGCCCTTCCACGCAGGAGCTGCTGGTGTGGGGGCACCCAGTGACCTCATGCTCTGCTTCTTTGGCCGCTGCGGTTCCCAGGGCAGGTTTCAGACACGCTGGCAACCGAGCCCCACACTAGCAGCTCCTCTGGCATGGCTGTACCGCCCCCAGCCCTGTCCTCCAGCGGGGCTGCTGTACGGACCCGAGACAGGACTCAGGAGACGCAGCTGCGTGGAAGGGCTGGGGGCAGTACAGCCATGCTGAAGGAGCTGCCATTGTGGGGCTCGGTTATCAGCGTGTCTGAAAAAAATTATTCACTGTTGTCAGAGGGAACTGGTTTGAAGCTCTTCTGCTGACAAATCCCAAAGCAGGTGCGACTCTGTGAGCCTGCTATTGTTGCAGAAACAAAGCCCTCCTCTTCTCTTAGTGCCGTGTCCACACACTGGGAGTGCTCTCTCCGCCCCTCTCCTTCCCCCCAGTAACATGGGATGGATCATGGGGAGTGGAGGGAGAAAGCGTGGGGCCCTGGGCTGGGAGGCAGGGCAGTGGCACGTGGGGGTCATGTAGGGAGGTCACATGTGTCCCCTGCATGTCCCCCTTTAGCCGGTGCAGCGTACTGGTGTGAAAAGAATTCTACTTGCACCACTGGATGTCCCCAGCCCAGAAGCCACTACCCTCCACCTCAGTGAGACAGCTTTTCACCACCTTTGCTTTTCTTCTTCACGCCTTTTGCTCTGTTTTAACCTACCCAGTATCTCCCAACGATCACCATTGCTTTCTGAAATGAAACACCTAGGACAATGACACTGTTATATGTAGGTTCCTCCCTCTGTGATTCTTTCATTTAAACGAGGCCTGTTCACGCTCTTCCTTTCTCTTATGCAAAGTGACTCTTTTATTTTTATATAAAGACTTTCTAGTGCTATAAATCAGGTTTTGTGCCACTGGCTCTGATTTGTGGGCTGTCCAGTAACATTTTCATGCAAATTGACTGGTTTATTCTGGCATCAGTGCATAAGTGAAACACCCATTTATGTTAATAGTAATGCTCCTGTATCTCCAGGAGCATATAACTCAATATACACTCGTGGTTAGAGTAGGAAAAATGAGGAGGTTGAGCTTTCCATTACTCAAAGCAAAATACTTTTCGCATCACCTGTTTCCTCATATGTATCCTCTGTGACAACTAGTGCAGGTTTGTATCTCTGCAAATAGTTTGCCTCTTTGTAAGTTATAGAACTCTATTCAATTATTATTTCTAAGAAACTCTTTTAGTGATGAATGGATGTGGGTGTGGTACTAGGGCTCAATCCAATTCCTGCTGAAGTCAATGGGAGTATTTTCATTGACATCAGTGGGGGCTAGATTGGGTCTTTAATGAGGCATTCCTTTTAGGTGGGAGAAAAGTGGGTTATTTCCCATCATGTTTCTCATATTTCAAGGAATGCCTATTGAGGTTACTGGGACGAACCATCCCGATGTGTCGAAAGAATAGTAAATATGGCAGGCGACCAGCTTGGCTTAACGGTGAAATGCTTGCGGATCTTAAACATAAAAAAGAAGCTTACAAGAAGTGGAAGATTGGACAAATGACCAGGGAGGAGTATAATACTATTGCTCGGGCATGTAGGAATGAAATCAGGAAGGCCAAATCACACCTGGAGTTGCAGCTAGCAAGAGATATTAAGAGTAACAAGAAGGGTTTCTTCAGATATGTTGGCAACAAGAAGAAAGCCAAGGAAAGTGTGGGCCCCTTACTGAATGAGGGAGGCAACCTAGTGACAGAGGATGTGGAAAAAGCTAATGTATTCAATGCTTTTTTTGCCTCTGTCTTCACGAACAAGGTCAGCTCCCAGACTGCTGCACTGGGCATCACAGCATGGGGAGTAGGTGGCCAGCCCTCTGTGGAGAAAGAGGTGGTTAGGGACTATTTAGAAAAGCTGGACGTGCACAGTCTATGAGGATGGACGCGTTGCACCCGAGAGTGCTAAAGGAATTGGCGGCTGTGATTATAGAGCCATTGGCCATTATCTTTGAAAACTCGTGGCGAACGGGGGAAGTCCCGGATGACTGGAAAAAGGCTAATGTAGTGCCAATCTTTAAAAAAGGGAAGAAGGAGGATCCTGGGAACTACAGGCCAGTCAGCCTCACCTCAGTCCCTGGGAAAATCATGGAGCAGGTCCTCAAGGAATCAATCCTGAAGCTCTTACACGAGAAGAAAGTGATCAGGAACAGTCAGCATGGATTCACCAAGGGAAGGTCATGCCTGACTAATCTAATCGCCTTCTATGATGAGATTACTGGTTCTGTGGATGAAGGGAAAGCAGTGGATGTATTGTTTCTTGACTTTAGCAAAGCTTTTGAAACGGTCTCCCACAGTATTCTAGTCAGCAAGTTAAAGAAGTATGGGCTGGATGAATGCACTATAAGGTGCGTTGAAAGTTGGCTAGATTGTCGGGCTCAACGGGTACTGATCAATGGCTCCATGTCTAGTTGGCAGCCGGTATCAAGTGGAGTGCCCCAAGGGTCGGTCCTGGGGCCGGTTTTGTTCAATATCTTCATAAATGATCTGGAGGATGGTGTGGATTGCACTCTCAGCAAATTTGCGGATGATACTAAACTAGGAGGAGTGGTAGATACACTGGAGGGCAGGGATAGGATACAGAGGGACCTAGACAAATTGGAGGATTGGGCCAAAAGAAATCTGATGAGGTTCAATAAGGATAAGTGCAGGGTCCTGCACTTAGGACGGAAGAACCCAATGCACAGCTACAGACTAGGGACCGAATGGCTAGGCAGCAGTTCTACGGAAAAGGACCTAGGGATGACTATGGACGAGAAGCTGGATATGAGTCAGCAGTGTGCCCTTGTTGCCAAGAAAGCCAATGGCATTTTGGGTTGTACAAGTAGGGGCATAGCCAGCAGATCGAGGGATGTGATCGTTCCCCTCTATTCGACATTGGTGAGGCCTCATCTGGAGTACTGTGTCCAGTTTTGGGCCCCACACTATAAGAAGGATGTGGATAAATTGGAGAGAGTCCAGCGAAGGGCAACAAAAATGATTAGGGGTCTGGAACACATGACTTATGAGGAGAGGCTGAGGGAGCTGGGATTGTTTAGTCTGCAGAAGAGAAGAATGAGGGGGGATTTGATAGCTGCTTTCAACTACCTGAGAGGTGGTTCCAAAGAGGATGGTTCTAGACTATTCTCAGTGGTAGAAGAGGACAGGACAAGGAGTAATGGTCTCAAGTTGCAAAGGGGGAGGTTTAGGTTGGATATTAGGAAAAACTTTTTCACTAGGAGGGTGGTGAAACACTGGAATATGTTACCTAGAGAGGTGGTAGAATCTCCTTCCTTAGAAGTTTTTAAGGTCAGGCTTGACAAAGCCCTGGCTGGGATGATTTACTTGTGGATTGGTCCTGCTTTGAGCAGGGGGTTGGACTAGATGACCTCCTGAGGTCCCTTCCAACCCTGATATTCTATGATTCTATGTTCAGGAGACTGGATCCACAATGTGCATTTTGTTATTACAGTCATTTTCAGGGGAGAGAGAGAGAAATGAGAATTTAATGTTGAATCATCTCTTTTGGGAAAAGTAGTGGCATATGGTGCCATTAATTTGCATTTGTAATTTGTATTGCTGGTTGGTCATTTTGCATTTTCCTCTCCTGTCACTAAGATTGAACATGGGGGCAGGGGGACAGGTAATGGCCAAACAATCATACTTGACATTTGGAAAGGTCACCATTTTTTAGTAAACTACTATATCTTATTAGATACACAGGAGGCATTAAGATTCTGATATCTCATTCTTATGACATGGATTGTAACAAGAACAGAAGATGGCACTTTATGAATTCCTTTATGTCATGATTTTAAATTGTATTAGCATAATTAATCCTTGTTGCCATTTTAAGGGGTCTATTTCCTGTGGCTGAAAATGCTTCTCATGCAGAAATCCTTACAGCCACCTCTGGAGACGGGCAATGGCAAATCCTCTCCCTCACGCTCCCCAGCCAGATCTGAACCAATTGGGAGCATGGCTTCACCCTCTCAGGTGAAGAGGCAGGAAGTCCAACTGTCTCCATGCATAGACTTTCACAAGGGTAAAGGGTCTCCTGCGAGATCCTTACCCTCAGTGCTGATAGCGCCAAAGGCAGGTGCCTCCGAGCCTCCCAGCACCTCAGCCATGGCTCCCGCGGAGCGCAGAGTCAGAGACCGAACTTCCTGTGCCGGGAAGGTCTCCTCGACACTGGTCCCCTCGGCACCGAAAATAGACCCAGTGCCGACAGCACGCTCTGCCCCGGTGCCAACAAGATAGCAGCAGCAGACCTTCCGCAGGGCGTCTACAAGCGACCCGCGGCACCTGGGAAAAGCCAAACAGAAGTCCGCGCATGCTTCTGAGCACAGATCTCGCTCAGCGGAATTACAGCCCAGGGAGCAGCAACAACAGTTCCTCAGTCAGGACGACCTCTCAGTGGCACCTGAGCCTAACTCTCCACTCTTGGACACACAGTGCTCACTCTTTGACCAGCCGCTCTCCCCGCCTGATCTCACTACCTTTACTGACAGCAAGCCTGATATACAGCAGCAGGTGGAGTTCTCCCCACCTGCCTCTCCTCCACCACCAGAACCTTTTGCACCTCAGGCCACGGCTCACAACCGCAGTCTCAGTTTCCCTTCTTCCCTACAAAGATCATGCTTCTCATAAATGAAGCACTCCTAGAACCAGCAGACGCTCTGTGGCAGACCCCAGTCTCTATCTTATCGACTTGCAAAAAGGCTGAATGTAAATATTACGTTCCTGCTAAGGACGTAGACTTCTTATTCTTTGTTGTGGATGCAGCGACACATGGGACGAAACAGCCGCACTACTAGCCCACCCCGCAAGTCAAGGACCTCAAATGTCTTGAGGTCTTGGGACTCAAGGTTTATACCTCCTCCACTCTGCAATTCAGAATTGCAAACTATTCTGCCCTACTTGCAAGCTACAACTTCGATAACTACAATAAACTCTTTGATTTATCCTCTCATATCCCAGAGGACAGGAGAGCAGACTTCACGTCAGTCCTTGTCGAGGGCCAATTGGTCTCCAGAACGGCCCTACAAGTATCTCTAGACATGGTGGACACAGCAGCCCGCACTACCGCAAATACAGTGGTTATGCACAGGTCTTCCTGGCTTTCTGCATCCGGTATCCCCAAGACCTGCAGACCAAAGTGGAGGACCTCCCCTTTGATAAAGATAAATTCTTTTCCAAGAAAACGGACAAAGTCCTTCACACCATGAAAGACTCTAGAGCGACCCTGCATACTCTGGGCATTTATCCATCTCTTCCCAGGAGACAACGGTATAAACCTTATCAGAGGCCATGCACACAACAGTATCACCTGCCTCAGCCCAGATCATTATTCCCAGGAATCGCGCTAGACCTAGGCGCAGACAAAACCAAGTGCAAACAGCTACCTTCCACTCATAGGGAAATAAACAACAATTTTGAAGCGTTGGTCAAGGGTCTGCACGACCACGCCTTAACTCCACTGCCTATTTGCCCACCGCCTCCAGGTTTTCCACCGTGCCTGGCAGGAGATTACACAGGACCCTTGGGTCCTGGAAATAGTTCAGTCCGGTTACTCCATCCCTTTTATATCCTACCCTCCTACCCTTCCCTGTCCCTCTTCAGGGACCCCTTTCACGAGCACCTACTTCGCATAGATGTGGCTTATCTTCTACAGCTAGGTGCAATGAACCTGTGCCAACACAACATCAAGGAAAAGGGTTCTACTCCCACTACTTTCTGACCCAGAAAAAGACCAGGGGCTGGAGGCCTATACTAGACCTATGCTGACTGAACAAATTCATCAGGGTACAGAAATTCAAGATGGTCACACTGGACACAATAATACCTTCGCTGGAGCAAGGGGACTAGGTTCACAGCCCTCGACCTACAGGATGCCTATTTTCACATATGCATTCATCCAGCCTACAGACGCTTCCTACAATTCACACTTGGACACAGCCATTTTCAATACAGGGTACTCCCTTTCAAACTCTCCACAGCACTGAGAGTATTCTCCAAGACCCTAGCCATAGTTGTGGCCCACCTCCACAGACACGGGATTATACTTTTCCCCACCTAGACGATTGCCTCATGAAAGGAAACTCATATAACGAGATGCTACAAGCTACCCATTTCGCCATCTCCTTCTTCGACAGCTTAGGCCTGCAAATAAACGTCCAAAAATCCACCCTGACACCTGCACAGCAGATTGAATTCATTGGAGCTCACCTGGACTCCATTTGAACCGGAGCCTCATTCCCACACAACAGATTCCTTGCTATTACACATCTCATATACATGCTCTCTGTTCATCCCAGGCAAGACTTTGCCTACAGCTCCTTGGCCACATGGCAGCCACCACCTTCATGGTCAAATACGCCACGCTGCTCATGAGATGTGTTCAGGGTTGGCTCAATTCCAACTATAAACCCAGCAGGCACAGCCTCTGCATGCCGCTGACTCCTCCAGCGAACGTACTAGCTTCCCTACAATGGTGGTCAAGACCAGAGAACCACTGATTGGGTGTTCCCTTCCAGCAATGATCCCTGACGCTCATGCTCACCATGGATGCTTCCCTGATTGGTTGGGGAGCGCATCTGGGGGAACACATGGCACAAGGCCGCGGGTCCGTGCTAGAGACATGTCTACACAAAAATCTCCTAGAGCTCAGAGCAGTGAGACAAGCCTGCCTTCGCTTTCTTCCCCTCATAAAGAACAAGTCTATCCAGATCCTAACGGACAATATAGCATGTATGTTTCACATCAACAGACGGGGGGAGCACGATCACACTCCCCTGCATGGAGTCCATCTGGTTGTGGAATTGGTGCATACAACACCATATACAAATTACTGCTTCTTACCTACCCAGCTGTCACAACACTACTGCCGACGCACTCAGCAGACACTTCTCCACAGAACATGAATGGGAATTGCACCCCACGATACTACAACAGCTCTTCTCCCACTCGGGCACCTCATCGATAGACCTCTTTGCCACAACCCAGAATCGCAAATGCCACCTATTTTGCTCCAGAGCGGGATTCGGGACTGCATCCCTAGGAGATGCATTCCTCATCCCATGAAACAACTCTCTCATGTACACCTTTCCACCGATCCCTCTGATACGCAGGGTTCTACGCAAGATCAGAGACGACAAGGCCCAGGTCATACTTATTACCCCGGCTTGGCCGAGACAGACATCCTTACCTGCTCCATATGTCCACCCGTCCTCCACGGACTCTCCCCAGCAGACCAGATCTGCTTTCTCAGGACAATGGGCGGATTTTTCTCCATCAGCTCCAGAAACTCCACTTGACAGTGTGGTTCCTTCATGGTTCCAGACCCACGAACTAGTCTGTTCTGAGCAAGTCCGGTATGTCCTCCTGCATAGCAGAAAAGACTCCATTCGCAAAACTCACCTGCAGAAGTGGAAGCGCTTCTCCCTGTGGTGCTCACATAAACACTTACACCCCATATTGTGACCCTCCCTAACATCCTAGACTACCTTTTGAAACTAAAACAGGATGGACTGTCGCTCAGCTCCATCAGAATACACCTCACGGCCCTCACCACCTTCCATGATTTGTTAGATGGCTATTCACTCTTTGCCCACCCCACTATAAAACGCTTTCTCACGGGCCTACAAAATCTCTACCCTGAGATTCATCCATCGGCAGCTGCATAGAATCTCAATCTTGTTCTTCGTGGTACGAAACCTCCATTCGAGCCCTTAGCTACCTCATCTCTTCTTCATGTCCGTGAAGGTAGCTTTCTTGGTTGCTATAACATCAGCAAGGAGAATAGGGGAAATAAGCACCCTGATGGCCTACCCTCCCTACACAACCTTTTCTAAAGACAAAGTTACCGTGCGACCACACCCTAAATTTCTCCCTAAGGTGGTGTCCACCTTCCACCTTAACCAACCAATATATTTACCTACATTCTATCCCAAACCTCATGAGGCGACGCTGCATACCCTTGATGTCAGATGAGCAATTGCCTTCCATTTAGACAGGACTAAACCATTTCATAAATCCTCACGACTATTTGTCTCCTCTACCGAGAGATCGAAGGGTGTGGCTATCTCTAAAACACGCCTTTCCAAGTGGATCTCTGACTACCTCAGATCCTGTTACCACACTCAGAATGCTCAACCGCCTGAAGGCATCAGAACTCATTCTACTCGAGCTATGTCAATATCCATTGTCTTCCTCCATAATGTACCTAATTCCTGATATCTCTAAGGTGGCCACGTGGTCATCTAAACACACATTTACCAAACACTGTGCTATCGTGCAGGATACCATGGCAGACACCATAGTAAGCCATACAGTACTGTCTACAGTACTCACTGCCACAAATCCAAAGTCCCACCAGCCATAGTGGGTATTGCTTCACACTCACCTGGAGTGGAGCACCCACAGGGACAGCACTCGAAGAAGAAGACAAAGTTACTCACCTTGCAGTAACTGAGGTTCTTCGAGTGTCCCTGTGGGTCCCCCACTCCCCGCCTGCCTCCCCTCTACTTTGGAGTACTATTCTGGCTTCTCCACGGTAGAGAAGGAACTGAGGGGACTGCAGGACCCGCGCACTGAGGCAGACTCTAACGAGACCGTGAGACAGCAGCTGAGTGCGTGCGTCCCGAACAGGCACTGTTACCGAAGATCTCCGATCAATGGCGCCAGGACGCACTGTCACCTGGAGTGGAGCACCCACGGGGGACACATCTCGAAGAACTTCAGTTACTGCAAGGTGAGTAACTTTCTTTTCTCTGGTCAGAAAACTGTGACTCTGATTCAGCAAAACACTTAAGCACGTGTTTTTAACTTTAAGGCACGTGTAATTTAATCCTTATTCAGCAAAGCACTTAAGTGTGCTTAAATTCCATTGACTTGTCCATTCTTTGACTGTGATGCTTAAGTGCAAAAGATGGGACTTTTGAAAGCACCTAAGTCCCTTAGGTGCTAATGAATCTTACACCCTAAATCTTCTAACGTTTTGCATTTGTATAATAGGTCCAAGCTCAATGGGTTTAAACTCTTCCTGTTACAGTCCCAGGAGGAGATACTATCAGGGAAATTGCTAAGCAAACAGACAATTTTATTCCATTATTACAGTGGGCTAGATCTGTACAGCCAGTCGTGCCTCTGTTGCCTTCCCCTTCAGTCTAGGAGTCCCACTATCAGGGGCAGTTCATCACTTGCAACAGCTGAATGGTCTCCATAGTGTTCTGCCTTGGCTGTCTATTTAGTATTCACCAGAAGATCTAGTTTAGTTTAGTTTGCAACCAGCAGGTCTGATTTGGGGAGACAACCTGAGGCTGTTGAAGATTCAAATGGGGAATAGGAGTAGAATATTGCTGTCTCCTGTCACTTACCTTTGGCTCATTCATTTGATTCAGCTACAAAATGTCATTACATTTTCTTTTATTTAAAATAGTTTGTTGTAATTTTGTTTCAATAATAAATCAATGTACATTTTAATCAAAAAGACATGATGGGAGTACAATAAATTTTCCCGTTCCAAAATATTTACACAAGGGAAAAGAAAATTTGTCAGAAGCAAGTCCACTAATCACCAGAGGGTGAAAAAGACAGCCTAAACATCACTAACCATTTCCCATCCAGGAAATCATTTTTCCTTTATGGTAATACATCTCATCCACACTTTACTTAAATCACAAATAAACAATTAACGACCGATATGTATACTCCTTATGGAAAAGCTCAGTATAATGTAATAGAAAATAATAACCTTTTTATAGATTTGACACTGTTCTAAAGAACTAAGAAATAATTATTCATAATCAGGCAGGATAGAATTAACCTATACATGTTCAACCAGACCATAAAAATCCTCCTTATTAAGCTAATTCTCGCACTTAGTAGTTTTATTTATATTTTTAATGATTGATCTTGGTTTCTCTTCTTGATTTTTGCCACCAGTACCATTACATCCTCTTGCTCCATGTCCTGTATTGCGATTCCTAATTTCTTTGGTTTCTGATACACACATGCTGGATCAAAATCTTTATTTACAATTTAACAATTTTATTACATATCCGACACAAAGGTGTTGCAGCCTCCTGACAGTTTTTCTTAATTGGTACATGATTAACTGAAAAGATGGCTCCCAAGAAACCTGCACCAATTAAAATCCATGGCAAACATTCTTTGGGCCTGATTAAGCTATTTGACTGGTGTGAATTAAGAATAACTCCACTGATCACTGAAGTCACTTTGGTACAAAACTGGTGAAAGTGAGAAGAATCAGACCCTTTGACTTCACTGGAAGGAGTACTTGGGTGAAATTCTGGCTCCACTGTCGCCAGTGGGAGTTTTGCCATTGATTTCAATGGGAACAGGATTTAACCCCGGTCTCTATGTCTACACTGCAGGTATATACCCACAGTTGGCCCATGCAACTGGGGCTCAGGATAAGGGGCTGTTTAACTGCAGTGTATACATTTAGGGTCTGGCTGGAGCCCGGGCTCTAGGATCCTGCAAGGTGGCATGGGCCAGCCACAGTGGGCTAATTGCCATGTACACATAACCTTAACTGCTAAAATTATCAATTAATTTAGCAAGGTTTTGCAGTGAACATTTGAATTATGTGAAAGAAAAATCTGTTTCAAAGGTGACTGAGTTTAGAACAAAATAAAATCAAACAGACATGAGTATTCACGTTAATGCAATCATATACTTATATTTTGATCTCTTAGCCTGATGCAACCAGACCAGATTTCCTTGACATTTATATGAGATAATCACAGATGGGCAAGCCCAAAACAAGTTTGGATTTGAAAATGGATGAAACTAAGGCTCTTATTCAACATTTTGAGCATAACTAGTAAATCTGCATTATTATATTGTTCAGTTTAGCAACACTATGCAAAACAATAGGCTTACTTTTCTGTAAACAGAATTGGTTAAATGTAGATATAATTGATTTATAAGTTCTTTCTTTGATTTCACAATAAATACACATTAGAACCTGAGATTTCTGTAGTAAGGTTAAGGAAAATGAGATTTGGTGGTATCAGAATGTATTTTTCTCTTTGCTTTCCGTGTTGCAAAATGTTGTTAGTTTATTGAGGATATTCACAGCAGATCATAGATGGCATGCTTCAGTTTTCTGAAGTCTTCTAAATGAATAAATGTTACTTCATACATCTCATATTCCTTTATCACTTTGCCTTTATTTTTCATTTAAGGACTTTTTCCTCCTGGTTAACAACACAGCCAAGTCCAACCATATTATTTTAATGGGTCAGGTAATGATATTGCTGTGGTTGGTAGAAGAGATTTATTGTTTTAATTCATCTGAAGGTTTATTATTGCAATAATTGAGCTAAGTGCATTTTCATTGTGTACTATTGCTAATAAAATTGTTGTGCTTTAACATCATGGTGGCTTAAAATAGCTAGACCTTGGGCCTAATTACAGAGTTTTCTTTTGCTTAAGAGTCTGAGCAAGGAAGGTTGAAAGGGTTTGTTTCCAAGGAAACAAATGCACTGCACTTTCATTGCATAAAATGCTTCCTGTAAGAAAATTCCATAAGCAGGCTCCAGGGAGAGAGAGTGTCATAACTAAACTGTGGTGTTTGGAGCATTTTCTAAAAACATTTGGTTTTGTGTTTCCCTGAAACGATGGTAGTATACTTGCATAACAACTATTTCTGCATTATTATTTTTTTAAAAGCAACAGTTAGATGATTACTAATTATGGGATCTTAAAACTCATCGCCCTGCCTGGAAGATGTTTCTTTTGTTTATTATATTAAAAATACAGTGTTGCCTTGCCTGCGTGTGCATATGTACATACATCTGATATAAACATGTTTGAAGGAATGTGCAATAGTATAAGTGTATTTCTATGTTATGTCTATGTCAGGACTGTGAGTCACTGTGTTACCCCAGCTTCCAGCAAGAGAGAGGTTTTGTTTTGTTTTTTTGGTGAAAGCTGGATTTCAGCTCCCTGACACTGCCAGGCCTTCAGCTGCTCAAGCACTTTCCTCTGGGCTTATGCCAGCCCTAATCCCCTTGCAGGTTAACACTAGGTGCACCCCCGTCTCCAAGTTCCAAACTCCTGTCACTGGACATTCATAGTAATTAACAGGTAAGCTGCCCCTAAACACACAGTGTATATACAGTTTGATTCGTACAAATCAGGATCAGCTCTGTTAACTCAACACGGTACTGTAATCTACTTATAGTGAAAACAAATATAAATTTATTAATAAAGATTAAGATTTGAGAGAGAGAGCAAGGATAAGGAGAACAATAGGTTACATGTAAAGCAAAAGGCATAAAACAGTTCATAGAGTCTAAGCTTAACTTTTAATAGGCTACAATTCTTGTCTAAAGCAAATTCTCACCTAAAGCAATCGCCCAGCATCACTAGCTCACATAGCCAGGATCCAGTGTTCATGAACACACAAAGCTCAGTGAAGGGTAAACAAGGTGTCCTATAAAAGGCTGCTAATAGGGAGCTGGGAAGAAAGGACAAAGACAGGTTAAGCCAGAGGGAGGGAAAGCCACATTGCAGTGGAGCTAACTCCTGTGGTGGGTCCCTGGAGCAAGGGGCTAGGGCCTCAGGGACGCAGCCCCTCTAGGAGGAGAGCAGAGCCAGCCAAGGCTAGGAAGCTTTCAGGAGCTGGAGTGCAAGAGAGTCCTAGGCGGGGTGGCCCTGAAGCCTGTCAGCAAGGACTCGATTGACTGTGTTCTGTTAACTTCCGTGGAAATAAACCTCCTTGACTGAGATTGGGTGTGGCACTGCATGCTTTGGAGCTGGGGAGAAGCAACGGCTCTGGTGATACGGTGTTTTAGGTGCAGTGACTTTGTAAGGCCTGGTAGGAGTTGCTGACACAGAGTAGTGGACCCATTGCCAGATATCACCAGTGCTCCTCTGGGTCACTGTATTATATCATCCTAAACCATTGAAGATAGCCTATTGCACTAATCTACCATTTTTATTATGCTCCCAGCTTCTACATTTTGCCTTTATTTGCCATAAAAGTGTGTCAGGTGGGGTAACTTTTCCAGCATGGTTTTAGAAGCAATGTTTTTGAGCATTCCTTGGTACTGCTGCTGATCTCTGTAACAGTGTGCTCTTTGCACATACTGTGAGCTCTGTTGTGAAATTGATGAGAGGTGTGAAATGAGTAACTGGAGTGCTAAGAATGTGGACAGGGAATGACACATTTTGGGTGTGTTTTTTTTTCTTTTGAAACCCTGGATTATCAGATTAGGCTGCAGTTTTATTTTGGCAGGAGAGGGAGACAAAGATATGATCAGGAATTTATAGTGAATTGGCCAAATCTAACTGGGATAAGATTCAGTTTAGATAAACTCAAGGTAATGCACCTAAAGAAAAGTAGCAACTTGCAAAAGTTTATTTTTAAGGCAAGGGGAATACTTCTTAAGAGCCTATTTGCCCTGTATTTCAGAAACTGTATTGCTTAGAGAGCAGGGTCTGTCTGTGATTGTAGATAGAAAGTTAAATGTGTGCACTCAGTGTGGTGCTGCAACAAAAGACTATTCTGGGATGTATTTACAGACCTTTTGTGTGTAGGTCCGGGAAAAGAATAAAACATCCCCCCAAAAAATCAATATACGGCAACAAAAACGATGAAAGGATTCGATGTTATGATAGATAAAATTACATTTGTATGCTGTAGCTTCTTACAACCCAAAGGAAGATCCCACACCGCTTCATAAGCTACTGTACTTGCAGCACCACTCAGGTGAACTCACCTCTGAGATAGAAGACATTGCAATGCAGCCTAAGTATGGGCAGGAGGGATATTTTGGCCATGGATATAGGGGCAAACTTCTGTACTTATGAAAAATGCCACAGAATCTTTAGTGTCCACACAGAGCAAGCAGCTGTTCATTTTTAAGATTTCAGCTAAAGACATGCACACACACACACAGAGGGAAATTAACAGTTTCCTCTGATGAGGAGAGGAGAAGGGAATTCATAGTTTAGAGAGTAGGCAACATGCTGGAGAAAGGATATTCACAGTGGCCAGTAGTTGTAAAATGAGTAGTAAGGACCTGAAAAGAAAAATGTAGGTTATACATTTAATAAATATGCTTTTAACAGTGAGGGCAGTTAGGCAATAGAACAAGAGATGGAGGGTTGTGCATAAGGCACTCTTTTGAGAGGTGTTCAAGAATAGATAAACACTGGAGGGAGACGTGCACAGGAAAATCCTTCTTCCTCACTAGGGCCGGGACTAGGCGTGATCTAATGTGTCTCTTTCAGCCCTCTCGTCTAGGATTCTAGAAAACCCCTTACATTTGTCTGTCTTTCAGATTCTGCTATTGAATAGTCAGTGATAAGAGCTTTGGTCTTTGTTGTAACAAATTGCTACTGAAATCAATGGATACTGGCCCATCCTCATCACCCTGACCCATGTCTTAGGACTGGGGCTAGGAAATAAAGCACACTGTCTTGCCAGCAGTTCTGTGTCTCATCTTTATTACACTACACTCTTGCTGTAGTTTAATAAGCATATATCATTAAATACATTTTAACAGTGTTGCTGATCGTTTTTTAAATAAAATTAATTTACAAGAACAAAATGTGCAAAACAGAAACGTGCTTTCAGGATATAGCTTTTCCAAACTTTATAAGAGATGTACATATTTTTTTAATTTGGTAAACATATCAAATTTTTTGCAACATATCAAAAATATTTCCCAGTTTTCCTCCAAAGTATTTGCCAAGCAAAACTCAGAAGTTTCACCCAACTGAGACAGTGAAATTTTGAGTTGTGGGGTTTGTTTGGGTTTTTTTTTAAGTCTACTGTAATTGGTGATTAGAGGATTGATCGGAGGATCAGGGATTGTTGCTACTGGTGTTTAGATTCTGTGGTGACAGGCACTAGGTTGGGGTGGGCAAACTTTTTGGCCCGAGGGCCACATTGGGGTTGCGAAACGGTATGGAAGGTCGGGTAGGGAAGGCTGTGCCTTCACAAGCAGCCTGGGCCCCGCCCCCTATCCACCCCCTTCCACTTCCCACCCCCTGACTGCTCCCCTCAAAACCCCTGACCCATCCAACCCCCCGCTCCTTGTCCCCTGACCACCTCCTCCTGGGGCCCCCCCACCCGTAACTGACCCCCCGGGATCCCACCCTCTATCCAACCCTCCCTGTCCCCTGACTGCCCCGAGCCCTATCCACACCCCTGCCCCCTGACAGGCACCCCTGGGACCCCTGACACATCCAACTCCCCACTCCTTGTCCAACTCCCCCCTCCCAGGACCCCACTCCCATCCAACCCCTCCACTCCCTGTCTCCTGACCGCCCCGAACCTCCGCCCCATCCAACCGCTCCCTGTCCCCTGACTGCCCCCCCGGGATCTCCCTGTCCCGTTATCCAACCCCCCGCCCCATTACCATGCCGCTCAGAGTGGCAGGACAGGCTTATTGGAAAGCCTGGGAGGTGGGCGGGCGCAAGCCGTGCTCCCTGTGTGGCGGTGTGGCTGCGGTGGAGGGGCGATAGGGGGCTAGCCTCCCCTGCTGGGAGCTCAGGGGCCGGGCAGGACGGTCCCACGGGCCGGATGTGGCCCGCGAGCCATAGTTTGCCCACCTCTGCACTAGGTGAAAGCCCAAGGCTTCTTCTAGACTGAGAATTATACACTGCTTCTCTGGTACTAGCAATGACAAGTTAACTAGAGTTAACTGGGCACAAATTTTTGGTACCACTGCATTGTCAAAACCTCTTCAGTTTACATATAAACAACAAAGTGGTAAAAATGCCAGTAACCTGTTTCTACTGGTGGTTATGCCTTTCTCAGCGGAGCTGCTCTGGTGCTAATAGAGCAGTGGGAGACTTCCCCGACTTGCTAGTGGAGACAAGCCCTTATATCCCTGTATTAATTGTTCTCTGATTTAGAACCAACCCAATCTTGCAATCTGATCTCTAAGACAGATCTATGGGCCCACGGAGAGTGTATACATGTTTCTAGTGAGCACATTTTTAAATTTAAACATTACTTTTAAGGTTTCCTAGAATGCCTTTAAAAGATTGAAATGCTCTCTATAAGTAAGTTGGTAAAATATGGTTACTTTAAAACTTCTCACTAGAGCCATAAAACCTGTATTCACAGTTTTTCAGAAAGTTGCTTTTCTTCATAACTAATTGGTAGTATCTTCTTCTAGTATGTGTATGTGATTCTTAATACCTGCTTTCATTAATCATTCTGTCTGCAGTACACCGTTTCTAAGGAAAGGTTCAAACAGCAGAACTGTACAACTGTCAGATCAAAATACAGTATAAAGAAAAATAAACATTGCATTAAAATATAAAGTAGTGGCTGAGCTTATAAAAGATTTTTACCAAGACCTTGTCTATTGGGTCACATCAGAGAACAGATTAAATAGTGACAGAGAATAAAAATGCGAGAACAAAAATGAAATGTGAAGGATATATATGAAAATGCAAAGAATGGCACCATGACTAAGAGCTAATTTTTAAATTTTTTTCTTCTATATTTTTATACTCAAATTTCAGTTTTGCCAAACAAATATTTTTTATTTTTCTTCATTCTGCATCTCTAGGCTGTTCATTCTCAGTGATTTTAAAAGATCCAACAGGCAAATAGAAACAGCCCTCTTAGTTAAGATGAAGAAAATTTGATCAGTAGTAATATAGTATTCAGTGAAAGGAGTGTGTTATGTGTTTATTGCAACATTCACTGCAGAAAAGGAGCTCCATGGAAAAATGCCCAGTAGTTTTGTGTGTGCTTTCATGTATGCATCTGTTCTCAAAGGGTGGTTCAGCTCTGAAAAGTGACTGTAAAAATGATAATATGGATTTCCTTGCTTATTGTATGTAAATATTCCTTCAGCCAGGGATTGATGCAGCATAGGGGCATCCTGGCCACATCTGCTTTCTTCTAACTGCATCCCGTGCACCTGCAGCAGGAGAATGGTGAAGGAGCCTCTTCGCCACTAGAGCATCCTCCTGGCATTGTGGGGTAACTGATTGGAACTTAAAAAACAATTCTGTTAATAATGTACAAGAATGAATAGAATCTACCCTGAAGTTTAAGTGAGAAGTGTTCTGCAATGTTAACAGGAGTAAAAAGTAACGGTAACTTTAAGCACTGAAGTCAGTAGATGTGATCTAAATACATACAAGGAGCAGATCTACGAAGTAAGATATTTTTACTTAGTCACTTTTCAGAGTATTTTAGGATAATATGTTCATCACAGCTGATTGCTCTGCTTTGGCACTTAGTTATATTTGACATCTCTGTTTGGAAGAAAAGCAATTTTGAAAATATTCATATGGCTTTTCAAAATATTTCTGCCTAGTTGCAGAATGGTTCGTAAATGCAGTTCTTTTGCTGGTACAGGATAGTACAAGATCCTACTTGTAAAAGATGAAGAATAGATACAGCTAGCATGCTATGGGGCTTTGAAATTTGGTATCAGCTTGGTGTAGCTTACAGGTACATTTATCTTGATTTCTATAGCTTTTCATAACCACCTACAAATCTTCTGTAGAGTCTAATTTTGCTTTCCTGATTTTAATAGTTTTTTCTGTTTATGGGAATAATAATAATAATAATTTAATTTGTATTTTTTGATATTTACTAAATACAGCCAATGTGGTTGGTTCTAAGACATAGAAGAAGGCCTGATCCCTGCTAAATTAAAGAGACAGTACAATTTAAACCCAATATACCAAGAGAGGAGAAAACGTGCAGTCTCAAAGTGGTGCAGAATAAATTCACACCCTCTGTCCCAAAAAAATCAATACAGATTTGGGGACAGACCCTGAACTGTGTTTGGTGCAGCTGAGATAAATTAGAGGGGGCAATGAGGGCATTAAGCTATCTTTGAGCTCCCCGGTATACCCGGAGCTGATCAGCCCTGTAACTTACCAGTTAACCATAACTTGGTAAACTGACTATATCAGTTAGGGACATTCAGATGATTTTACTATTTGAAATTATGATGAAAGTAATTTTGCTAGGAAAGCACTCTGAAAAGTCAATATTTTCAATAGAATTAAGTTATAAGAACAGCTGTGAAGAAATCCATTTGTCCTGTTGAAGAGAGGTTTCAGTACATCAGAGTAGCCTTACATAAAACAAACACTCCATTATACCTTTGCTTTAATGGAGCACAGGGGCTTTGGAATTGCCATGCCCATCAGCAAAATGGCATATAAGAAATATGAGTAATATTGTTTGTAGTGCCTGAAGGTACAAATCAGGATCAGGGCCCCATTGTGCTGGGCACTGTACACACAGTGGATAAAAGATAGTCCCTGCCACCAACCCTATTCCTCAAGGTTTTGACATGAAGTGGACAAATTACTTCTCTACGTCTGCAAATAAATAGCCTGTCACATAAAGCCTATTGTTTAATCACCTTTGTAGTATTATGTTAGTTTGGCTAGATGCAGTTTTGTTAATATTCATTAAAGGCCTAAGAAGGGGAATCATTACTTTATAATAAATCTCTGTAGGATTCTGTGAGCTGAATATGCTAAAATATGTTGGATTATCCTCTCAAAGATGATATTGCAGAAGAACCGAGGGCTTTGATGAGATGATAGGTGAGAAGTCTGTGAGAACCTTAGCCCCAAACTTGCAGATAGAGCATTTTCAACTTTCTGTCCTACACGTTTGTATTATGTTGCTGAAAGCTATTGAATAGCTGTTGCCTCTTATCCCTGATGTGACCCTTAGGCTGAGATACCTGGAGAAAGTCAGTACAATAAAGATAAGGAATGTAGACAACCATTTTTTTATTCATGGAAGCTTGGGCTAAAATATAATAAAACAATAGATGTTGGCTATCATTTTAATGACTAAATTTGTCCAGTTTTAATAAAGTGAGATAAACAAGTTGCTGGTCCAAACTCATTGTTTCCTCTATTTCCTAATGCAATCTCTGCATTTTTTGTGGGGCGGGGGAGGCTAAAGCCCATGATATATAGTATTGATCTCTCCTCACCCACTTAGGAATATGTCACGGTCATTTACTTCTTGTCAGATAAACTCCAGGTAATGAATGCACAAAGGTATCCCTTCTTCTAAGCCCACATCACGAGGAACTCAATTTCACAGAGTCTCAGGCCAGAAGGGACCACTGTGATCATCTCGTCTGACCTCCACAGGCCATAGAACATCCCCAAAATAATTTCTAGAGCATATATTTTAGAAAAACAATTGGTCTTGATGTAAAAATTTTCAATGATCAAGAATCTACCATAACACTTGGTAAATTGTGCCCATGGTTAATTAGTCTCACTGTCAAAAATGTATGCTTTATTTCCAGACTGTATTTGTCTAGCTTCAACTTCCACTCATTAGAGTTTTATACTTCCTCTGCTAGACTGAAGAGCCCATTACTAAATATTTGTTCTCCATGTAGATATTAATAGACTGTAATAGAAATCAGGGCTTGCAGCAGAGCTAGTCTCTAGGCAGCCTTATCAAGTCCAGCCGGCCTGCAGCAGGCTGCCTGATTGGCCATGCCACCTGATTGGCTGGAGGGGTTAGCAGGCCAACTCTTAAGTCAGCAGCTGCTCACTGGCTGCTCAATACTCATATCCACCACTGTAATTGCTCATGTATTCCCATGTTCCAGTCAGGCACACAGCCTTTCCTCTGACCAGCCCCTGCCTGAGCCCCTCTTTGCCTGATACTCTACTTGTTTCAGTTCCTGCACTACGGCTTGACTCTTGGCTCCAGCTTCTGACTACCGATTCCAGCTCTGGACCTAGTCCCTGGTTCCAGTGCTCAAGTCCCGATGCCTTCTCTGACCACCATGCTAGACTGACCTGATCTTGGCCGCCTGACAGTAATCAAGGCACCCCTTAACTTTTAGTATAAGGAATGTTCTGACCCTTTAGTTCTTTTGGCTCTTATCTAAACACTCTCCAATTTATCAACATCTTTCTTGAATTGTGGGCACCAGAACTGGACACCCGTATTCCAGCAATGGTTGCACCAGCGCCAAATAAAGAGATAAAACAATCTCTCTACTCCTACTTGAGATTCTCTTGTTTTGTCTAGTGACACCATCAGAGGACCCAACCACATCAGCCACACCATCAGGGGCTCATTTACCTGCACATCTACTAATGTTATATATGCCATCATGTGCCAGCAATGCCCCTCTGCCATGTACATTGGCCAGACCGGACAGTCCCTACATAAAAGAATAAATGGACACTAATAGGGTATCAGGAATGGTAACATACAAAAGCCAGTAGGAGAACACTTCAATCTTCCTGGACATTCACTAACAGATTTAAAAGTAGCTATACTTGAACAAAAAAACTTCGGAAACAGACTTCAAAGAGAAATTGCAGAACTAAAATTCATTTGCAAATTTAACACCATTAATTTGGGCTTGAATAGGGACTGGGAGTAGCTGGCTCATTTACAAAAGCAGCTTTGCCTCTCCTGGAATTGACACCTCCTCATCAATTATTGGGAGTGGACTACATCCACCCTGATCAAATTGGCCCTGTCAACACTAGTTCTCCACTTGTGAGGTAACTCCCTTCTCTTCATGTGTCAGTATATAATGCCTGTATCTGTAATTTTCACTCCATGCCTCTGAAGAAGTGGGTTTTTTACCCACAAAAGCTTATGTCCAAATAAATCTGTTAGTCTTTAAGGTGCCACTGGACTCCTTGTTTTTGTGGATACAGACTAACACGGCTACCCCCTGATACTTGATCTCTTGTTTATGCATCCCAGGAACACATTAGGGTTTTTTTGGCCACAACATCACACTAGGAACTCCTGTTCAGTGGATTATCCACCCCAGCCCCCAAATCTTTTTCAATCACAGCTCTCTAGGATAGAGTTCCTCATCCGGTAAGTATGGCCTACATTATTTCTTCCCAGATGTATACATTTACATTTAGCTGTATTAAAACACACATTGTTTGCTTGTGCCAATCAATCCAGATCACTCTGAGTCCGTGACCTGTCTTCTTCATTATTTACCACTCCCCCAGTTTTTGTATCATCATCAAACTTTATCAGTGATTGGTTTCTTCAAGGTTATTGATAAAAATGTTAAATAACATAAAATCAAGAACCAATTCAGGGAATTGCCCCGGATGATGATTTCCAGTTTACAATTACATTTTGAAACCTATCAGTTAGCCAGTTTTTAATCCATGTAATGCAGGGCTGGCCTTACATCGGGGTGAACTGTGTGAAAGCCTAGGGCACCATTATAAACGGCGTGCCTCCGGACCAGGGGTGCCCCTCCCCCTGCTGCTCTGCTGGCGTCTGCAGCCCTGCGGCTCTGACCCCTGCCTTGGAGCCGCCCCGGCCAACTGTTCCAGGGTGTTTCCCATTTGTTGTACAAGGGAGAGGTATGGGGGAGGAAAGGTGCTGATGTCAGGGTTTCCCCTGCTCCCCCTACCCATTTACCCCATCTCTGCAGAGTGGTGTGTGTGTGTGTGTGTGTGTGTGTGTGTGTGGACAGGGCTCACCAACAGAGGGACGGAGCTGCTGCTGCTGTGTCTAAAGGAGCTTTCCTTCAGGCTAGTGAGTACTGCTATCTTAAAGGGGTGGCACGCCGTCTCGCTCACACTCTCCCAGCTCACACACACTGTCTTTCACACTTACCCCCCAACACATATTTATGTTGATGTTTGTTGTTGTTGTTGGTACTTCCTGCAATGCAATATGTTCTCTGTAATTTTATTCTTTCAAAGTGCTGTTATTTTAATTTTTTGACTGGTCTGTGCATTTCAGAATTTTATTTCTCTCTTATGCTTCCATTTAAATCTTTGAGTAGTGAGTTCTAAAATGCCTAGCCTGTCCTGGCTGGAGAAATTATCATTATTACTTTTATTTATACTGTGCTTTGTCATTTATTATTTAAAGTGGTACAATCAAATAATAGTATCCTTCTAGAATGTAACTTTATCTTGTATTAACCTTAGCCAGTTTAAAAAATATTAGCTAAACACGTAACTTTAGACAATGGGCAGATGGAGGTTGCTTATTTTCAAATTGTATTTTTAGTTATATTTGCAAAATAACATAAAATTTGCATGAAAATAAATGCAGTTCCAACTATGATGGAGTTAAATGTTAGTGAGTCACATACATGATTGTGATCAGTAAACATAAATGCAAAAATAATTAGAAAAATAAATTCCCTTTCTTAATAGAAGAGAGGAAAAAACCCTTAATCACATAGGTTAAAATTATGGTATCTCTAATAAAGATAGTGCATAAAGTATTAAACGTGTGTTTCTGATATCTGTGTTAAAGCTCTAGAACTGGTACCTCAAGGTTTGGGATTGGGAATATTTTGCTGTATTATCTCCTGATTGTTCAAAATTTACATATACACTTTAAACGTGGTTTTAATTGCAGTTTGTATATTTTTTTTCTTCCTTTATATAACAATTAGATACAGTGCTCCTGCCAGCTAATTCCTAAGTTATTATCTTCAAAAACCCTAGAGTTTTCAGGTGCCTAAGTAGTCCCTGGAATCATGGTTAAAGTTTCCTCACCCCACCCCATTCCATTCCACCCCACCCTCCCCCAAAAAATCTGAAATGGTGCCCTGGGTGAGCCAGGAGGGCCATGGGCTCTGGCAAGATGCAGGCCCCATGTGACAGCGCGAAGCCCGCCTTCATCCACATGCCAAGCATCAGGCACCACAAGCCACACCAGCAGCGCAGAAAGGTGCAATACACCATATACCATGCCACCCTTCTGCGCTGCTGCTGGTGGTGGTGGCATTGCCTTCAGAGCTGGGTGCCCAGCCAGTATCTGTCAGTATCAGGCCACCCTGCCAGTTCTTAATTTGTGCCAGGGCTGAGCTCTAGCCTCTGGCATCTCTTTCAATACAAATTAAACACTGGGGGAGGCAGCGGGGCCCAGAGGTGATGGGGAGGGGGGAAGCCCAGTGAGCCCATGGGGGCCAGGAGTGATGGGGGGCACCAAAATACAAGTTCACCCAGGGTGCCATTTTCCCTAAGGTCGGCCCTGATGTAATGTGTGGCATGTTATTTTTATATCTTTCTAGTTTTTAATCAAAATGCCATGCGGTATCAAATCAAAATCTTACAGATGTCTAAGTGTATTATTTCAGCACTTCTATTATCTTTATCAACAAAACTAATAATGTCATTAAAAAAAGATATCAAGTTAGTTTGATGAGGATCTCATTTCCATAAACCCATGTTGATTTACATTAATTACATTACCCTCCTTTAGTTCTTTATTAAGTAAGTCCCGCACTGGCTGCTCCATTTTCTTGCTCAGGATCAGTGTCAGATTGACAGACCTATAATTACCTGAGTCATACTGTTTACGCTTTTTAAAAATTGGCACTGCATAGCTTTTTTCCAGACTTCTGGAACTTTCCCGGCGTTCTAAGACTTACTGAAAATGAACTTAATGGTCCAGCGAACTCCTCAGACAGCTCTTTTAAAACTCTTGCATTCAAATTATCCAGACCTTCTGATTTAAAAATGTCTAAATTTAGTAGCTTCTGTTTAACATTCTCCAGTGATGATAATGTAATACAAAGAGCGTTATCGCCGTATGATGAGACTATATAATATTTTCCCCCATTACAAAACAATGTTTATTGAACATTTCTGCCTTTCTTGCATTATTATTGATAATTCTACCATTTCCAACTAGTAATGAACCAATACCATTGTCAGGATTCTTTCTGAAATCAGTGAGATTTACATGCATGATGGTCTGGTAAAATGATCGATCCCATTGTTTGTAACTGAACTAAAATATAGCATCCAGAGTGAATAAAGCTCAAGGAAACACTTCAGCAGAGTCTGAATGAAGAAAACTAGACACAAAAATATGTTCAATGTAGATAATGATGCTGAGATAATGCAACTGACACTGAGTTCACAGTATTTTGAAACTTCCCTTCAAGCATGGGATCAGATTGAAAAAATGCAGTTCCCTCCCAGCCTATTTGTTTTTTTTAGCCATTGTACCAGATTTAATAAATTTAGAAAAAATTAAGAAATATTTTCAGGCACCTATATTTGTATTCAGATGAAATTTAGAGCCAGATGTGGGGAAGGTTGGGGAAGGGAGAAGTAAAGGAGTAATTTAGTTGTCTTGGATGCTGGCTACTCTCCTTTTTGCTCTTCTCAGGAAATAGCTCCATAAGTACTGCATTCACAAATTGTCATCTACTTGTATTAATACAAAAAGCCATAATGTAAAAATGTCAGTTCTTGAGTCAAGTAGATATAAAAGCCAATGCTCTTGAGGACGGCAGCTTAAAGATGCTAGGAAAAAAAGAAAGTGTTGAGGGTTATGCGTTGTATTTCTATGGGCTGTGTTAAAGTGGCAGTGGCTTTTTTTCTTTACATAAGTTGCACTTACAGCACAGAGTGATTGAAAGCCACAGAAGCACAATGTTCAAGACTACATTACTGTTCCTGGTTCTGGCCGTTGTGCCTATTGGTGATCAAAAACGCAAGGGAAGTTGTTATGCAGCATAAAAATTACAACGCCAACCTTTGCAAAATTGTGTGCCTAAAATTAGACCATTCAGAGCTGCATAGGGGCATCTTAAATAAGTGGCCTGATTAAAGTTGATGGGACCTTGTGGATATTCAGCATCCCTCGATATCAGGTCATTTATTTAGGTACCTAAATATAAAACAAACTTTAGGCACCTGGGTTTGAAAACTTTGGCTTAAATTTTAGGGCCAAATCTGGTGGTACCATCTTGAGAACCACTCTGGTAGAGGGGGATAGTTCAAGTGAATGCCACATGCCAGCTGTTGTAGGGACTGGGAAGCATCACAGTGGATGATGGTAGCCTAACTGCTCTTACCTAATTACTCTTGCTTTCCTCCTCTCTAACTGCATATTGTTTTTATGGAAATACTCCAAAAATATAAGGAATCATAGGTTAAAAAGTATTACTAGTATTGGATTTTTTTTTGTGAGTTATTTGATTTAACCACATCCAGAAAGCAGCAATCAATGTTTCTTTAGAAAAGGATGAAGTTTATAATAGCTGCATCTCAAAAATCTGAAGGATAGAGAGCTAATAAATATCATTTCATGCTGAAAACTCATTTTGAAATATTCGTGGTAGTTTCCCCTTCGATCAGATGAATGGTTGTTATGATTGGTTTAGTCACTTAGAATACCGCAGTGGAAACTACACATCCCCTGCAGCATCTCTTACAAAAATTGCTTTGTGAAAGCTTTGAGATTTTTGAAGTATCCAAAAGGAAACATACAGTTAAATCTCCCTAGAGAGACAATAAAAATGTGGAACAAAATATAATCCAGATGGAAACCTGCTCAGTGCGTGTATAGTTTTTACATACAGTACATTGATAACTTTAATATTTTGGTTTTCTGTTACTAAGAATGTGCATGAAAGAGATTTCATCATATATACTGTTGACATAAAATACATGAAAACTCTCTCATAATTAATAGTAAGCCAAATCAATATTAAGACATGTAGAAGATGGTCACAAAAAGCATAGCTCTCTCTTCTGAAATATCCATAAACCTGCTGTTATCATAGATTCATTATGTTACTTCCTGTTGGAAGCCTCACAACTGTGTTCTTTGCAGGGTTAGAGACGGGTACAGTTTTGGTTCTTTTTTCTTTTTTCTGACCATTTCACATGCTTCTTGTACATCATATTCTTGGCTATACGCCAGCTATTCATAACAGTCAAAATTAAATCGCAGAGGTTTCACCTGCCCTGACATGTACCGCCAATGTTTCCTGTTTGCTTTCTGGATTAACATTTCTGTTTTCTGTATCATCTTAAATCTGCTGTGAAGGCAAGAGAGAGAGTTGGCTGTCATACTCTGTGATGGGTTGGTGAGCAATGGTTTCCATATGACATTAACCCAAATGTTTGCAGTACATGACACAAACTGAATAATCCATCCTGTAGGAAAGAGTCCTTTATCTAAGACTGGAGATGTTACATTTACTCCTATCTTTATTTCTACATTGTTTCCAAACAACTGTAGTTCAGCCCTTTCTCATGTTTTTTGTAACCTATACAATCAAAACATGTAATAGGCTTCTTTCTGTAATATAGTAGTAGCCACTGGCCAGCCCTCCTTAAAAGAATATCAGACATTTCTAATTTAAATGCTGTGTTACTGGGATTCAGTACAATAAAAGAACCGAATCCTGCGTTTGATCCATGCGGGGTTTCTTTTGACTCCAGTAATCAGGTGCATGCATCCTAAGAATATGCCCCTACATTTATAATATAAGCCCATTTATAATGCATGCTAATAGACAAAAACCCTCTTAAAATGACTCTACATTTTCTGTGCCAAATGTCTGGTACTTAATGGCGTTTTGTAAAAATATGGCATTCTAATTGGATTCAGGGGAACATGAGCACACAAGTGAATGTCCCCAGGTCATCCTGCTTCCTTGCCTGCATTCGTCTTAATGAATTCTGACATAATACAGGAAAAAGAGGTGACACTTTTAATTGATATGCCATAATACTGTCGCAGTATTTATTTTGTTATAGCACTATCCTAGTCTATAATATGATCATATTTGTTTTTAATGCTCAATATAAAAGCATGTAATAACACATGGAAAATACATATGAGCCATAATTCATATAATTAAAATCAGTTTTCCCCACAAATGTGTTATGTATTGGAATTTTGGCTTAAGGTCAATCATGAATTTTATTAAGGATGAAAGTAAATATGAGGCTAGAGGAGCCACTTCCTTGAGGATAATGATAACTATATTATGGGGTTGCTGTTGTAAGTTCATAGGTAAACTTGAATTGAGTTTTGCGCTTAAAGGGATTTGACATCTTTGTGTATGAAAAATCCAGTGCATCCTCATCAAAGTTATACACTTAGTCTGATAATAATATAATATATATACTACACATTGTATAGAATAAACTTTATTATTTACAAGTAAATCTGGTATTTAGTGTGTGAGTTATGTCATCTCTGCCACTTGTGGTGCTAGACTTGAGAACAGCCATTGTGCCCAGCTTTTGTGCAGAAGCGGGAAGAATGGTGTAGTCTCCTTGCACACCCTCACAGGACTGGGCACAACTGTAAAGTACTTTGTGATCCATCTGAAGGTCAGGTCATCATTACAAATTGGGAAATCATTTTTGTTTTGTGGTTTTGAATGTTGTTTTTACTGAAAAAGCAAAATTCAGGAGCAGCTTTAATGTAAATCCTAAGTGAAAAGCTACTGTGTGCAGTACGCTTGGGTCTGTTATAACTGGCCTAATTTTAATTCTGCCCATTTGAAAATTGTTTTATTTAGGGGAGCATAAACTCACTTTGCGCAGGTGTAAATGACTTTGCCAGGTGCAAGGCAGTGGAAAAGCAAACCCTGAATATTCTACCTGACAGTTAAATGAAGAGCCATCTGCATTGGCAAGAGACAGCAGTGCAGCCTATCCCTAATGAATACATACCTGTAATTATGCTTGCTGGCTGCTACAGTCCAACACTCACTTTCTTTATCTTAGACATGAATTCCTCAGGGATCCTCCTGTATATGCCACACAGTTTATTCTGTACCAAATCTAATTTCTTTTCAGAGTAGATAATTTCATGGCACACTAATTACTTGCAGGCTTCAAGCAGGTAAAGTATATTTTGTTTGTGGAAAAGCAATTTCAAAATTTAAAAAAATAGACTCATCATGGAATTTATATTTGACTCAAATGCAAAGCTTATTCTAAATTGATGTATTCTATGTTCTGATAATTTAAAACATTTTAAAAATCAGTGATATTTTAGATACAGCCTTTTTAATAGTTAATGGAACATTTTAGTGCTATAATGTGTGAACCTGTAATGTAATGTACTTAGAACTGTTTAGTCAGTTTTATGTGCACACTGTTTTGGGGGAAGAGCATTTGAATTGCAAATCAGTATTTTTGCATTATTAATCAGTTTGACCAGTCATAATGAATGAATGAAAGGAGCCTGCATGGATGAGTAGTTCATTTGGTCCACAGGCAATCTCATCCTTTTCCAAATCAATACATGCCATTGTACTCCACAAACCAGCCTTTGTTTGTTGCCTATAACAAAGAACCATGTTAACATTTGCAAAGGGGACAATAACACTTGGCAGAATATCCACTGAAATATCCAGGAGCAGCATTATGTTGCTTATGAATGATCTGATCTAGAATTTAGTATATTTTAATTTGTGGCACAGCTGGACAGATCTAAAACCATGAAAGTCATTCAGATTATTACCTGGTACGTCTGAATAATACCTTGATCATTCTAATGTTAAAACCAGATAGGAAAACACAAGTATTTCTCTATAAATCCTCATTATGTTTTCTTTTTAAAATATATATGTGCTTTTGAGGCACCTCAAGATGTTCAGCCAATCACATCGCTCAAACAGCTGAGCATTCCATGACGGCCTTGCAAAATTGAGCTCATCCACTTGCATAGGGCAAGAAACCTGGTTTGATCAGCAATTAAAATAGCATTAATTTTTTTAAATTTTCATCAACATGCTAAAGGGTTGAAGAATGCTTGTGTGAACACCTGTATTGGTAAAATATTAGGATGGTATTTTTACAATGCAGTTCTTCTGCCTCTTTTCCAAAAGGAATGTAGCCTTCAAATAGATGGCTGTGGACTATTCATAATCATTCAGAGGTGGGGAAAATTTGTTGACTTTTTGATTAACAAATTTAAAAGAGTGCTCTTTGTTTATGTTAATTGGGATGTTCAATGACTTCTCTCTTGTTGTAAAAGTGGACTCGTAGTCTTTGCTAGGGTAAGACTGAACGTTGCCTTTTCCTCGTGCTCCTTTTTTTGGTTTTGAAAATCTGTAAGTGGGTGATTATATAAGTTGTGCATCTGGTTTATTATACAGTATCAAATCACTCTGTCAGAATAATCTTTTCTATACATTTTCAAGGAACCCAGTGTTGTGGTGTCTTGGTCCCAATCTGGTGATAGCTGGTGGGTTTAATAGCATGCACCCAACTAAAAGGATATTTGAAAAACTATTATAAATCCACATGCTCATGTTCCACTTCTTCAACCGATGCAGAATGTAACATTTCAAAAAGGCAAGCTGGATCATGGTCTACAGTATTTTTCTATCTAGGGTCTGTAAAGAATCCACATACTTCTTTCACATCACAGTCTTTGCTGCTGGGTTAGGCTCTCCGAGGCTGAAGAGGCCCTGTAGAAACTTATCACAGGACATATTTGCCAAGGCTTTCTATTGGCTCAAAATCTACTCTTTCCACTTTTTCTAGAGCTGCAGTAGCCACTTAATTCTGTCTCTGATAGTGAAACTGTTAAAATGGTGCCTGTGGCATCCAGGAAACCAAGTGAAGAAAAAAACAAAAAGTTTTTTAAACTTAGGGTATGTCTACAACAAAATTATGTTGACCTAGGTTACATCCACATATAGCCACACCAGTAATTAAATTGCTTTTATGTGTCCACACTACACTCCTTGTGTTGGCAGTGCTCATCCTCGCTACCTGCACTTGCATCAATGCAGAGAGCAGTACACTGTGGGTAGCTAGCCCACTGTGCAACTTGCCACCATCTAGAGCTGCGTGTTTTGGGAATGGTTTGCAATGCCTCATGGGGACAAATGAGTTGTGCAGGCGTGACTGGGAACATGATTTCACCACCCCATAATGCAGTTTTCTCCTTTCCATAATTTTTATCTGCATCCCATAATGTTTTGCGCCTCTTTTCAAAAGCCCCACAAACCCACTCATCGACTATCTCTGCATGGATCCTGCATAACTCTGCACTATTGTGATCAGCATTGCAAGCACAGGGCACTTGATCCTGCAGTATTTGCAGAGCTGCCAGAAGAGCTGTGGGGAACATGACGATTCCGGGGAGGCTAGCTTGCTGTGGGACCTAGAAAGAAACAATGCAAAGTTGTTGGTGGCATTCACAGAGCAGCTGCAGACCATGGAGCTCTGGTTCTCGGTCCGAGAAACAAGCACTGACTGGAACAAGCACTGACTGACTGGAAAAATCATGGAGCAGGTCCTCAAAGAATCAATCCTGAAGCACTTGCATGAGAGGAAAGTGATCAGGAACAGCCAGCATGGATTCACCAAGGGAAGGTCATGCCTGACTAATCTAATCACCTTTTATGATGAGATTACTGGTTCTGTGGATGAAGGGAAAGCAGTGGATGTATTGTTTCTTGACTTTAGCAAAGCTCTTGATACGGTCTCCCACAGTATTCTTGTCAGCAAGTTAAGGAAGTATGGGCTGGAAGAATGCACTATAAGGTGGGTAGAAAGCTGGCTAGATTGTCGGGCTCAACGGGTAGTTATCAATGGCTCCATGTCTAGTTGGCAGCCGGTATCAAGTGGAGTGCCCCAAGGGTCGGTCCTGGGGCCGGTTTTGTTCAATATCTTCATAAATGATCTGGAGGATGGTGTGGATTGCACTCTCAGCAAATTTGCGGATGATACTAAACTGGGAGGAGTGGTAGATACGCTGGAGGGCAGGGATAGGATACAGAGGGACCTAGACAAATTGGAGGATTGGGCCAAAAGAAATCTGATGAGGTTCTATAAGGATAAGTGCAGGGTCCTGCACTTAGGACGGAAGAACCCAATGCACAGCTACAGACTAGGGACCGAATGGCTAGGCAGCAGTTCTGCGGAAAAGGACCTAGGGGTGACAGTGGACGAGAAGCTGGATATGAGTCAGCAGTGTGCCCTTGTTGCCAAGAAGGCCAATGGCATTTTGGGATGTATAAGTAGGGGCATAGCGAGCAGATCGAGGGACGTGATCGTTCCCCTCTATTCGACATTGGTGAGGCCTCATCTGGAGTACTGTGTCCAGTTTTGGGCCCCACACTTCAAGAAGGATGTGGATAAATTGGAGAGAGTCCAGCGAAGGGCAACAAAAATGATTAGGAGTCTGGAACACATGACTTATGAGGAGAGGCTGAGGGAGCTGGGATTGTTTAGCCTGCAGAAGAGAAGAATGAGGGGGGATTTGATAGCTGCTTTCAACTACCTGAGAGGTGGTTCCAAAGAGGATGGCTCTAGACTGTTCTCAATGGTAGCAGATGACAGAACGAGGAGTAATGGTCTCAAGTTGCAGTGGGGGAGGTTTAGATTGGATATTAGGAAAAACTTTTTCACTAAGAGGGTGGTGAAACACTGGAATGCGTTACCTAGGGAGGTGGTAGAATCTCCTTCCTTAGAGGTTTTTAAGGTCAGGCTTGACAAAGCCCTGGCTAGGATGATTTAACTGGGATTTGGTCCTGCTTCGAGCAGGGGGTTGGACTAGATGACCTTCTGGGGTCCCTTCCAACCCTTATATTCTATGATTCTATGCTTCTATGGTGGGACTGCGTCATTATACAGGTATGGGATGATGAGCAGCGGCTGCAGAACTTCCAGATGTGCAAGTTCACGTTCCTAGATCTGTGTGCAGACCTTGCCCCAGCCCACCAGCATAGAGACACCAAAATGAGATCTGAACTGCCAATGGAGAAGTGAGTGGTGATCGCTGTGTGGAAGCTTGAAATACCAGATTGCTACCAATCAGTCAGGAATCAATTTGGAGGTGTGAAATCCACGTTGGGGGTTGCTGTGATGCAAGTGCACAGGTCCATTCATCGTGTCTGGATGCTCAAAGGACTCTGACTCTGGGCAATGTGCAGGACATAGTGGATGGTTTTGCAGCATTGGGGTTCCTGAACTACAGTGGGGCGATAGATGGCACACTTATTTCTATTTTGGCACCAGAGTACATCAACAGAAAGGGCTACTATTCTATGGTATTGCGAGCACTGGTGGATCACCAGGGACATTTTACCAACATCAACATGTGCTGGTCAGGGAAGGTGCATGACGCACGCATCTTTAGGAACACAGAGCTGATCAGGAAGCTGCAAGCAGGAACTTTTTTTTCCAGACCAAAGGATTACTATTGCTTATGTTGAAATGCCAATAGTGATCCAGCCTGACTATCCCTTATTCCTCTGGCTCATGAAGCCATACACCGGCCACCTTGACAGCAGCAAAGAGCACTACAGCTACAGGCTCAGCAGGTGCAGAATGATAGTTGAATGCCTTTGGCCACTTGAAAGGCTGTTGGTGCTGTCTACTCATGAGATTAGTCTTCAGTGAAAAAAATCCCAGTGGTTATAGCTGTCTGCTGTGTTATTCATAATATCTGTTAAGTAAAGGGGGGAAAGTTTCCACATTAGAGGAGGGTGGGAGTAGAGGTGGAGCAGCTGTCTGCTGATTTTCAGCAGCCAGATACCAGAGCTATAAGAAGAGCTCAACCCGGAGCTATTCGGCTCAGGCAGGCTCTGAAAGACCATTTTAACAATGAGCCACAGTAGTGTGTATTGCTTTAGTGTGCTCTGCCTGGCATTGCTTTTTTTGCACCCAGGTATGAACCTTGTAATGAGTGCTGTGTGTGTAGTATTATAACATTGCAAATGCACCTATTGCTATTATCTGTGAGTGATGTCAGCCCCAGCCAGCATTTGTCAACTGATAAATATGAATTAATTTTCCATAAATAGACTTTTTTCCAAACTCATGCAAACAGACATATTTATAACTGAATGAAACTTTATAAATACAAAAAGAAAAGGAGTACTTGTGGCACCTTAGAGACTAACCAATTTATTTGAGCATGAGCTTTCGTGAGCTACAGCTCATGCTCAAATAAATTGGTTAGTCTCTAAGGTGCCACAAGTACTCCTTTTCTTTTTGTGAATACAGACTAACACGGCTGTTACTCTGAAACCTGTCTTTATAAATACAGGGGAAAGAACTTTTGAAGGGGAAAGAACAGTCACTTCTATTTCACAAACACATACACCAACCGTGTCACTCACAGGTCAGTGTATGTGCAGCTGTGATTGCCTGTAGTCTCCCCGGGTGGATTGGTAGGGGTAGTGCAGCGTCCCCAGATGCCACATGGAATGTGGGACTGGGGGTAGGGTGTAGGGAGGTCCCAGAATGCAGTTCTCTATGGGCTGCAGAGGGAGGCGAGCACGGGATTGTTGAACCTGAAGGTCAACAAGAGTCTCCAGCACCGTCTGTTTGCCGCTTGAGAAGTGCTTCCATCTCCTGCTGCTTGTCTCTCTCCTTTTCCAGTGTCTTTCTCCTCTCCACTGTACCCCTGTCCATGAGGGTGATCCTCCAAGCCCTGTGCTCAGTTTCCAAAGCAGAAGAGACTTGCCGGATCTCTTGGAACATGTCATCCTGCATCCTCTTCCTTCTCCTTCTTATCTAGCTGAGCCGCTCCATGTTTCCATCAGCAAAAGATCCGATGCATGGAGGTACTATTGTGAGTGTATTCACAAGATAAATGGAAACTTGGTGTACAGAACTCATTCCCCTTGACCTACGCATCTTGCAAGCAGTACTTTCTCACTTCTCTTTGGGATTATAGAGCATGGTGGCAGTTCCAGCAATGGTGAGTGCAGCCCAGGAAGGGGAGGGAGGTGCGGGGATAGCTCCTGGGCATGCATATTCATATAGGGCAGTTGAACTGAATACTGCAGGCAGTTGTGATTTTAGCTGATATCTCACTCCTGAGGGTAACAGAGGCTGAAAGTGAACAGCTCCTGCAGACATCCGGCGGTAGACAGGAGCCATATGCTGCTAACCCATGGCCTGCAGTTGTGGGAATTGGATATTGTGGACATGGGAAAGTGTCCTACCGCTGTGGAAGAAATAAGGCAGCCCTCCCCATAAACTTTTGGCGGAGGATTGCAGACTACCTTCAGGAAAGTTTCCTTGAGATCTCTATGGAGGATTCATGGGACATACCAGTGCACATAAACAAACTGTTCTTTGCAGAGCGCCTTCTGCCTAACAGTATCGGGGAATGAGAAGCAGATAGCAACTCTGCCTCTGTTGGTTGTTTCACTACCTCTTCTAGCATAAGTAAAAAAAAAGAATAAATCAACAGATGTGCACCTGAAATTTCAAAGCAAACTGCATACTTACCAGAGGTGCCTTCCCCTGCATCAGGCTCACCTGAGCTTGATTGTAGGGACTGGCTGGACTGTCCAGGAGTCAAAAACAGGTCCTGGCTTGGTGTGCCATTGCATCCCCTCCGGTTACCTGTTCCCCATACTCCTCCTCCTCTTCCTCCTTGTCACTGTTCATGGCGGGGGCCTGTGACTGCTGCTCCCCCAAAGTATCCATGGCGCTCTTGGGGGTGGGATCTCCGCCAAGGATGACATGCAGCTCTTTGTAAAAGCGGCAGGTCTGTGGCTCCACACAAGAGGAACTGTTAGCCTCCCTTTCCTTCTGATACACCTACTGCAGCTCCTTGGCTTTCACACGCCAACTGTGGGTCTCTCTTGTAGCCCTTCTCCTCCTTGTCCCACTCCATGTCTGCTCATAGGTATTAACATTTCTGTGGCTGCTCTGGAGCTGTGCCAGCTCAGCCTCTTCTCCCCACAGACCCAGGAGATCCAGTATCTCCTGTGTACCCCAAGCAGGGGCGTGTCTGCAGTGCGTAGCCAGCATGGTCAGTTGGACTCTTGCTAGGTGTGCTGGAGAGTTGGTAGGTGAGCTCTCCATTCAGGAAATTTCAAAAATTTGCTGGGCTTTGAAGGGGAGGGGTGTGTATTTGGCCACCGGGCAGCAGAATTCAAAATAGTGACCAGAGCGGTCATGGTGGGGCATTGTGGGACACCTCCTGGAGGCCACTAAAATCAACATAAGTAATGCAGTGTCTACACTGGCACTAAGTGCTGTGCCTCTTGCAGAAGTAAAGTTAAGTCAGTGTTGCGGCTAAAACATTTTAGTGTAGATGCTTACAGAGTTAGGTTGACGTAAGTTGCCTTATGTCAACCTAACTCTGTAGTGTAGACCAGGGCTTACAATGGCAGGGGAAGGAGGAGGAAATAGTTGAACGAGAAGTATGTTAAAAGTTAAAATACGCTGAAAATTACATTTTTGATACAATTTTGGGGCCATTCTTCACAAATTGTGGAGCCTTTCATCTGATTCTTTAGTGCAGAATAATTATTCATCTGTCTGAGAAGCTATAGGAGAAAAAACAAAGAGAAAAGGCTCATCCTGCCTGCCCATCCACTGCCACATTCTTTACACTGATCTACACCAAGCTCAGGCGGCTTGAATAAGGAAAGACTGGAAATACGAACTGACAAACCTACCAAAAGGAGGGCAAATAGAAAACACAGAATCGAACCTAGGTGAGAGAGGAAAGAATCAATGACACACGAAAACCACCAATCACCAAACTAAAAGTGTTTTCTAAAACTGTCCTGACAGGAACCTGGCAGATAATAAACAGAGATCTCATGACTAGAAAGTCAGATGAGATCTAAGGTGCCAAAAAAAAATGCTCCTATATGCCTTTAGGGGAAAACTTTCTTCCCTTTTTTTTCTTTCCAGAATTTAAATATTAATCACCTATCTAAATTTTACTGAACATGCCTCTTAGATCCTGATGCTATAGCACTAGAGAAGAGGTGGTACAATAATAACTACTCAGTCAGGCATTCAAGATAGTCTCTCTTAATTTCATGGTTGTTGCAAGCAGCTTTAAAAAAAAATTAGTCAATCAGAATCTCACTTGTTATTCTTTCCTGATACAAGCCTAGTCATTCAGGGTTGCAGGCAGGAGCTCAACAATATCAAAAGAGCTTTCGTTCAAGGGACCACAGAGACATTTCTCCTTTTTCCAGCCTGTTGAGTGTGCCATCAACACAATCATTTTGGTGTTTTAACTCAGCAAACTGAATCTTACAGAAAAGCAAGCAGGACAAAAATCATCTCGTGAATCTAGACAGTGATAATGATGCGGACATTTGAAAAACCTTAAAAAAATGGTAATCTTCTTTTAATTGAGCTACTCTGAGAAATTCTGAGCATCTCTCATTTGCTGGTCAATTAAACTTAGACCAGGTTATGTGCTTACAACACAGTCTTTGTACCTGTATTCTATTTTGGTTAATGGTGAGTTTGGTTTATTATACCAAACTAGTTATGCTAGTACAATCCCTAGTGTGGACACAGTTATACCACTATAAAAATGTCTTCTACCAGCTTACTCTCCTTCCTTTAAAGAAATAGTTACATTGGTATCAATCACTTTTTTTACCAGTATCATTGCATCCACACTAGAGGGTTGTATCACTTTAACTATATCACCACAATATATTGATATATAAAACAGCTGAAAATAACTGCACAATGATGCTTTTGCTTATTATCCTTGATTTATTTCTCTCAAGGATTGTAAGGCAAAATGAAGGAAATAAGACGGCATGACAGAATCCGTGAGCAGCAATAAAAGGAATTTGTTGGGAGGCGTTACCTAGGGGGGTGACCGAATCTCCTTTCTTTGAGGTTTTTAAGGTCAGGCTTGACAAAGGATGGGATGATTTAGTTGGGGATTGGTCCTGCTTTGAGCAGGGGCTTGAATTAGATGACCTCCTGAGGTCCCTTCCAACCCTGATATTCTATGATTCTATGAATCTTTGAACTAAGACATTTAAAAAAAAATCTGAAATAGTTTTAGAGAGAAGCTTTCAGCCCTAAGCCAGCTTACATTTCTACTACATGCATGCCCCCATTCTGAAAATGCAAAACCATCTTTGTGTTTGACAATATGGTACTTGGATGCACTGCTTTGTTGGCTACATGTAGAAATAGTTATTATGCACCCACAAGTTGTGCAAATAATTGTCCAAGCAATGTAAGCTTGCAAAATGTGAGGCTAGGGTTGAAAATGTGGTCCTGTGTGTACACATATTTTTTCATTTGTGTAGGTATTAGGCTTCTGCCTCAGGGTGAGTGGCCCTTTAAGGGATGATGGATCCAGCCTCACCAGTAACTCACTTAGCACGACTTCACATATGGAGAAACATGATGGGGGCAGGTCATGTGACTGAAATCAGGCCTTCTAGAGCAGAGATAAAAACAAAAGCCTCTGGAACCATGGAGGAAGAGAGAGGGCAGACAGCTGGGAGAGGAGCCTGGCAAGGGCAAACTTTCTTGCAGCTCAGCCTGAGAAGGACAGCTTACCTTAACCAAAGGAACTGAGTGTCCTACAAGGGTGAATTGGAAGCCTAAGCGGGGATGGCCTTGGGCCGAAGAACCAAAGGAGACGGTATTGTATAAAGAAAGGTGGCATGACTTGAAGTACTCCAGGCTGTGAATAATCTGTTGGGAGAACCAGGAGGGGACTTGGTGCATGGTGCAGACAGGGACATACTGTGGCAGAAAGGGGCATGCTTTGGGATGACACCGTGTCACATCTTCAAAATCTTTCTAAAGATGGTAACCGTCGTGTTATCTTTTCTTAATAAACAGTTGCACATAAAACAATCTACCTTCTCTCTTGTCATTTAAAATGATTGGAAGTGTTTTAGAAGTAACAAGCCCCTTCTTAAAAAAGGCATAGTAATAGAGGTGCACAAAATCAACTGGTTTAGTGGCAAAGTATTGGAGTATTGATTACCTCTCCACCTCCATATGTAAACCTGGTTCTTCATGGAATTTATTGCATTATCAGTAATTATGGAACTTCACAAATATTCAATATCTATGCTTATATAAAGTGATTTCTAATGGAACTTCACAAATATTGAATACCTACACTTATATAAAGTGACTTACTGATTTTAAGTGTCCAACAGTGCAAACAGATATAGATTAATGCTTCAAGCTAACACTTAAATAGTTCTTCAAATCAGCATTTTCTTTTCTCAGTTTCTAATCTTTGTATGCAAAATATTTTAGTCCCTCAAGTCATGACTTAGACTGGAAATAATATTACATGCTAACTCTTTAAGTGTTTGAAATTCTATTTAAAATCCTAATTAATAAAATGTGATAAGTAGCACCATTCCATGACAGTTCAGTACTTAAATGTACAGGCATGACTGGCCATCACCAGTTTCAGATGTCAGCCGATGGAAGACATTCCCCCAGCCGCAGTATGTGACTCATTATTAAATGCCATTAGCTGCTCAGCTGATGGCTGAAGTTGTTTCAGTCACTTTCATGCTGTTTGCCCATTGATGGACTGCCCACGTTCTTTTGTACAGTTCGAGAACATTTCCTTTTGAATCGCCTTTGATTCTGGTGAATTGTAAGACCATTTGTAAATCACTGGCCCCCTGCAAATGTTTCCTTATAATCCAATCCCGCTTGAGTTGAGCTGACCTTGAAATTCCTTAGTTATTTTTGAAATTGGGAGCAAAAAGTATAGACATCATTCCAATAAACAGAAAAAAGTCCTAATGTCCTATCTTGTTTCATGCACCGACTTTTTTGCCAGCAGAAGAAAGTTTGTGTAGTACACGCCAACTTAATTAAAGAAACCTCACATAAAGGAACTTGTACATTCTGAATGTTTGGGGTGGCGAGGAGGAAGACCCATTTTGAAGATTCTAGTGCCACAAAACTGGTAGCGTTCAAGATTCTTCCAGAAGTAATTCTGTTCATTCTAATTGATTCCCCTTTTCTTAGTATGTGAAAATCCACAATGGGATCTTTGTCCCAGTTTCAAATGACAAGCATTAAGACCAATGAAGCAGAAACTGTTTGGCCATCATCCATGTCACAATTCAGAAAAACTGCACCTGTATTCTCCTTCTGTGGTCCACTAAGGCACCCACTCTCCAGCTCCCCAGCCATCATCTGTCTTGGGCAGAGACATATGTCTCATTCCCTCCTAACATGGGTATTTCCAGACTGTACAATTCCCTGCCTACATTGTAAATTCCCAGCAAGTCAGACTGCCTAAGCAGGCCTGCTTTACTTTTCTCCCCACAGGGCTATAAACTGTGTACTTAACCATAGTTTATAAGGTACCACACGGATTTTCCTAAGCAAGCACATTCATTCTTAAGGTGAAAGCATTACAGAGAAAACATGAAAACAATAATAATTTAAAAAAAATCTACAGGCATGCTAGTAAGCTTACCAGAGATCACCCCAACTCCAACAAGTGCTCTGGTAGGAGTCAGTCCTTCAAACTCCACACAGGTTGTTGCGTTTTTTTGTGGTTACAAGTTAATAACCTCCTTTGCTCAGATCAAGCAAACCCATGAGTCTTTATACAGTCTAGGCCTCTGACCTTGTCCTTATGCAACAGGTGATCAGCAGACAAAGGTACTCTCCTCAAAGCAAAAGGCTGAATTCTTGCATAACCGGAGGGAGTATATTTGCATACACCTCCTCTAATTGTTTCAAATAGACCTTTGAAGCTCATAGCACGTCCCAGATTTGCTTTAGTTGTGTCTCCACCCAGGGATGTTACATACAATCCTACAATAATACATATAATTTACATTTTTAACACAAAGAACTAAAATGCATGCACTAATTCAATAAGATTTAACTTAGCTCCGGTAAGGTTTGTCCATGATATTGCCATATCTGCCATACTCCATTTCAAAAACATTGCCATCGGTGTTGCATTTTAGTAGCACTGGAGGCCATGGCCCACTATGCTACTGCCCTATGCAGCAAGTGCATGTGCAATGGTTCAGTTCAAAGAATCATAGAATATCAGGGTTGGAAGGAACCTCAGGAGGTCATCTAGTCCAACCCTCTGCTCAAAGCAAGACCAATCCCCAACTAAATCATCTACTGACCTGGCCCAGCCTCCATGCTGCTGCTGCTGTATTGATGTAGAGCTGTAATCCATTAGTGCACAGGGAATGCTGAGACTGCCTACGCAGCTTCTTTGTGCCAGTCCTCCCCAGACATGGGGGAATTATGTTGTTTCTGATGTTTTTAGCAACAGGAATTAGCCGTAAGGCTGGTAATGTTCCATTTTACATTCAAAAATGAGAATCACTAGAGCCCATACTTTTCACACACAATTGCACCAGTGGGCAAACTTGCTCAAGGGCTAGTGTATTATGAATGCTCTTGTAAGCAATACACCCCACCAACTGAAGTAAAATATCAGTAGAAAAGGGCACTGAAGATCCCCATTTCCAAATACAGCTGCACCCTGGGATAACAGGGATAAAACAAAGACAGCATCTGTGATTGTACATCCTGTCTATTGATGATAATGCAGTTTTGTAACTGAGCCGTTCCTTTTACCTCCCCTGTAATCTCTAGTGATGAAAATAACTTTATAATCTAACCTGGGCTTTCTTCTATGTTGCGGTTTGTGTGTGTCATTCAAGAAATTTGATCCCATGTGTTAGGTGTCCTTTCAACATGCGCTGAAAGGCTAAACAATGTAAAACTGGTCAAACAGGAGGTACTACAGCTACAAACAAATGTGAAGTATAGAGAGACTCTGAGCAGCGTGGAGCTTAGTTTTTAAATCATTCATCGGAGAACTTTTTGATTGGATTGTGAACCTGGTGAATGGACATTGAATAGAACATGAAGAGGATAAACAGGATTCTAAAATAGGGATGTTTCTTGGGTTTGGAAAATGGTTTCCTTTTTTTTGTTTCATTATCATGGGAAGGGAATATACAAATGAAAGCAGGAAACTGCAGTCGAGGTTTCATCAGGAATATGTATTTTTTCTCTGTTATAAATGAAGAAATATGGGAGTCTGTAGAGGATATTCCAAATGCACCCTTACATTTTGATTGCCAAGTCATTTGCATTCATATATAAAGTGACATCCACCCTGAAATGGGAGTTGACATGTAATCACAAAGAATAAAAACTCCTTGAAATAACTAAGTGCCAGCCATGAAACTAAAAGAAGAAAGAAATTTGGAATATATGAAAAATGTACTGAATAAATTCTGAAGAGTGGAAGAGAAATATCTTGGAAGATGTTAAATATAAATTATTTTCCTAATCGGCGTCATTCATGGATATGGTAGGTATTTATTTGTCTTTGTCCAGAACAATGCACTGCACCTTCTGCTGGGGAAAAGAGCTAGAAGGATATTTAATTTACATAGAGTAGAAATGAAATGAAGAACATTGATAAAGAAATATGTTCCTAAAGTTGCATAATTTTAACTGAGCTATTTCTAATATTTTCTTTTACTCCACAGATTCTTGCTCTTTATGCTTCTAGCACTGTTGGCAACCCTAAACCTCTTACAAGTTTTGATAGCTATTTTGGGAGTGCAAGGAACGCAAAATTGTACCCTGTGTTCATTTTTATTATACTAAGTCATCATGTCATGAATAAATCACTGACGATACATTAAAGTCTAAATGTATAAGAGTAAGTGATCTTTTTCTTTTATTTGTTAAGGCTTACTTAACGATCAAGGAAATGTTTTTTGCTAAAAAAATATTCACTTGTATGAAATTAATTCTTGGATTTAAAATTGTACTAAGTCACTAAAGTAAATATTTTTTACTTAAGCATAATTCCTTAGTTTTATCTCTGTAACTTTCCAAGCCACCCCTGTTCTGTCAACTGTTGTATTTTTAACAGATACGCAGCTGCTGCTGTTGCTGTTCTAAAACAGATCATATTAGGGCAATGGTGGAAGTTTCATCAGGTTGTGTCATTTATTATTAATTTTTAAAAGCCAAACACATTTTTTAAAATAATGTCTTATAGCATATAATACAGCTTTATATTCATTTCTATTGCATTATAATGTGCTGTTTATTTTTAGTTTTAGACAAAAACACAGTTTTGCTGTTCATGTATGAAGTACCAGTGTACTTTAAACATTTAAGTAGTAGTAGTACTCCTTTTTATTGTAATGATAGTGTTGATAACACTTAACTCATTGCTTTGGGCTAATACTGAGCAAACATCTAAGGATTAGATATTTCTTTTGCTCTGAATAAAAATCAGGGTTATAGTTCCAGAAGTGTACACAACACTTTACAAACGTAAAGGTATGTTTCCTATTTCAGAGCTTAGAGTCTAAGATAGTCAAGGTACATGGTGAGCAATATTTCAGGGAAGGGAGAATGAGGAGAGGTTATTGCTGAGGAGGAGGAAGGAAAAATACATACTGAAAGAGGTAGGAGTGTGGAAAAAACTGAGGCGATAGAGAGGATGCTTAGTGTAAAAAATTGGGACACAACTGTAAGTATATGGGTAGCATTATAGTGAAGAACAACCTATACATATGTAGAAAGGAATAGAGGAAAGGAGGGTCTGATCCTGCAAAGTACTTTGAGGTGCTGAGTGACTTCAACTCCCAGTAACATTGCAGGAGATCAGGCCCCAAAATGCTAAATAGGATTTTCTTAATTTTATACGAACATCATCATCACCTAGTTATTAGCTGGAATAAACATAAGGACTATCAATCATCCATCCTCATGCAAGAGTTCATATAAGGTATCATTAGCTGAGGTTAAAAGGAATATTCTTCCATGGTGTATCCTGATACAGTCAGTTACACTGTGAAGGTTCTGTGTCTTGCACTGAAGCATTTGGAATTGGCCACTTTCAGAGACTAGGTGGATTAATAAGCCATTCTGGTATGGCATTAACGGTTTTACTAAGGCCATTGCTTTGGCAAAATATTACATGCCCATCATGCATGAGAATAGTTACAGGACATGATTCATTACATTGCTAACAAATAGGACCACTGAAAGTCCCAAAAAAGAGAGAGAGGAAGGTGAAACTTTATTTGAATATGGCTTTTTACCAAATTGAACAGGACCACATTTTTCCTTAAATGGTCATGTAAGCTTATTTCAGTTAGGGTGACCAGACAGCAAGTGTAAAAAATCGGGACAGGGGATGGGGAGAGGGGGATAGTAGGCACCTATATAAGACAAAGCCCCAAATATCGGGACTGTCCCTATAAAATCAACACATCTGGTCACCCTAATTTTAGTGCTGAGAAAACTCTAGTCCAGATCTGGATTGCTGAGGCTCTCTGTACTTACAACACCATTTGTATGTTTTAATCTGAAAATACCACTTTTAGCCTCTGCATTTTGTATCGTACAGAATCTGCTGGCTGCCTGAAGACAGACTCAACTGTTTAAATGGTCTTTTGCTTGCTCACAAATTGGCCAGATGCTTTCAGTGGCACAGGAACCATATAATTTTGGTGTTAGTTGTACAAGTGACATAATTAACTGTTGTGCAAGAGGTCCTTTACCTTTTGACTGACACGCTGACAGACACACTAGTAGCAAAGGTCTCTTTATACTAAGTTACTTTAAATTTCTGCACACATGATAATGGCAGAAAGGGATTCAAATTGTATGGTTTCTAGATATGTGTTCTTTAATATCCCAGCTGGAGCTTGGCAAACATAATGAGACCACATGAAGCATCAGAATGTATGTAATATGAGCATACAGCCTGCAGACTTTCTGTGTGAAGGCAAGTTCATGCTGCACAGTAACACCAGGAGACGTGGTCAGTCACAAGGAAGCGAATGTGACAGATCTCATGAAAGAAGCTATGTATTACACTGTGATTTAAGTGACAAGCCAAAGGATAGTAACTCTGAGCAATCATGAGGCAAAGATAAACAAGAGATCACGTGGCTCTTATCCATCAAGTGACAGGTGTTGGTGCCCAGGTTAGCAGAACACATGTAGACATAAGTCAGAATTATTTGAGTGGTTCCCCTTTGGATTTATTGGGATGGAGGAAGTTAGTTTGATTTAGGGAGCTCCCATTACATGAAAATCACAGTTCTCTTAGGATATTAACTTCCGCCAATATTGAAGTATTCAACAAGATTCCATATTAAGATCTGACACCTTTATGGCATTCATGCAGAATGAAGGGGCCAAAAAACTATTTCAGATTACCAGCAAAGTATTCCCCTGATGTAGGACAACTCCTTGTTGGTGGAGATGTACTAAAGCCAGATTTTGTGCCAGCAAAAAGAGGAGTGTTTTGGGAAGCAATGAGGTAGGGAGGGTCATGACAAAACACAGAGCTGCTTTACCAATCCTCAACTGGCCTGAGGTTAAGTAAGAACCCTAAACTAGCGGCACATTTTAGAGCAGCCCCGCTCGAAGCATTGTTGGGACAGGAGCTTGTACAGGCAGGCCATTAGGATCAGGGAGTCACAATGGCCTCTCAGACATTCCCCACCTATTATCCTACATAAAATAGAGCATGAGAGAATCTGTCCCATTGTCATCAGTACCCATCCGCACATCATTACACATTGATATTTGGGAGGGGGGCATCTTTCATAATTGATCCTGGGGGCAAAAGATGTAACTCCGTATTCTGTGTTAATCTGTAGGGGTGTTTCCAACCTGTACTCTGACATCTCTGGAAGTGATGCAGAGACTTTCAGCTCCTGAATGGCACTTGCCTTGTGTGACAATTGAGCAGCAGAAACTCTGAAAAGCAGCATAAAGCTATAAACTTGTTTAATCCTTGCTTGCGGCTGATGGAGAACAGAGAGGAGCTAAGCACCTGCAGCTCTCGTTGATTTCTGTGGGTGTTGCAGGTGCTCCTTGCAATTTTGAAAATCAATCCCCAAATGTAAGATTGTTTATCCTAGTAGTGATAAACACAGGATGTAAAATGAAAAAAAAATGGCCTACTCATGAAATTAACTCTCTTTACAGTCAAAGCTATTGAATATGAGGATGGAAATTTTTGCACAAAATAGCGCTGTAAATACAATGCCTTTTGTCATTTAAAATATATATATATATCTAACATTGAAAATATTAAAAGTATCATTTTGATGCTTATTTGCTTATAATTAATCTTTCTATCAAACCATCTCCCTGGAAGCACCCAATGAACATTCTGCAGTTAGAAGCAGGCAGTCTGCTTTAGTTAACAGCTTTTCATTAGCATCACTTGCTCTGTTTTTGATGAAATTATAATAACTCAGCAATTAAAAAATTATCTTTTCAGAGTTTTGCATTGCAAGGTCTCAACCTGGATGCTATTTTTTTTACTACATTTGGTTTATGTTTTAGTTTATGGGACAGCAAAAATAATTGAAGCTTTGTGGTTTGCAGTCATCTTTTGTGCTCCTGCAGAGTAATTCAAAAAGAACCTTGTTTTAAAAAGTAAAATTGTGCTGGTCATTCCTCCATAATGGAGACTGATTATGCTATTTTTGGTTTATAAAAAGCCCTATGCATTTAGGCTCTGATCCTGCAAAGATTTAGAGATTACTTGAGTAATTTTACTTGAATATCTAAACCTTTGTAGGGTCAAGTGTTTAAAATGGTTTGGCAATAGGGAATTGGAAAGTGCATACTTCTATAACCTTCACTGTTTATTTAGTCTTATGGATCCTGGTATATGAATCCATTGTGACAATGTATTTGATTATTACTTAATTATAGATTGGGCATAATTTGTTTGTGGAGCTAACATCTCAGGCATAACAGGAGTTACTGAGGACATTCTAGGAAAACACCTATGAGTCAGATACATTAGTATGCAAACTCATTCTCTGGCCCAGACATGGAAACCAAGTACTCTCACCTGTGCAGGTTATTCATGTTCCTAGCAGTGTGGTGCTGTTAGCAGTTGTCCAAAGTATGGCCATCCAAAACAATAATGTTCTTTTACACTGGTGCCAATATGGGCTGTTTTAAAGTAGGTCTGAAAGTATTTCATAACACCAGTCACTCTGTGTTATCCCTATAGATAAATACTGTATTATTAGTTCCATTATTCAGACTAGAAAAATGAGGTACGTGTCCGTTAGGACTTGCCTGTGGCCACACGGAATTTTGTGGCAGCGCCAGGAAGAGAACTTGAGTGTCTTGAATCACAATCACTTGCTTTACTCAAAAATCTGTCATTCCTCACATTAATTAGACACAGCAGTGAGAGTTAATTATAAAATCTCTTATAGCTCTATATTTTCTTGCTTTTGTGGGTTTGAGACCGAGCATTAGAAATACTTTAATATAACATTTAAGTTATCTTAGTTCATTGTTTAATTTCTTGTATAAAGGTGTCCTGTTTCTACAATAAATAGGAGATAATTTCAGCTAAGAAATCATTTTTACACATAGAGAATGTTTGACAGACATAATGCAGGAGTCTGTAGGCACAGTTTAGAAATGAAAAGCCAAATATCTTTCATATGCTCATATATGGCTTTAAAAAGAACAAAGAATGCATTGCTGAAGTATGTTTTCAGTGAAAATAATGCATGAGTTAAAATATGGTTCTTTAGCAATAAAATGTTTGTGATTTAGCTGGGTCTGATCATTGTTTTTAAAAGAGAAGCATATATTTCCTTTTGCTGTTTGAAAAGCTTGTACTGTGTTGTACTGATAGATGATATCTTGTTGCATTTCCTTTCTGATTGGATGGTATTTGAAAAGTTGTTCTTTCAAAGAAGTGGAAAATAGTTACAACATTTGAGGTTTTATCAAGTATGTCAGCAATTTATGTGATTCTGTCAATTAGTTTGTTTAATTAGTGATCTTAATTTTGATAACTTGGAAATACTGTTTCACATTTATCTTGTATAAAGCTTTCTGATCTTAGGGTACTTTTTCACTGCTTAGAAAGAATATCTTTTCTAATCAAAAAGTATGTTGTGTACAGCTGATACGGAATTTCTGTTGGTGCAGTGCTACATCAGATGTTCTTAAAACAGCTTTTCCTTCTCATATTTACTTTCATTGATCTTCTCTTCCCCTTTGTTCAGTTCAAATGGAACCATCTGTCTGGCTTGCCTGATTGTGGTACAAAGCTGCCTTTTCAGGGGTGGGTGAGGTTGATTAAAATCTAATAGATTTTCAGTCCTTCAGTTTACGCATGCTGTAGTAGCCTTCCTAACAGCTGTTGTCAGTGCCACCATTTCACACACGCTCATACACAGGTTTGGTCATTGGATTCATGTATGTGCAAAGTACAACACACTGGATGCTCAGCCTGCACCATAAATCACCCTTCACATTACTGTAGATGAAATCCCCATTGAGTGGAGCTCTGTAGAACACAAAGATGAAGACCCCTTTCCACATCTGTCAGTCAGTCTCTCTCACAACACACTCACGCATGTTCATGCATTAGACCACACTGTTCAGTTAATTTTTGGTTGCTATTTCCCTGTGGGGAAAAAGGGACAGGATTTTCCCCATAGGGTACAATTGTGGTCCAAGATCTGCACTGCAGACTTCCCTATTCTGGAGAGCTTATGCCAACAACCTTCACCCTAAACTGGTGATCTGCCCAGAATCTCCAGTCAGATGAAAAGTTTGTCACCAAATCCATACTGCATATCCTTTGTGTTTTGATGGTGGAGCTTCAAAATTGCATATGGTTTGCCCCAAAGTAGGTATTCAGTCAAATATGTACGTGGTTTGTATGCTTAAATTTGAAACGGATGAATTTAGAGTTTAAACTGCAGCCAGTTTGATGTGGAACAACTTATTCTTGAGAATCTATAGATTCAGTATGTAACCAAGAGGGAACTGTCTGCATAAAATTATTTATCAAGTCTTTAGCTTCTTATTAATTCAGTAATTGTTAACCTGTTCCTGCACTCCTTATTCCCAGACCTGATTTAGGCAAAACTCCAATTGATTTCATTTGGTTTTGGTGGGCATTCTGCTAAAGAATGAAGGGTCAGCCCTCTCTGTCTGAGTTCGTACAATTATGACTCCAAACTTCACAACCAGCTCCTCTGATTTTTCTGTGACAGTGCTGGGAAATACATCAGATCATCATGGCTCATTTCTGTTACGAAATGCTGAGTGACCTTTGGTTGTTTTTCCCTTTGGCAGTCAGTAAATCATATGCAATTACATTTTGTGGACTGTAGGAGCAAGTTGCAGTTGGGTGGGCAGACTGAGAGTGCGTTCCACAATTGACAGAGAAAATATGGATTAATTTCAGATAATTTTTCTGTGAAGGTTGATTACTAGTTCCCACACCTGGCACTTAGAAACTAGAAAGATGACCCATAGGTGGGACTTCAGGTCATATACAAGTTAAACACTGGCCCAATTTGACAGACTGCAGTTCAGATTTTCCTCAGAATGCTTTTATTGGGACTACCAGTGGAGGGCCCGCAAGCCTCTAGTCTGTGAGCTAATAGCAGGCTGCATTACTCCTGTGGGGCAAGCTGTTGATTTCTGTTTTTATACGCCTGTCATCACCGCACTACATGAGCACCTTACAGGATTGAGAGATTATTTTTAATCGGACTACAGAGGAAGGGAGGACCATTGTGTTTCTCAGTGTGTTCTTTCCCCACATGGTTTTCCTTCTGCAGCTGTTGCAATGTCACAAGGACCTGACCCTTCCACCAGGTTTCCATTTTCACAAAGGAATGTAGCTGGTAATCCTCCCATGGAAAGATCCCCAAACCAAAAGGGTGTCTGCTTGATATGCCATAAATGCCACTGCCCTGAGAATGTGCAGCTATCTTCTGATACTTTGGGACTCTATGTGTGAATCTTCATACAGGCGGACTGAGATTCTTAGGTTCTCAAGCAAAAAGCCTTCCCACACCTTATACAGCCCTGAAAGGTCTGTTCACAATAGCAGTCACTGCAGTCTTGGAAACAGGGTGTTGAAGGGGCCAGGAAAGGGGGAGAGACCTGCGCACCCCTTCTTCCACTGGCCCACAGAGCAGAACCAGTGCAAATAAACCTGCTCTTTCCTAAGTGAATGGAGCAGATTGCACCTCCCCCTGTGTGCAAGGAGTAGCTCTAGAGCAATTATGCCTCTCAGAAACACGCTCCCTGGTGCTGCTGCCACTTCACATACAGGGCTGTGGAATTTAAGATACAATCTAGCCTTTCGGGTTTAAACTACCTTACGTAATCTTTCCTAACCTTAATACCCATGATCATAAAAGCAGGTTTAGTATGTTATACAGCAAAGCATTTGTTAGAATTCTCTGTCTGTGCTAAACCTAAGTATTGGAAAATCAGGAAATATGCTGTAACAATTCAAAACAAATAACAGGACAAGAAGAGTCTTTTTTCTTTAAGAACTAGTGGTCTCATAATTTCATTTCTTGATTTTTGTTTTATATTTGACAAGCAAAAGATTATAGAATTGTACTATTTCTCTGTGAATTGACATGTACATATTTTTTGAAAAGAGAAATGTTCAAGCTAGAGAAAGATGTTTTTAAAAAGCTAATGGACATTTTGCTTTACTGGATTTATATTAAGAGCTATAGAAAAATGTATAGATGTATATCTTTTCTGTAGAGCAATGGTAAAACATTTCATAAATTTTAGTACTTAAGCATTTTATTTTTGACTCCAAGAAAATGAAGCTTCCAGATTGTAGTAAACAGCGTTTATACTTAAATACTTTAATAAATTACCCTTTGCAGTTTTCATAATGTTGTTTTTATTGTTGATTGTACTGAACAAAATATTCCTAAAGTAAGATGAACAGTGCTTTTAATTGCAGCTTTCCCCATTTTGAATGATAAAACACCACTGTTCTGGTGCACTGCCAGGAGTGCTTGATTGATAATATCTGTCTCAGATGTCACCCTGAGAGAAAAGAATAAAACCTCAGTAGATTCGGTGCAATGCAGCTGTCTAGCTCAGCTCTAATTTCTCTGGCCCACTGACGTCATTGGGAGGTTTCAAACCAGTCCAGTGTGTCTAGTAAACTTGCACATAAATGAAATGAAGAACAGAAAGATAGAGAGTCCTAATTCAATCTTCAGAGCAAGTTGAGGATCTTTTTCTCTGTATAATGCTTGGCATCCCTCTCCTCATGTTCTGCTCTTATTAAAAATATTAAAATATCTTTTTTTCTACCCAAAAAGTGGGGAAATGCATTTAACAAAATGCAAGTGTTAGAAAACAATTATAAAGCTGACAAACAGTAGCTTTATGGTGAAAGGTCCACATTTCTAAAACTTCTCAGACCTGTCCCAGGTCTTTGTAGAAGCTGGAGTTTGTGTGTGTTTTAGCTATCATGTCATAATGGTATCAACTCGTAGAGACGAATCATCTGTAGCTAATTCACAACAATAGAGATTGCATCGTTTTCTCTTGGAAAACTTTTTGTGTTTAGTTCAATTTTAATGCGTTTCATACTATAATTACTTTAAAAGAAAACCAGCCAGGGAATTTCCCAAGGATTATCCGTAATTCTTTTAATAATAACTATAGAAAGGATAAAACCACACACACACAGGCTAGAGAGAGAGCTGCAAAAACAAAAGAACCTGATTTTGCCTTATACAGTGTATATATGTACCAAATGACACTCTCTGCCTGAAATGCTTGTAATGAACAATTTCAAGGTGCCATAATGCAACATTTTAATTTTTATACAAACCAACTATGGCTTTTTTAATATTTCTTGATACTGAAATGTTTTATATTAATTAGTAAAGCTAGAATGGCACTAGCTCATTATAAGCTTGTATTGCTGAGACATAGCTAAAAAATATATAAATTCAGATAAACTATTTACTTGAATGCGCCTAGATTAACTGTTTTTGTGGTTATTGGGTTTTTTTGTTTCTTGTACAAATACTTTAGAATACTGACAATGAAATGTGATAATTTGGATGTATAATACAACATGAAAACAACCATAGCAATCTGTATTCTTACCATAGATGTTGGTGTACGTGGTTCTGTATACATTATGAGCCTCAAGACATAAGAACATACTATAACAAAACTAAAGATGATTCACTATAAATTGAAGGATGATCAGGAAGTTAGGGCATGGCTCTCCTCTTGCTCACACTAGTCATAGGCCATGCCTACACTACACAGTGCTGTAGCTATGCTGCGGTGAGCCCATAGTGTATACACAGACTACAGTGACAGAAGGGTTTTTCCATTGCTGTAGGAACTCCACCTCCCCACTAGGTTGGTCAACCTAGCTGCACCTAACCAGGGGTTAGGTTGGCATAGCTACAGTGCTCGGGGTGCTGGGTTTGATTGATAATGTCTGTCTTGGATGTCACCCTGAGAGAAAAGAATAAAACCTCAGTACACTTGATGGAATGCAGCCGTCTATCTTAACTTTAATTTCTCTGGCCCATCTGGATTTTTCACATCCTGAGCACTGTAGCTGAGTCACCCTACTTTTTAAGTGTACATCAGGCCGTAATCTGAAATAATTCCATTGTAGTCCAAGTCTTACCGGAGCAAATCTGATGGGAGTGGGAGTTAAATCACATCCACAGTATTGTCAGTGCTTAATTTGAAGCCCAGGCACCTTTAGGCTTGGCAGTTCATTGCCCCGGCACCTCTAGGCTTGCTGTGTCAGTTATGAAAGAAAAAAAAATCTCTATTTTTTGCTCTGAAATGTGTTTTTCTTAAAATTCTCAACCCAGTACTATCCATCGGGGCCATTACCAGGGTGGGGCAGCTGGCCGGGGCGGAAAAATGGGGCAGATGGAAAAAATAGTGGTGGGGGAAGAGCCCTGCAGTAGGACTGGGATCCTGCAGGTCCCATTACCATACCAGAAGCCACCCTTACTTCTATGCTGCTGCTGGCGGTGGCACTGCCTTCAGAGCTGGGCATTCGGCCAGCCACTGCAACTCTCCGGCTGCCCAGCTCTGAAGGCAAATTTGCCACCAGCAGCAGCACAGAAGTAAGGGCGGCAATACCATATCATGCAGCACTGCCTTCAGAGCGGGGCACCCAGGTGATTCAGAGAAGCCAATGACACAAGAAGCAGAGAGAAGGAAGATAGCCATATTTGGAGACTATTTGATTAACTTTTCTGGAGAAAAAAGAAAAGGAGTACTTGTGGCACCTTAGAGACTAACCAATTTATTTGAGCATGAGCTTTCGTGAGCCACAGCTCACTTCATCAGATGAATCATTCATCTGATGAAGTGAGCTGTGGCTCACGAAAGCTCATGCTCAAATAAATTGGTTAGTCTCTAAGGTGCCACAAGTACTCCTTTTCTTTTTGCGAATACAGACTAACACGGCTGTTCCTCTGAAACCTGTCATTTTCTGGAGAAGTAAAGCACAAGGCTGTATCCTGTACTGCCTCTCTCAAGCACTGCAGGATTAGGGTAAGGAAAAAACTTAATTTTTTTTTAAGTTTTTGGTTAGTCCATACTGAAATATAATTTGTTGATTTCTATTAACAATGCTTCTTAATAATATAGAAAACAAATTAAACATAGTTAACTACTTTTATTGATTATTGATTTATTTAAAAGTTGTTACTGTGATGTACCATAGCCCTGGTTGTAAGTATGAGTACAATATAATACTACAGTTACGGTTATTTCAGCTGAACAGACAATGCCTGTGTGTTTGGGGTGGGGAGGCGTGTTACAGGAGGTGAGGGAACGAAGGAGGGGGGAGAAAAATATTCTGTAATAACACTGAAAGAGCAAAGGTGGATAGCTCTGTAGCTAGAGAATATATTCAGACTCTTTTTTTATTTATTTTTTCTGTAGTTGCTTTTAATTTATTTTTCTCCACAAACTACTTTGTATACGATGTAGAATATGTGGTTGTAAACATCTAACACAGTGCGTACAGTAGGCTACTCTTTCAAATAGACTTGTTTTGACTGAATGTGAAATGGTATTATTATCATTGATAATTGGTATTGACAGTAATTGGTAATGACAGTAACGCTGCCGCACATTGAAAGTCATAAGTTTAACATTTAAAATTAAATCATTGGCTGAGCCCCAGCATCTCTTTCATTACAGATTTAGCACTGAATATTGTACTTCCAAATTGTGGCGGAGAAATGTTAATGATATATTGTTTACTTTAAAACACCTTACTGGAAAGCTTATTCAAGATAGAAATAAATACATTGTTTAACGGTGTTCTCCTTGTTTAAAATCTTACATCATACTATATGTACTATGTTAACCAATACACACCACGACGAAGTTGGTGACAACTTTGTATGATAGAGTATTTTGTTTAAATTGTAAGGGCCAAATTCCAGCCTGGCCATTGCACTGATGGGGAGCACATGCACTGCCTGCCTGGTGTGTCCTGTGTCATAAGAATAATGCCTGCCAGGGCACACTATTCCATGGGGAGGGTCGTGGCATTTTGCTGCGGAAGTCACTTTGCTAAAGGAGCAACAGAGTGGGCGACAAGGTGCCACACTGAGTGGGTGTGGATTACACCAGCATCAAATGCATCATTTACACTAATTGCCTTAGAGGTTTGGACACACCCCGTAACCTCTGTACATTGGCTTTAAGGGGCACCTACCTGCTTTTAGCAGGGCTGAATTTGTTTTTATATTTAGTCCTGGTGTAAGCAGGCATCCTTTGAAATCAATTAGCTGGGCCCAGCTCCGCGCTTCAGTGGGCTATGAAAGCATCCAGTGGGTATGGGAGTGGCTCCTCATACACTTGGCTCATTAGCAGGCAGGATGAACCCTAATGGAATTGGATCGTTAGCTATATTTAAATACTGCACAGCATTGCAGAATTGCAAAGCACAAACTAGAATAAGAGGTCTTCAATAACTCATTATTGAAATTCTTAATATTTTAAGAACAATAATTCTGGAAGCATTAGGAGGCTTTTTTAATTAACAGTTAAAGTTTGACAAAGTTTTATTAGGTTTCAGAGTAGTTAGTCTGTATTCGCAAAAAGAAAAGGAGTACTTGTGGCACCTTAGAGACTAACAAATTTATTTGAGCATAAGCTTTCGTGAGCTACAGCTCACTTCATCGGATGCATTCAGTGGAAAATACAGTGGGGAGATTTATATACAATAGAGAACATGAAACAATGGGTGTTACCATACACGCTGTAACCAGAGTGATCACTTAAGGTGAGCTATTACCAGCAGGAGAGCGGGGGAGATTAAACCTTTTGTAGTGATAATCAAGGTGGGCCATTTCCAGCGGTTGACAAGAACGTCTGAGGAACAGTGGCGGTGGGGAGGGATAAACATGGGGAAATAGTTTTACTTTGTGTAATGATCTATCCACTCCCAGTCTTTATTCAAGCCTAATGTAATGGTGTCCAGTTTGCAAATTAATTCCAATTCAGCAGTCTCTCGTTGGAGTCTGTTTTTGAAGTTTTTTTGTTGAAGTATTACCTCTTTTAGGCCTGTAATCGAGTGACCAAAGAGATTGAAGTGTTCTCCAACTGGTTTTTGAATGTTATAATTCTTGATGTCTGATTTGTGTCCATTTATTCTTTTACGTAGAGACTGTCCAGTTTGACCAATGTACATGGCAGAGGGGCATTGCTGGCACATGATGGCATATATCACATTGGTAGATGTTTTATTAGGAACTGAACACAAGGTTTTTTAATGGAAAGTGTTGAGCAACCTTATCTATAGGTGTCACACCTGCACTGCCTTTAATTAAAAAAAATTTCTACAACCAGTGTATTTTTTTTCAACCAATGTATTTAAAATACCACTAACGCATTGTTTTATTCACTATAACAGATAGCAGCAGAGATTCCCTTATGAACTGGGACTGGGAAAATTCAAGTTTTTGGTAAAACCTCCTAGTTATTAACCTCTGAAAAAAGAGATTTATAAAGCAAATCCTGACAGAGCTTTAAGAACTATACATCCGCATTACAAAACAGACAATACTAAAATACATGGGTACACAGAAGCCATCAGGTCCTGGAAAATGTAAAGCCCCTTCTTGCAGTTCCCTGAGATTTTGCTAGTTTGCAGAGTCCAACAATCTCCTTTACAGTGCATTTTCTTGGATGATAGGCTTCTTCATAGTTTGCAGAAACTGCATGATTGTTCTGAAGTTCACAATATTTATTGTATATATTAGGGCTGTCAAGCTATTAAAAAAATTAATCATGATCAATCGCTCAATTAAACAATAGAATACTATTTATTTAAATATTTTGGATGTGTTCTACATTTTCAAATATATTGATTTAAATTACAACACAGAATACAAAGTGTACAGTGCTCACTTTATTTTTGATTTCAAGTATTTGCACTGTGCAAAAACAAAAAAAAATAGTATTTTTCAATTCAGCTAATACAAATACTGTAATGCAATCTCTTTATCATGAAAGTTGAACTTACAAATGTAGAATTATATCCCAAAAAACCTGAATCCAAAAATAAAACAAGGTCAAATTTTAAAGCCTCCGAGTCCACTCAGTCCTACTTCTTGTTCAGCCAATTGCTCAGACAAACAAGTTTGTTTACAGTTACAGGAGATAATGCTGCCCACCTCTTGTTTACAATGTCACCTGACAGTAAGAACAGGTGTCAGTATGGCATTGTTATAGGCAGCATCGCAAGATATTTACATTCCAGATGCGCTAAAGATGCATATGTCCCTTCATGCTTCAACTACCATTCCAGTAGACACGCGTCCATGCCGATGACAGGTTCTGCTGGATAACCATCCAAAGCAGTGCAGGCCGACATATGATCTTTTTCACTATCGAGTCGGGTGCTACCAGCAGAAGGTTGATTTCCTTTTTTGTTGTTTTGGGTTCTGTAGTTTCCACATTGGAGTGCTGCTCTTTTAAAACTTCTGAAAGGATGCGCCACACCTCATCCCTCCTGTAAATGCAAACAAACTTGTTTGTCTTAGCAATTGGCTGAACAAGAAGTAGGACTGAGTGGTCTTGTAGTCTCTGAAGTTTTACATTATTTAGTTTTTGAGAGTAGCTATGTAACAAAAAAATCTACATTTGTAAATTGCACTTTCACAACAAAGAGATTGCACTACACTACTTGTATGAGGGGAATTGAAAAATACTATTTATTTTGTTTATCATGTTTACAGTGCAAATATTTGTAATAAAAATATTCAATTTTATTTAATTTATAACACAGAGCACAATATATGTGAAAATGTAGAAAACATCCAAAGTAGTTAATAAATTTCAATTGCTAGTCTGTTGTTTAACAGTGCAATTAAAACTGCGATTAATCATGATTAATTTTTTAATTGAGATTTTTTTGAGTTAATCGCATGAGTTAACTGCAATTAATTGACAGCCCTAGTATATATTAAACTACATAAAAATTATTGTAAAAGAACATTAAGGTTGCAAAGTCAAGCACCTAATAGTTCAGAAATGTCAGACTTAATTTTGCCCTTATGGGCATATGTATTATGATAGTCTTTAATTACATATTCACATACTATTTTTACACAGAACCCCTTCCTCATTCAGTGAACAGGACAGCTCCTAGAACCCCCTCTTCCACCTCTCTCCTCACGTCTCTGCAGTCTATGTCAGGTGGCTTCCTTCTTCTCCTCAGGGCCAGCATTGGGAGTACTGGGAGGACAAGCGAGAGATGGCCTCCTAGCTGTTAGTTCTGGAGCCTCACCCACAGCAGAAATTGCAGGGAGAGTTCTGAGCAGTCCATGCAACCCTGGATTGGATCATGCTCTGTCTGGGTGTATGGTGCACATAGAGTTCAGTCACATATAGGAGCTGTGATGGGATGGAGTATGCCCAGTGTAGATGGAAACCTTGGTGAATTTAGCAGCCAAACGCTAGCAACTCTCTAATGAGCATGTGCAAATTATGATTTTTATTAAAGGCCAAAATTTGGCCAAATTAAGGTATTCTTTTCCCCCTCAGGAATTGCAAAAGACACATCCCTGACCCCAGGATGACCCCCAGCTAAATTTCAAGTCCCTGCTCCAGAGCCTGGCGGAGCTAGAGTTTTTCAGAAAAAAATCTGACCACACATTCGTTAACATGGGGGAAACAACTTACTCTTCCCTCCTCTTGTTCTCGAATGGCTAAAAGTTTTTGCAGAAGCTTGTCCAAGAAAATTCAGCCTGAGGCAGACACCCTGTCTTGAAATATTTCAGCCCAGCAGTTAAAGTTTGATAAAATTTTATTAGGAACTGAACTCAGAGTCTTATAATGGGAAATGTTAGATAAATTTATCTATAGGTGTCACACCTACACTGCCTTTAATTAAAAAAATTGTTAATACAGAGTTAAGGTGGTACAGTTAAAGTAACTGAAAGTCATTAACAAAAAACAAACAAAAAAATCCTGTATTTGTTAACGTTTAAGAACTTTATAAAGAATAGCATCCTTCTCCTTTATATTTTGTTATTTTGGTGATCTTTTGCCTTTATTTCCTTTCAGCCTGCCTGGATTATGTAGCAGTATGGAACTAGTTTTTATAATACAAATCTCAGATGTGGACTTAAACACTGAAAAGATTCTGTTAAACCTCCTATGCTTAATATACTGTTTCGTTTTCCATAGAGTTGATGGTCTACTTTTAATCTCTGCTGTGGAGAAAAATACATCTAGATAAAACACCACATGCTTTGCCCTAGGATTTCCTATAAAATTGCAAATAGAATTTTGTTAACAGTTTCTGCAGGTATTGGTCCTGAAAAACTAGGGAACACTAGGTCATAGACATGTTTTTCTTTATGAAGGGACAGAAATGTTAGATACATTAACAAGATGAGAAAGGTTTCAGAGTAGCAGCCGTGTTAGTCTGTATTCGCAAAAAGAAAAGGAGTACTTGTGGCACCTTAGAGACTAACCAATTTATTTGAGCTTAAGCTTTCATGAGCTACAGCTCACTTCATCAGATGCATCTGAAGAAGTGAGCTGTAGCTCATGAAAGCTTAAGCTCAAATAAATTGGTTAGTCTCTAAGGTGCCACAAGTACTCCTTTTCTTTTTAAGATGAGAAAGGGAATTAAATTCATTACTCAAAAATGGCAAGTCATTTTAAAAAGTGTATTTTACAAGAGTTTGCACAATGAAAAAGTAAAGTCTGAGCATGTAAGAGAATACTTTTGATAATATGAACATATATAACTCAACTAGATGAGATATCCTGGGATATTTGAGAATCAGCTAACAGGCCTAGTTTACTACAGATAATTATTTTTGAAAGTCTTGGAGAGCTAGGGAGAAAGTAGAAAGTGGAAGAAAAGCAAATAGAGGGCTGATATTTTTTAAAGTGAAAGTGGTCCTGTTAGATTAATGTATATCATTAGTAACGCTGTATTACTCTGTATTACTACTCTGAAACTGTATTAAGAGAACATTTGCCATATTGGCCCAAATGTGAAGTCCCTTCCTAGGTACAGAAATCCCTTTGGCTTCAATGAGAGTTTTGCATTAGTAAGGAACTCAAGGCTTGGTCCATAGCAGAGAGTAGAACTATGAACAAACAGTAGCACACTTGATTTCTTTGTTTATATATAAAGCCACAGAAGTAGCGGAGGAAGTGAATATGCAGGTGATATATATTTGGAGTTTAGTAAAGCATGAAATCTGACTTCAAAAGTTCAAATTGGCTTTGATAGGGGAGGCACTATCATGTGGCTGAAAATCTGTTCAAATTAGCTGGCTAATGCTCCAAGACTTTAATGATCCAGCAAGCTCCTCAGACAGCTCTTTAAAAACTCTTGGTTGAAAGTTATCTGGACCTACTGATTTTAAAATGTCTCACTTTATAAGCTGCTGTTTAACATCCTCCTGAGAAACTAGTGGAATGGAAAGAGTGTTGTTCTCATCATATAATCAGACTGTTTTTTCCTCTCAAATACTGAACAAAAATATTGAGTAAACAACTCTGCCTTTTCCACATTGTTATTGATAGTTCTACCATTTCCATCAAGAAATGTACCATTTCTGTTGTTAGGATTCTTTTTTGTTCCTAATATACTCAAAAAACTCCTTCTTATTGTCCTTCACTCTGCTGGCCGTAGATTATTCTTTCTGTCCCTTTGTTCTCCTTATCTGTTTTCTACAATTCCTAGATTCTAATTTATATTCATTAATATTAACTTCCCTTTTCTTCTGTTTGTTACATATATATTTTATAGCTGCCTTCACTTCCACTCGAAAAAAGGTAGTTTTCTCAATTGTGGCTTTCTGGGCATCTAGTAAAGTGTACTTAAATAACTCAACTATCATTCACATTTTTCAGATTAAATTCTTCCTCCCAGTTTAGCTGCACATAATTGTTTTCAGCTTTGTGAAATTGGGCCTTTTAAAGCACAAAGTATATATGGTATTGATTGGGACTTTATTCTGTTTGCACATTATAAGTGTGATCAAGGAGTGATCACTTATGCCTAAAATACCATTAATTTTTAGTTCTTTGATCAGTTTTTCTTTATCTGTTAAGACCGATTCTAATATGGAATTTCCCTGTGTTGGATGAAACACCATTTGAGTTAGGAAATTGTCATCTGTAATATTTACAAATTACAATTTTGTCATACTGGAAGCATGAGACCTTCTGAATATGTCACTCGAATTGAAGTTCCCCATGATCTCATAGCATTTTTCCCTACACATTTTAGATAATTGCCTCAGGAGCACCTTGGATGATTGGAAGATGATTAAAGAGATGAGTACTCATAACAGAGAATGCTCAACTGCCAGCCCGCTCCCTGGGTTTTAAAAAAAAAAAGTTCATGGAGGATAAATCCATCAATAGCTATTAACTAAGATGGTCAATGATGCAACTCCATGTTCTGGATGTGTCTAAATCTCTGACTGCCAGAAGCTGGGACTGGATAACAGTGGATGGGGTCACTTGATAAATTGTCCTGTTCCGTTCACTCCCTCTGAAGCATCTGGCACTTGCCATTGTCAGAAGACAGGATACTGAGCTAGATGGACCATTGATCTCACCCACTATAGCCATTCTTATGTTTTGTTCTCCCTTTTAAATTGAGGGGGATCCAGCTCAAGCACCTCTACTGATCACAACTTTGGTAGTAAAACAATTAGGAGTCCAGTGGCACCTTAAAGACTAACAGATTTATTTGGGTATAAGCTTTTGTGGATTAAAAAAAACCCACTTCTTCAGATGCATGTGCATTTGAAGAACTGGGGTTTTTACCCATGAAAGCTTATGCCCGAATAGATCTGCTAGCCTTTAAGGTGCCACCGGACTCGTTGTTGTTTTTGTGGATACAGACTAACACAGCTACCCCTCTGAACTTTGGCAGTGTGGTATCAGGAGAGAGAGAGTATTTCAAGTTGGAAGTTCCCAAATCATTTATGGCTTTATAGGTTAAAACTAATCCCTGAAATTCAATCAGGAAACTAGCAGGAAGCAAGTACAAATCGTGGAACATCTAATCTGGCAGCTAACTCATTTGAAGCCATTTAGAAACGTGGTGCCAAAGTCTACATATAAGACTGTAATTCCATTGCCCAAAGGACACAGGCAGATGATATCTAGAAAAAGGGTTTGGCTTCAGAGCTAGCAAATGGTACCACCACAGCTGCTCATGTTGCACAGAGGATTGTTGTTACTAGCTAAAATATCCTCATAGGCCCAGTGAACAGTTTCAGTCCATTAGGGACTGAATTACTGGCAGACAAGACAATGAAACAAAGCCAGTTGCCTGCTACCATGAGAACGTTTAAATGGGTTTCTGCTTAAAAGTAAAGGGTGCATAGCTGGATACGCCTTAAGTTAACTCACTGGTCTATGTTTTCTACCAAGATCATCTCTGTAATGAAGAAAATTGTCAGTGTACCAAGAGATAATGTAATGAGGACATTTTTTTGAACAATATCAGAGAGAATGGAAATATTTTATAGCTGACGGTACCTCTAAAGTGGTTAAAATGAGAAATGCAAAAGGCAAATTTCCTGAGGCTGAAAGATGCAATGAATCATTTTATGTTCATTTAGTACTGACATTTTGCACAAAAATTCACATGAACACAACTTTCACAGCTACTGTTTTAATCAAAATATTATCTTGTAGGTGTTTGTCTCTGTCTGAGGGGTTGGAGCAAATGCAGTTGTATTGTAGAGGTTTGCAAATTGGATACAGTTAACATAGGCTTGAATAGAGACTGGGAGTGGTTGAGTCATTATACAAAGTAAAACTATTTCCCCTTGTTTATTCCTCCCCCCACCCCACCCCTCACCATTCCTCAGACGTTCTTGTTAACTCCTGGAAATGTGTTGGAAATGGCCCACCTCGATTATCACTTCAAAAGGTTTTCTCTCCCCCCACCCCACTCTCCTGCTAGTAAAAGCTCATCTTAAGTGATCACTCTCCTTACAATGTGTATGATAAACACCCATTTTTTCATGGTCTGTGTGTATATAAATCTCCTCACTGTATTTTCCACTTTATGCATCTGATGAAGTGAGCTGTAGCTCACGAAAGCTTATGCTCTAATAAATTGGTTAGTCTCTAAGGTGCCACAAGTCCTCCTTTTCTTTTTAATCAAAATATGGTAGATCTCAGCCACACAAGTAATACTTTAAGAGAAGGAAGTGGAACCAGTGAGAAGCGCATGTGCCTGCGGTTCTCTCAGTTTGAATGTGTTGTCTGTTGGTGCGCTCGTTGTTGGTCTATGTAACTAGCAATGGGAGAGACTGAATCTCAGCTTTTCAGCAACATTCAAGGAGTTCAAATGCAATTTTCATTGCCGGAAAGACAAGCAACTGTTTAATTTTTGAGGAAACCCCTGTTTTCTTGTCAAATAACCAAATTGGATTTTTGGCCACCCATGGACAAACAATCAGAAACCCTTTTTATTTTTTTTAAACCTGACTGCCTGCCATAAGTTTTGGCAGGTGACTATGGTAAGGCCTGGATATTTTGAACAGATAATTAGAAAAGAAATGTCTCTCTTCTGGGTGTTTTACATACAGAGAGCTAGTCTGAAATATTTCCATTTCCACTGCTACCTCGTGAAGGCAAGACACAGAGATCTAGAGGGGAAAAGCAAATAAACTGCACTGTATTAATAATTACCATTCAAACATTAAGATAGTATCCAGTAATATATACCTTGTATATATTTCATTACACTCCACTAGACCTTCGAGCTAACAGAACATTGGGAATCATCAAGAAAGGGATAGATATTAAGACAGAGAATATTATCTTACATCTATATAAATCATGCTATGCCCACATCTTGAATACTGCATACACAGGTGTGGTCGCCCCATCTCAAAAAAGATATATTGGAATTGGAAGAGTTTCAGGAAAGGGCAACAAAAATTACTGCTACAGGGGGATATGATTGAGGTCTATAAAATCATGACTGGTGTGGAGGAAGTAAATAAGGAAGTGTTATTTAATCTTTCTCATAATACAAGAATTAGGGGTCACCAAATGAAATTAATAGGCAGCAGGTTTAAAACAAAAGGAAGTATTTCTTCACACAACGTACAGTCAACCTGTGAAACTCCTTGCCAGAGTTGTGAAGGCCAAGACTATAACAGGTTCAAAAAAGAACTAGATACATTTGTGGAGGATAGGTCCATCAATAGCTATTAACCAGGAGGGCAGGGATGGTGTCCCTAGCCTTGGTTTTGCCAGAAGCTGTGATGGGCAACAGGGGATGGCTCACTTGATGATTACCTGTTCTGTTCATTCCCTCTGGGGCACCTTGCATTGGCCACTGTTGGAAGACAGGATACTGGGCTAGATGGACCTTTGTTCTGATCCAGTATGGCCATTCTTATGTTCAGACTCTTGCCCAACACAAACAGGGAAGAATTCAAGCTGTGGTTCCCAAATGTTTTTTCTCCATGCAATGAAATGGGCTGCCCTCTCCAACGGACCTCTCTCATTTTGCTTTATAACTGAGATCACTCTCTTTCTTTCTTTCTTTCTTTCTTTCTTTCTTTCTTTCTTTCTTTCTTTCTTTCTTTCTTTCTTTCTTTCTTTCTGAGATAAGCAGACTAAACAAAACATGTATCGTAATCTGTTACTTTTACGTGAACTAGAGTCAGCAGTACACATATTTTGCAAGACTTCATGTATTTTATTGAGTGGTCAATTCTTCACTTTTAAAGTCAAAGGGAATTTTTATATCGACTTGAATAGGAGCAGGATCATGCAATGTTTCCTTCAACCTCTTATGAAGTTTCCTTGGGCTCTAGGACTGTATGTCTTCATCTGCCACTAAAAACTGGACTAGAATGCCTCTGTTTGTTGCCCATATTTCTATATACCCTAGCTGTTATATGAATGATATTTGAACTCTACATTTCCCATTCTACATGAGAGGCACATATATGCATGTACCACACTTGACTTGAAATCTGTCAAAGCTCAGACAAGTAGAATATCCAGGTAGAAGAGCACACATACCACTTGCTGCTATTTCTAAACAAGACTTAAGTGAAGAAAAACAGCTCACATATCTCATATACCCCTGCTGTCCATCAGAGGCAAGGGCTATTAACCTTAGAGCAGTGGTTCCCAGACTTGTTCCACCGCTTGTGCAGGGAAAGCCTAGGCCAATGGGAGCTGCTGGAAGCGGCGGCCAGTATGTCCCTCGGCCCACGCCGCTTCCCTCAGCCCCCTTGGGCTGGAGCAGTGAACCACGGCCAGTGGGAGCCACGATCGGCCGAACCTGCGGACGCGGCAGGTAAACAAACCGGCCCGGCCTGGCAGGGGCTTTCCCTGCACAAGCAGCGCAACAAGTTTAGGAACCACTGCCTTAGAGGCATACTTCTCAGTCCATCTTTTTTCTCAGGTATTTGGGGAGGGGAAGAAATTTAGTGGGATTGATGATTAATATTGTTATTAACTGAGACTAGTTTTTTGTGGTGTTTGGACAGTTCATCAAGATTATTGTGAGCTTTTTATTTTTGCATTAAATATTGCTTATTTTCAAGTTTTATAAAGTCTACAGGGTTTAAAAAACAATAAAACAAAAATTAAAAAATCAGCCTCTTATTTAATGCTCAACGGCAAGTTATGGGGAGGTGTTTAGTAAGTAGCTGATAGTTTCATTGCATTTGTTTTTACTTAATCTCTTTATTAATGATTTGTAAAATGGGACAAGCAGTATATAATTAAATTTAGAGATTATACTAAATTAGGAAGTGTGTACAAAAGCCACTAAGGGCAGAGAAATAGAGGCAGGAAATAAAATGAGATTTAACTTGGAAAAACTCGACTAGGTTATCATGTGGAGTAAATCTAAAAAGACAGAGTTTTTCAGTGGAAGGGAACTGTTTAAAATCAGTAATGCTGAAAAGCAACTAGGAGAGTGAGTGAGTAGATATGAGATTAGATTTGTGTTTGCAAAGATACAGTGGGGGTTTTTTTGGTTTGGTTTGGAGTTTTCCTAGGGAGTGGGGAGAGAAGAGAGATGCGGCTTCAAGCCAATATAATTTTGGTCTGCAGAAGAATGAGAATGATTTAACAGAATAAGGAGAGCATAGTCCTTCTCCACATAAAACAAGTGGAACTGCATCTACGGTTAGAATATTGTGTCATAGTGGACATCTCAGTATCAGAAGGTACATACAAAATGGACAGAGTTCAGAGGAGAGGAAATGAGTAAAGGACTTGTGGGACTGAATTGTGAAGAAAGATGAAAAATCCAATTATTTAACGTTAAGTAACAATCATTTCTAAAGGTTGTAAACATTAAGGAGGGATGATGCAAATGGCTGCTATAACTAGTGTGGTAGAATAATCTCCCAAGGAAAGTAATGAAAACTCAGTGGCTTGAGTTATTAATGGTTACACTGTAAAAAGCACTGGAGAATATTCCATGGGAAGAATGGTACATTGACAAGGGGTGAACATATGACGAGAGGCTTTTCCATTTCTGGTATTCTCTACTGTATTTTATAACACGTGAGGGAATTCTTCAGCCACGGAATCAATTTCATAATTCCTCATGTTCTCCTCAGCAGAGAATATTTCAGAAGGGATGGAAAAGAATCTACGTACACTTAGATTTGGGAGTGAGCACAAGAATATAGAAGAGGCAAGATACTTGAAAATTAAGCTGTGGAGTTTGAGAGAATGAATGCCTTTCTTACTTCAGCATTTTCATCATCTCACTGTAGCTCAACCATGGACTTGTCTCGCTTAAGGTTTGTAAAGCTTTTTATTGATCACTGAAAATTAAAAATAAAACACAACAAACCACATTGTCCATGGCACAGAGGATTGAGAGAAAAACTCACCGATTTCATGCCGTCAGATCTTTGTTTGATCAATTGTTAGTGACTCAAAACAGATTTACAGGAAGTTTTTTTGTGAGATGGTCTAACAGTAGGTGGGGTCCCCAACTGTCCTAACTTTTCCCTTCCATGCTACTTCACTCTAAATTCTGGCCATTTGTTACGAGATGTAAGACCGTAAGTGCTATTGTTTGTTTTTATATTCTTCTATATTAGGTGACACACACGCTTTTTCAATAGAAGTTTTCTTTCCTTTTGCTTTTGGCAAACGTTACCAGGTATCAACCATTCTTTTTCATTTGTTTTTATAAAAATGTCTTTTTTAATGGCTGGATGTTTTAGATACTGTATATGGGAGATTTCATTCTAAATGTTTATAAAGCTGTAAGGACCCAATATAAAATTGCTACCTATAAATCATACCAATATGGTCACTACATACTGTGATAAAGTTCCTCCTCTGCCTTGGTGGGTTCTGTGCTTATTGGCGGATTTGCTTGCCTCAGAGGTTCACAGCAGCCCTCAGTTTGGCCACTTTCGTGGCTCAAATCTGCTGTTCGCTCAGTTAGCCTCATCACTGGCCAGCATGGGGAAAAGGAAGAAGAACAATTCCCGCAGTCTCTGCTGATCCACCTAGTGGATTGGGGAACAGGCCAGAGACCTTCCCCTCTGGTGGAACCTACAGTCCAGGTCAACTCCTCTGGTATCAAGTAGGGAGATGGAGGAATGGGGGGAACCCGGGCCCACCCTCTACTCCGGGTTCCAGCCCAGGGCCCTGTGGATTGCAGCTGTCTACAGTGGCTCCTGTAACAGTTGTGTGGCAGCTACAATTCCCTGGGCTACTTCCCCATGGCCTCCTCCCAACACCTTCTTTATTCTCACCACAGGACCTTCCTCCTGATGTCTGGTAATGCTTGTACTTCCCAGTCTTCTAGTAGTATGCCTTCTCACTCTCAGCTTCTTGCTCCCAGCTCCTTGCACGCACACCACAAACTGAAGTGAGCTCCTTTTTAAACCCAGGTGCCCTGATTAGCCTGCCTGTCTTAACTGATTCTGGCAGTTTCTTGATTGGCTGCGAGTGTTCTAATCAGCCTGTCTGCCTTAATTTTTTCCAGAAAGTTCCTGATTGTTCTGAAACCTTCCCTGTTATCTTACCCAGGGAAAGGGGACCTACTTAATATATATACTTAATATATCTGCTTTCTATCACTTCCCTGTAGTTGCGGGACCTCCTGGTCAACCTCCTCCTGGCCCTGGCTAAAATGGCCGTCTATAAAACCAGGGTGAGGAGGTTGGCTGATGGAGTCTCCTGTGACTGTGGGGCCTATTTCTGATCCTCCATTTGTTCATGTATCCGGGCAGAGTTCCTCTGGGTCCACTGACTCCCTTGACGCCTTTGAGGAGCAGTGGGCACTGTCCGGGGTTCTCTGCTTGGTGTTCCTGTCCAGTTCCCTTCGTTTGACCCTTTGATCACACTCCTGTCCCTGTTATTTCATTAGTTGTCCCCCATACTCATCTGATGTCCAGGTCCTATGGATCCCCCTCTTAGGCTGGGGGGGATCCTTTAGCAGTGACACTTCCCAGATCCCAACAGGATCATTCTCCTGTAGCCATCTGTCCTGACCCTGTCACAAGACATAGGCCAGTTTTGTCTGGCAGAGGGGAGATGTCTTCTTTTTTGGAATCTCTAAATTTCACTATTTTTAAGTAAAATGTTTAATTGCTATATTTTTAAGTAGCTACACATATGACTCATATGAACCCTAAGAACCAAAACCTGTTTCATGTAGTGGTAAATCCAGCATGGTTAATTTCTTATGCAATGCATAAGGTAGTATGACTGTTCTGGGATATGGTCCCAGTAGCAGCGGTGAGTCATTGACTGCAGCAGAAGTAATGATATGAGAATCTATTTATTACTGCTTTTCTAAGCATCTCGCAGTGAGTTCATCTAGAAATTATATAATTATTCCTTCTGGATGATTTTTCTTATTGGTTTGTAATTACAAAATATTCTCAGAACACTTTTGTATCTTAAAATTAAGTCTTCGGAGTTGTATGAAGAACTGTGAAATTAAATCTTACCTTGTTTATATTCCATTGTACTTCATTTTACCAATTAATAATATAGCTTTCTAGATGTTGAAACATGACCTTCACTTTTCCTAGAGAACCATTTCTGCATCATCCACTAGTTAAATTCATTTGTAAATGAATCTTGAGCTGTATCATCCTTTCCTGTAGAAGAATCTAAAGGAGGGGACAAGTTCCTTGGGGAAACTCCACACAGGAGTCCTAGCTTCTTGTCCCTGGGAGGGAACACTTCACAAAGCTTTAACGAAGGCATCTTGACCTTCTTAATGCCTGGCTGTCCCAACATTAATGAGGAAATCCACCAGCTTTTATGGCGTGTATGCTGCTGCCCGAGCCATCCTTACTTGTATTTATTTTCATAAACATGCATTCCTTTACTTGCAACTCTTTGGTATTAGTGATAGAAGCAGAAGCCTAATAATAGCACAACACCAATACGTGTCTTTAAAACAAGACATTGACTAGATGACTTAACTGTTCCCAGTAACTTTTACTTAAAGTGAAATTTTGGTTGTCTTTTCCAATCCTATTTCAAAGGCATGGAACACTTGCAAAGACTTGCCACAGTTGCTACTACAGCCCAGAAACATTAGGTCAGTAGTTCTGCTGTGTCCTTACATGGGGCGGTGTTCTGTGGACCTGTGGAATTTACCCTGCAAATACCCCTCTGCCGTTCTGTGGAGAGAGCCATGACCGAGCTTACTGTTAGTTTCAAGTGATTCCTGTATATTCAGCCATTTTCTAATATTTGTCTAGATAAATGATTGTATCATTGCCAGATGTTTGGAATATTCATTTAAGCAAATAATACAGCATAATGAATCCTGTAGAAGTCAATCCAACGGAGACTATAGAACAGCGGTTCCCAAACTCTTTGCCTGCATGACCTCATTTTTAGATTTACTGCTTTGCTTCCTGCGACCCCAGTCAGCCTGAAGGATGCCACTTTGTAAACAAAATGGCATCTTCTGCTCATGGGACCATGACCCCATCCGCTGATGGTTGCAACCCATAGTTTGGGAACAGCTGCTGTAGTCTTCTGTATGCCCTTTCCTCTTCCCAACTCTCCTGTACAGCAGAAACAGTATTTTCCTATGTCTTGGGTCTACTGCTGTCACAGTGAGACACTGGATTTGCCTTGTGTTAACCTGTAGAATGTATAGATTAGCACAGGGAATTCAGTTTGGCTGTGTAAATATGATAGCATGTTAACATATCCTGAACAACAGCATGGCAGGTACAAAGAAACTCCTCTTTAATTTACAATGGAAATATGTATATGTCCCTTAACTGTCTGTAGATTTGAAAAAAGTGAAAAATTGGCCTATTAAATTTCAGCTTGCATGCCCAGAGTGCTGAACTGTTCACTATCACTGAGAAGCTCTCCTCTTGTAGCTCTTTCTAGGAAGTTAGATTTTTACTCTCCATGTTTGGGGGAGGAGGGAAGCAATTTAATTATATCCTCCTATCTATAACTTATTCCTTAACACATCAACATGTGCTGAGTTTGAGAATTTTATAATATTCAGGAAATGGGAATTAGTGGGTTGTTTAGAAAGAGCTACATTCAGTATTTATTTTTCAGTTACATAATGTAATAATTACCCTATTGATATTTATACAGAATTTTGCTGTAATATTTACTATATATAACAGTTTTTGTCAATTCTGTTTTGTTTTTATCATTTCATTACTGCAGAAACAATGACCAGATATGAGTAGGGGAATCTTAATTTATAGTTGTACAGCATTACAGGAGCTTGTTGTTTTCCTAAGAGCTGTAATTCTTGTTCTGTTTGAGTAAAAGTGTTTGTGGTTAAGAAATTTCTTTGCTAAGCCGCCTTTTCCTTGCAATACCGCCACATTTTTCCTGAAAAGTGTAACTAGAAAACTAGAGCTCCCACACCTAGGTGAACTCTGCAGGGAAAACATGTCTAAGGACCTGTGGGGTTGTTGTTTAGGAGAAAGGGTATGAATCTGGATGGCTAAGGGACACTTCTGATATAAAAGGCTGTCACAACTGGTTCCAGTCCTGTTCTCTGGAGGGGACACCAGTCTGTCATGAGCGGATCCAACTGCTGAAACCCACCTGCCTCATAGCCCCCCTGTGTCTGGGCAGTGACTTGTCACTGTTCCTAGCTCTGGCTCTGTAGTACACTCCCTGGTACAGACCTCCGTATGATACCCTTCTTGGGCAGTAGGACCCATTGGCTACCAGGACCCTGGAACTAGTTCCTGAGCCATCCTAAGCCCCCCACTAATGAGTATAAGTTCAGACTGAATTTTACCTTATTTAAAGGCTTCAGGGTTTAGCTCACTGAAAGCACAATAATTAATTATTCTAATATCTTTTAGAGGTATTGATTCAAACTAAAATATGGAGTGGATATTTATTTTGTTGTGCATTATGTGAAAAAAAAAATTAAGTCGGACTATATAGACTATATATAGTCTATATACTATACTATACGCTATAACTCCCTGAGGCTGGTAGACAGATGACACATAGTTCTTCTCTCCCCACGACTGACTGGTTTCTTGGACATCATCCAATTTTAGGCACATAAACACATTTTCAGAAAGGTTTACTGACCTGAAAGACCACAGTCTTTGGTTTACTTATTTAAAAGAGGAAGAGGAAGAGAGAGAACCTCATCTGCCTTCAGATGGAGTTCAACAGCAGTATAGAAAATGGGGAGGAAAGTTTGAAAAACTAAATTTAGATTCAGCTGCTCTGCTCTTTTCTGCCCCTGTGCTCAGTGTAGCAGAACTGGCACTGAGAGTGTTGACCCTGTTTTGTGGCTCTGTAAAGCTGGGGGGATAGGGGGCAGCACCTCATGCCCCTCTGAACATACTGTGAGTTGAGGAAGCAGTAAATCGCCCTACATTTTTGCTGGTCTAATGCTGTAATTGGGTGTGACTTTAAAATGAGTTAAAATAATTAGCTAAAAGTAGCATGGCACTTGAGGATTTTCTGATGTTGTCTAAAGAGTTAAACTCCCACATTTCAGTTGAACTATGGGAATAAGGTGAATGTCTGGCTTATATAATTGTCAGTCTGGAAATTTCTACCTAAATATATATATTTATTTTCAAAATCACACAGTTGTGGTATTTGCATGTACTGTTGGAACAAATAGATGTGTGTTACTCAGGACACTAGATCTTGCTCAGCGTCACTCAATACATGTTTTTGTAAATTAATACAGTAGTACAGTGCGGTACTATTTATTTCTTGAGTGCCTCCCACTTCGTCACTTATAAGTGCATGCTGGATACTAGTGCTGGAGAGCCACCTACTGGCCTGGCTTTGAGTAACACTTTGTGACCAATTAGTTAAACGTTCCACAGTCTCCACTGTCTGTGAAATCACGGGTCCCTTCCCCCCCCCCACCTTTAAGTAGTTAATTAGTTTGCATTACTTTCTGGTTTTGCAGTATTTAATGTACTTACACATTTTTCAGTGTACTCTTCTTTGGATCAGTTATGGACTGTTATGACCTTTACCAGTTCCTGTTCTCAATATTACAAATACAGTTTAAAAAGAATATACCAGCATACTAAATTCTTCTGTTAGACTGAAAGCGCAGCTTTTGTTATGATGACTGTATTTCTTAGACTGCATTGGGTGGACTGGTTTTGTGTAGTGGCTACGTATCTATGAGACCTTCACTCTGAAACTTTAGCTACTTCATTTTTCCTAAACCGAACATGTATTTGTGCTGTGTTTCTCTATTGTGTGATATTTTCAGGCTGAGACTGCCTTCTTGATCGATTACTGTTTTAGGGAGTCATTAGTGTGGGTCTGTAACGTATTTTGTTCTGTTATCCTGGGTCTTTATTTCTTTGGAATGGTCCTGCTTCTGACTGATAGTGAGTGATTTTAAGTCTCAGTGATTTCAGTAGGTTATCTTTGAGACATGAAACAGAGCTGATCAGAAATTGCTAATTAAATAACATTGGTGTTGTAACAAGCCTGGAAGCAGGTTTCTGAGAGATTTGCAGGTCTGCAGAAAATAACAAAGAAATAGTAAATGCTATTTTGAATGCCAGTAGTATGCACTCTACTTAGACTTCAGGAAACATAGCATCTTCACCAAGAGGCTTAAAAATCTAATATAGACACAGACAAGGCAGTTCAGACATACTGTGTGTAGTGAGGTGCCAATATGAGTTGGAGGCAGTGTAGCAGTCTGGCAGAGACCCTTTCGAAAGATTTTATGGGAAGGAATGTGGTTTGAGGTGGGATTTGAACTTCGTCACCCAAGAACATGAAGACTGTTGCAACCATAAAGGATGTCTCAAACGCAGAACAAGAATACAAAGGGAGAGGACAGTTAGGAAGCTTGGAACAAGCAATGGGAGCCAATGAGGAGTAGGAAAAAATGAGAGCAGAGAGGTAAACAGGAGCAGTTTCATGCATACGCTATGGAGGCTGACCTGTCCAGAGCATAAGGAAAGGAAAATTATTTTAGTAGTCTCCTTTCCTACAGAATAGAGGGGAGATGCAAGGAGGCCAGAAAGGAGGATAAAGCTGTCGTGAAAGCAAGAGTTGTCTATATAGATAAGGTTAGTAGTGGAAGGGATGGGGAGGAAAGGAGAGACTTTTAGGGCTATTGTAGAGGAAAAACCAACATGACTTGCACCCAAGAGTAGGAGAAGACGGAGAGAGAGAGAGGAGTTCAGAATTGTTTGACATCAAAACGGCAAGCCTATAAGAGGGATAGTAATTGTTGAAGGTGGTGGACAAACTAAGTTAATTTTTATTGAAATTGACCTTGAAGTGATGACGTGAGATTCAGATATTATAAGGATAATCTGAGAATGGAAAGAGTAGGAGAGATGGAGAAAGAGCTGTCAGGCATTAGCCTGGCAATGGAAGCTGAAAGTAAGGGAATGGATAAAGCCACCAAGGGATAGAGCACAGAAAAAAGAGACAAATGGAGCCTCCTATATTTTAAAAATATTTTAGGTGATCATCTAATGTTATGATATTTACAATATCAGATGCTTTTTAGCTGTTGGAATATCACGTTCAACTAATTAATTAGTGGATTTAGCCTTCATTTGGTTAATGCACTGGCTATGGACTTAGGAAACCTCGGTTGTATTCCCTGCTCTGTAACTGGCCTGCTAGGTGAACTTGGGCAAGTCACTTCAGTTTTTTTATGCCTCAGTTTCTCCAGCTGTAAAATGGGGACAGTGATACCTCATTTTTAAAGCACTTTGAGAGCTACTGAAGAAAAGCACTATTTAAGAGCTAAGTGGTGGTGTTACTATTTTAAAGTACTGTGCCTTAAATAGGATTAAGCTGGGGTGAATTTGCCTCAGTATTTTGTCAGAGGCAAAAAGGTACTTTTATCATTGTAGATAGTCCATACCCATCAGCAATTTAAACCTTACAAGAGCTGTAAGTCAGGTACTGGATCTCATTGTTGGGATGCTGATCACTAATTTATGCAAACTGCATGAAGTATGCTGCAAAATTTTCATCTTAACTCTTCATTAAAACAATGATCATTCAGATGATAGACTCTAATCCTCCTGTCCTGTATTTCTTTCTTTCTCCCATTTGTTTCTTTTATAGTTTAATAGGGAGTTTTCCTCTTACCAGTTCAGGCCTCATATCCCAACCCAGAATTGTTTGTGTTTAATTCAAAATGTAGGAAACATTTTCAAGAACTTACCTTTTAATGTCAAAATATCAGAACACTTGTTTAAAAACCATATAAACTTCCCTGTTGTTTTTGCTTTGTTTTGCTTTTAAAAGCGATGGGTCCTGTGCCGGACATAGAGGTGGTTCCTTAGTGCTCTCTTGTACTAAACCCACCACTTCTGTTAAGCACTGCAGTCAGGAAGCCATTTGCAGTGTTACAACTTTATTAAACCTATGCATTTATGAACAATACCCTATTCTTATATGGTAGGCAATGGCATGCTTTTGATGTACTGTCTGCATACATACATGTGTACAGATGTGCTGTTTATATAGAACTTCTTTAACAGCTTTGTTGACAAGTGACATTGCCACAGACATCTTGCTCTGGATCTGCCATGTACAGTGTCTCCAGCGCATCTCCAATCCTACACCCAATGTTTCCACTCCCAGGGCTTCCTTCATCTTACCAAAGAGAAATCTCAGATAACTGGTTAGCCAGCTTTTTGGCTGTATTTGTGCAACTGGAGCAGCAGAAAGGAGCTAGAGAGGGGCCAAAATCTAGAAGCTAATATCTCTCTGAATCCTAACACCCTTCCTCACAAAAGCTTGTGAATATGGGGTGATAGGGCACCACTTCCAGTGGGAATACATGTATTTAAGCAAGAATTTCCTCGTAAATACCAGCAGTGCAATCCTAGACCCATTTAAGTCAACTCCCAACTCTTCAGTAGGACTAGGAGTTCACCCCTGGATTTTCAGGAATTAAAGGTCCTTCATACATTAGTGTGAACAAAATCCAGTCACACAAACATTCACAGAAATGGTTACAGATGTGGCTGGCCAGATCAAATAACGATTCAGAAATTCACAAACCTACCTGTAACTTGTTTTCTACTGTTCACTTAGCTCTGGTGATAGTGAAAGAAACGTAACCCCAAATGAGTTTAATATAGTAAATGTACAGTTGTAGTTTATTAATCACATGGGGTTAATATCATTAGTTGCTATACTATAAATGCTGGCTTTTTAGAACACAATGCATTCAGTACAAGTGCAGAGTCAGGTATAAAGAACGAGCAAGGTATTTTCTACTAAACAAAGGGCCAGATTCTGCCACCCTTACATCAAGTAATATTAATGTGCAAATGCTCTCATTGATTTCAGTAGGACTACTTCTGTATTAAGCCACTATTCAACATGAATAAGAATCAGGCCTTTAATCAAAAAGAACTATAAAATGATCCATGAAATCATGTCATGTACCTAAACTATTATTTATGTAAAGTGCCTTTCCACACTGATTGAAAAGATATTAATAGGGACATTTGGGAGATGAGAAGCAGTTAAATCTCTGAAATACAATGGAGTAGATTATTTTTGTGTGTAAAAATGAACAAAAATACCCAGTGAAATCAGCAGTCTAAATATAGGCTCAAGACATTCTATAGTTCATTTGCTAAGGGAATAGAGAAGTGTATATATTTATGTAAAGAAGTCCAATAACTGGGTCAAATACTTACTTTATGAATTAAACAAAATGGCTTAATGAAGTAGTTAGTGCAAAAACATTCCACACGTCTGTTGTTTGTCTTCAGTCCTTGTGGCTGGACTGAAAGATATTTTAAAAACTTACCATGGACAGTCTATAAGTTGTATGAGACAAAGCCCATCTCTCCATACAGTTCAGCTTAGCCGATAAAGTGGAAAAATCTGTGGTCTCTGTAACTATTGTAAATTATTGTCATTTCATTCCTCTGTCTCCTATCTGTCTGACAGCAGGCCAGCACAGATATTTGCCTTATATTTGATGCCCTTCACACACACTGTCTCAGCCAGTCAGAATTACAATAGCGCAAACAGGTTTGGTGTTTGGATTGCTGTCTTTTTCTAAAAGGTAGAATACTCGGTGTAATGAAGTATCAACGTTTTGTTTTTTTTAAGTCCAAGATGAAATAAACTAATGTTATGGCCAGGTTACCTACAAACATGGAGTACTTTCCTTCCCCTGTGAGAGAGAAGCACTTTAAACTAGTGGTTGGAATGTGAGACTGGAATCAGAAGATATGTATTCTCTTCTAGTTTCTGATATGGACTCACTATGAGGCTTTGGGCAACTAACTTTGACCTGTAAGATGATCTGTGAGCTGTCCTGAGCTCCGTCCATGAAAAGTGTTTTATGAGATTAAAGTATTATTTTCATTACCATCTGTAACTGAGTCGAGTCTTTGGTTACTCTCGCACTGTGGACCACATGGTACCAATCGCTCAGATCGTAAAAGGAAAAGGGGAAATCCACTGATATCTACAAAGGAAAGCATCAGCAACAGGCTCCATCATTCAGAATGCTCTCTGAAGTGCACACACTGCAGTCCATCAGTGGATAAATGAAGCTCCCTTTTATGGACACCCAACCAGCCAGTTAGCTGTAAAATCCCTCTTGGTAGCTGTTCTCTGCTTGCTTTACCGCAGGTAAAGAAAATGAAGTGGGCACCTGACCAAAAGAGCCAATGGGAAGGTAGAACTTTTTAAAATTGTGAAAGAAACTTTTCCCTCTGTCTGTCTCTGGGCTGCAGGGACACGGATCAGCAATGCTATAAGCAGAAATGCTGTGTAAGGTTTGAACCAGGTATGAAAAAGTATCTTCCATACCTAGAAGAAATTATTTGGATAGAGAATGTTTAGTTAGACACTACCAGGTTTATTTCTTATTTTGGCTTGTGGATCTCCTCTGTGCTAACCCCGGATGCTTTTGTTTGCTTGTAACCTATAAGCTGAACCCCCAAGAAAGCTATTTTGGGTGCTTAATTTTTTTAATTGTTTCTTTTAAGATCTAGCAAAAAACCTAAATTACAGATGTAATTTTTCCCTTTTTGTTTTTAATAAAATTTACCTTTTTTAAGAACAGGATTGGATTTTTGGTGTCCTAAGAGGTTTGTGCATGTTGTTTGATTAGCTGGTAGCCACAGCTAATTTCCTTTGTTTTCTTTCTCAGCTCTTCCCCGGAGAGCGGGGTGAAAGGGCTTGACGGTACCCCACAGGGAGGAATTCCCAAGTGCTCCTTCCTGGGTTCAAAGGGGTTTTTTTGCATTTGGGTGGTGGCAGCGTTTACCAAGCCAAGGTTAGAGAGAAGCTGTAACCTTGGGAGGGTAATACAAGCCTCGAATGGCAAGTATTAATTTTTAAAATCCTTACAGGCCCCCACTTCCTGCACTCGGAATGACAGAGTGGGGATTCAGCCTTGACACCGTCAGAGGGAATAATTACCAAAAAGACAGAGGCCTGGTTTACATAACAAAATGTTACTGTGCTTGAATGTGATAGCAAAAACTGACCCAATGCTGAACAGAACTTGGCAGTCATTGTAGACCTGGACAAATTGTGTTCAGCATTGTGGGTGCTAACATGAGTGTGCACAATAGTGTTTGAGAATAATACCATTTTTGTAGAGCCAACCATTCCAGAAACTTGTGGAAGTGCTATCAGAAGGATGTGTGCATATATGGCAAGACTGTTTTTACCTCATGCCCTGCATAACATGGGTCACAGAATGGTGTTACAGTCCCACTGAATTGCTAATGCTGAGCATTTTAAATAGAAAAACATTATTTAAATTGGCTCATCCAGGGAATCGAGCTGCTTCCTTCAAAGGAGCAGTTCATGATGTTGAAAGCATCAGCATGGTTAAGAACAGATTTGGTTTTGATTAGCTGTAAATCAAAAGAGCAGGTTAAGAAAATAGTGTAGCTGGAGAGCACTGTGCAGATAATGATAGAAAATATGAGAAGAGCTGTGTGAACCCTGTGTGAAATGAGTGAATGTTAGGACTGGCAAGATTTTTTATTTTTTAGACTTAATCTTATTCTTTTCTTTTGGCTCAGCACCCTGGTGCCCAGCACCCTTCAAGATTTCTCCACAAGAGAATTTGATTTTCAATTATTATATCCAGTAGGCAAGGTATTCTTCTTTCTCCTCATGCTGCCAGTTATTGCTGATATCAAAGGGGTAGGCACAAATGGAAACATTTTATTGGCGATTGTAATCTTTCTGCCAGGAGCAGATTACGTTATACATTTTGGAAGGAAAGTGCAGTACGGTCTATAGCACCGGGCAAGCAATGCAATTGCTTCACTTTAGCATGAGACACCATACTTTTTATAGCTTATTAGTAACTTGGGTTTTGTGCAGCAATAGGTGAGAAAGGAGAGAACAATGTTTTTTATGTTAAAGACAACCCTTCACATAGTTCACTTGTATTGCTGCTTTTGCTAGGAAAGGATTGCTTGGCTGTCACACGCATCTGCATTTAAAAATTGTTGTTATAAGAATAGAGGGGGCATTTGAGATTTCCAACTGTGTCCTCCATTCTCTGGAGACTAGTGGAAATAAACCATTGTGAGATGACAAAACAGCCAGACCACATGAGATGTGCAGCTTCGGAAGGTTACAACTGATGGATTTAATAGAGTATGAAATAGGGAAGCAGAAACTCAGTATTTATTTTTAGTGTATTGTAGGGTAATGTTTTTGAGGTATTTATCTATCTAAAATTCATACAGTATAGTTTAAAAGATTTAAAAGATTATATTAATATATTTAGTATTTTCTCAGGTCTCGTCTCTGCCAGGAGAATCACAAATCCATCTTTCTAATTTAGACTTGGGCAAGCACTTTCACTGCCATGTCATCAACTCTGCAGTAAAAACTTCTGCACCCTGTCTACCCTAAAGCATAGGCTGTTGGTAACACTGATGCAGCTATACCAGGGCTTCAGATGGCTACAAATGTCTTAGTGTAACTGTCCTCATGGCAGAAAATGTTAAAAGCAAACAACTGCAGGAACAACTGCTCTCTGATTTAATACCTGCTACTGAATGAATGTGTGGGAACAGGGTGAAGTAACAGTTCAACTGCTGAATGTGTTACCAGCTGAGATTTAAAGCAGTAATTACATCTTATGTTGAACAAGCAGGTAGCACGTCTTCTTCATAGTAAATAGTTATGATGAGAAAGGCTATCTTAATTTTGACGAGAAGACAATTGTAAAGGAAAAAAACCAGTGGTTCAAAATGAGGACTGTGTACAAAACTTCGAAAACTAACTATGCTTATATTGAATAGATGTGTTCTGCTGTGGAGGGAAATGAAACCAGTTAAACTATTATTTTAAAGTGATATGTGAACAGAGCTATGAGAGCTGATTCAGCTTCTCATAGGTCTCACACCCTCAGATGATCATACAGATACAGTGATGATCATACAGATACAGTATGTAAGTCGAGAGAGCAGAAGTCATAGCAAGAATCTCGCAAACCAAGCACTACGGCTGGAGCTCAGTGACATCAAGGGGAGTTTTGCATGCTGTGCCAGGAGAATATCTTAGTGGGGGGTGGGACTCATTTCCCAGTTAATATTATTTTTGCCTTTGAAATACGTTAGAGCTAGGCCTGAGTTACAAAGGTTAGTTCCATTTCCCATAGTTCAAGGGTGTTTTGGATCCGGATTCTAGTCAATTTTCAGTCATAATTTGAACACATTGCAGCCCTGGAATCATTCTACATGGTGAGTAGGGCAGAGCTCCACTTGGTGATGGACAGTTCTGGTTCTATTATCTCCATAATCTCTCCCCTCCTGTTACCCGGGGTTCTTTCAACCCAAAGCTCTTGGTAACTTTTACTCTGTGCGAGGTGGTGTCAGGAAATAAATCAGGGGAGACACGGACGTCCGACCGATAGATGGCTGGCACAAACAGGACAACACAAGAGTGCTTTCACTTAAAGCTAAATTTTACTTAATCTCAAGCACTTACACACGTCCGCAAAAGGTTAGTAAAACACCCCCAACCCTTGATAATTACCACAGCTGAGTGTGGCTCTCGAGTGGCACAGCGGCAGGGTTCCAGTGGCCAAATCTTCCATCTGCAGGTGGGGACTGCAAGATGTATCCAGAGGGAGAGTCCAAAAAGAGTCCAACTACCTCAAACTTTTTCCCCTTATTTATACATTAGTAATAGAATGACATATCCCTTACAGAAAACTTAAGTAAGCAGTTTCAATAGTCAAGCAAAAGTTCCTTCTGATTATCGATTAACCAGGTGTGGGTTTTTCCAGAGTTTGCAGCCTAGAGGCCCCAATAGACATTCCTGGGGCACATCCTGCTCTTCAAAAATGCATGTATCAGCCACTTCAACACAATTCTTATCAGGAAGGACGTGGGGTCAAGCTGCCCTTTCTGCGGCACCCAAAAGTCACTCCCTCCCCCTTCCCAGCTCCTGCCTTGGTCAAACTGAGAGTGCTGAATGGCCAATTTACAGCCTGCTGCCTTGGCTGCTTTTAGCAATAAGCCACAGTGGTTTCAGGCACTTTACTGGTATGCCAAAGTCTCCCCATACACTCCCTCCCCCACACCCCAAACTCCATGGAAATGGAGAACTCTGCGTTAAGAATACTGAACCTGTGTATTCAGAGAAAATAAATTCAGGTAAACATCCATTTCTCTTTATAATTCATGCAGAGGTTTAATAACATGTTTCACAGTAGATGACAGTTTACATTTACAAATACTAGTAAATAAGACAGGATTTTCCATGTCATACAATTATCCAATGGAAATCAAGCATAGCACTAATGAAGAGTACTGTGGCCACCTTGAAGGATTAAGCATGAGATTTTGTCCTATTGTTTAGTGGATGCCATACACTAGGGAGAAGGAATAAGTCTTTTGAACTGCTCAGAGTAGCAACTAAATGCAGGGAGGCTGTGTCTGATGGGGGGCAGTACTGGAGAAGAGCAGAAAAATAAGTCTAGTATTTGAGGTGCATAGGGAACAGAGAGGAGAATAAATGGGTGGCGGTAAGGAGACAGTGCTAAAGGAGAAGCAAATCCAGGGAGCATGTCGAAGATGAGGGAGGTTATTTTGCTGGAATCTAAATTCAGGCTCTCAGACTGCTTGGTGATGAGGGTAGTATAAAAGACTCGCTCGGCGGATAGATGGGATAGCATATCCAGTTTTGTGGACAATGTTGTAACATCTAATTTCTCATTGCAGGTAAAAGGGAAAATTCTCCCTTCTGTGCCAAGTAGGCCCAGAAGCTGGAGAGTAGCGGGAATGGCAAAGAGGGAGTGGGGATGGGCAGAGATAGAGCTACTTAATTGCTTCTATGGCAGCCTTAGGGCTGCAGTCATTTCTGCGTGGGTTGAACCTCCTCTTTTCCCCCCAAACAGAGACACTCGTCCTGTGAAGCGCTGAATGACTAAGGGACCCACCTAGTCACAGATTCACAGACACTCCCAAATGCCCCACCAGGCATGTACATTAAACTCCTGCAGTGCTGAGCACCACAACACAACCTCAGTGCAGATCTCTTGTGTGGATTTCGCTAATCTCATCCCCTCCCTCCTTGTACCCAGGGGCAGTCATGACCAGGACGGGAAGGGTGAAGTTAGCCCAAAAATGAATAATTGTTACCTTTACTCAATCTCTGGGTATTAGACATTTTAGGTTAAAGGGTTATTTTATGTGAAGTCTCAAGAGGCGGCTTTACAGGGTCAGATCCTGAGATCACTGAGCACCCACAATTCCCATTGATTTTAATTGGGTGTTGACAGTGCTCAGCATCTTTCAGGAATTGTCCTATAGTGATTAACACTGATTTGTCTTGTATAACATAATATGTCCAGGACAGGAACTCTGAGTCTGTCTTCTCTGTCGTGTTTTATGTAGTGATATGATAAACATTATATTGGATCTTAGTGATGATGAAAGAATTTCTGGTTTTAAGTAAACTTGTTTACAGATTTAAAAAGGCCATTCAGAAAAAATAACAAGCTGTTCTGATAATGTGAAACAGGTGCACAAAATTAGATAGCATCTAGAAGAGGCCATTAATGTAAAGCGCTGAAGATGGAAGTAACTGCATTTGCCAAGGACCCTTTAGGAAGCATGCTTAATTAATCTGAAAATCTAACCAGAATATTGGTTGCTGTCTTGTGGGGAAGAGATTTTGGTCACTGTAAGATGAGCTTTATCATTAGCAACGTCTGTTAGAATCACCTGAAATTCCACTGCAGGAAGCAATGATGGCACCATACCAGCTATGGAAATTTTTATTTTTCACTGGAGTGTGTTAAATGGCCAAAAAACGGACCCTTGGATGTGTTTGTGGAACTCAGAACAGAATGTAGTTTATCTGTTATGTAGGATTGATTCTCTTCTCAGGATAAATGGTTTTGTCACATGAGCAAAAAATGTATAAAAACTGCCTTGTTGATGTCTTAATTTTATATATTTTTATTCTACATCTTGAGACAGTATGAAGATTATAATGAGACCAAGAAGAGGCACAGCAACCACAGGATATGCAATCAGAATTCAAATGAAATTCAGAATGTTAGTCCAAATCTCTCCTTTTTTCGGAAATTAAAGTGAGACCCTGCCATGGACTTCAATCAGACCTGGAAATAGAAATATAATTAACATGTTGGTAGGACACACCCAGGGTCTGATGAAGAAATTAGATTAGGAACTCTGTGTATGCATTCCAGATTCAGTCTCTTCCTCAGGCTATGAGGATATATATATATATATATTTTGTTATTCCCATAGAAAGATTTGTGACAAATCCTGTTCTAAGGAGAAAATCTAGGAACTAGCATTCTGTTTGGGTAGACCGTATGCTGATCCTAGCTTCTTAATGAGGCTTTGATCCTTAAGCTCTTTAGCACCCATCAACCCTTAACCGGGGGCAGGACTATTCAGGAAGACCAGGGCTTTAAAAAGCCCACTCCTAAGGGACCAGAGGAGCTAGCAAAAAGGAGCAGCTAATGGGAGTTTTGCGAGGGAGTTTAGAGAAGCTGTCTTGGGGGGCTAGATACACTTAATATTCCTTAAACTTAAAGCAAAAACACCCCCTGATAAAAACAAAACAACAACAAAGGAACGAGCTTCAGGAGTAAAAAGAGAATGCAGGCAGAAGTTCAGCAACAGAGTTGGGGCTATCCAGTTTATTGCACCCAATGCAGCATGTTTGATTACCTGCCCTGTGGGCAGGTGGCATATGTGCATCGGAGCAAGGAGATCCTGGCCCTCAGAGACAATGTACGGGTTTTGGAGACCAGAGTGGCTGAACGGGAGGAGCTAAGGGAAACAGAGCGGTACATAGATGAGACTTTCCAGGACACAGTAGAACAGTCCCACCCCCAGTCTCACACCCTCTGTGCTTCTGAGGAGGATGAAAGTCTCAGAGAAGGAGAACATCCAACTGGAGCAGAGGGAGACGATCCCATAGTTGGGACCCTCCTTCCAGATGATGATGTGGTATCCTCTCACACTGAGGATACCTCTCTGGGGGAGAGAACTCCTGTTATTAGGAAGAGACAGGTGTTAATAATGGGCAATTCGATCATTAGAAACATAGATAGCTGGGTTTGCAATGACCAGGAGAACCACATGGTGACTTGCCTGCTTGGTGTGAAGGTTGCGGATGTCTCGAGACATCCAGATAGACTTTTATGTGCAGTGCTGGAGAGGAGACGGTGGTCACGGGTACCAGTGACATAGGGAAGGATAGGAGAGAGGTCCTGGAAGCCAAATTTAGGCTGTTAGGTAAGACACTGAAGTCCAGGACCTCCATGGTAGCATTCTCTGAATTACTTCCAGTTCCATGCGCAGGGCCAGTGAGACAGACAGAACTGCAGGGTCTCAATTCATAGATGAAACGATGGTGTAGGGAGGAGGGGTTTAGACTTATTAGGAACTGGGAAAACTTTTGGGAAAGGAGGAACCTATACAGGAAGGATGGGCTCCACCTAAACCAAAATGGAACCAGATTGCTGGCACTTAAAATTAAAAAGGTCACAGAGCAATTTTTAAACTAAGGGCTTGGGAAAAGCTGACAGGTGCAGAGGAGCATGTGGTTCAGACAGAGACATCCCTTAGGTGAGGAGGTTCTATTAATGGAGATTTTCTATGTCCTAGTAAGGAGGAGAGGATGGAAGATGATAAAATACAGGTAGAATCAGATGAGAAACAGTCAAATGAAAAGTAGTCCCATTCAATTACATCATGTAATGGCAGACAGCTAAAAAGTGACAAGTTTTTGAAGTCCTTATATACCAATGCTAGAAATCTAAATAATAAGGTGGGTGAACTAGAGTGCCTTGTATTAAATGAGAATATTGATATAATAGGCCTCATAGAAACTTGGTGGAACAAGGATAATCAATGGGACACAGTAATACCAGGGTACAAAATATATCTGAAAGACAGAGCAGGTCGTGCTGATGGGGAAGCGGCACTATATGTGAAAGAAAGCATAGAATCAAATGAAGTAAAAATCTTAAATGAACCAAACTGTACCATAGACTCTCTATGGATAGTAATTCCATGCTATAATAATAATATAGCAGTAGAGATATATTACCGACCACCTGACCAAGATGGTGATAGTGACTGTAAAATACTCAGAGAGATTAGAGAGACTATTAAAATAAAAAACTAAATAATAATGGGGGATTTCAGCTATCCCAATGTTGACTGGGTACAAGTCACCTCAGGATGACAGGATGCAGAGATAAAGTTTCTTGACACCTTAAATGACTGCTGCTTGGAGCAGCTAGTCCTGGAACCCACCAGAGGAGAGGCAATTCTTGATTTAGTCCTAAGTGGAACACGGGATCTGGTCCAAGAGGTGAATATAGCTGGACCGCTTGGTAATATTGACCATAATATAATTACATTTAACATCCCTGTGGCAGGGAAAACACCACAGCAGCCCAACACTGTAGCATTTAATTTCAGAAAGGGGAGCAACAAAAAAAATGAGGAGGTTAGTTAAACAGAAATTAAAAGTTACAGCGCCAAAAGTCAAATCCTTGCAAGCTGCATGGAAAATTTTAAAGACACCATAATAGAGGCTCAACTTAAATGTATATGAAGGGTGACCAGATGTCCCAATTTTATAGGGACAGTCCTGATATTTGGGGCTTTGTCTTAAACAGGCGCTTATTATCCCCCCCCCCCATCCCCTGTCCTGATTTTTCACACTTGCTGTCTGGTCACCCTATGTATACCCCAAATTAAAAAACATAGTAAGAGAACCAATAAAGTGCCACTGTGTCTAAACAACAAAGTAAAAGAAGCAGCGAGAGGCAAAAAGCCATCCTTTAAAATGTGGAAGTTAAATCCTAGTGAGGAAAATAGAAAGGAGCATAAACTCTGGCAAATGAAGTGTAAAAATATAATTAGGAAGGCCAAAAAAGACTTTGAAGAAAAGCTAGCCAAAGACTCAAAAAGTAATAGCAAAAAAATTTGTAAGTACATCAGAAGCAGGAAGCCTGCTAAATAACCAGTGGGGCCACTGGACGAACGAGATGCTAAAGGAGCACTCAAGGACGATAAGGCCATTGCAGAGAAACGAAATTAATTCTTTGCATTAGGGCTGTCAAGTGATTAAAAAAATTAATCGTGATTAATCGCACTGTTAATAATAGAATACCATTTATTTAAATTTTTGGATTTTTTTACATTTTCAAATATATTGATCTCAATTATAACATGGAATACAAAGTGTACAGTCCTAACTTTATATTTATTTTTGATTACAAATATTTGCACTGTAAAAAACAAAAGAAATAGTATTTTTTTCAATTCACCTAATACAAGTACTGTATTGCAATCTCTTTATCATGAAAGTTGAACTTACAAATGTAAAATTATGTACAAAAAACGCCTGCATTCAAAAATAAAACAACGTAAAATTTTAGAGCCTACAAGTCCACTCAGTCCTACTTCTTGTTCAGCCAATTGCTCAGACAAACAAGTTTGTTTACATTTGCAGGAGATAATGCTATCCGCTTCTTGTTCCCAGTGTCACCTGAAAGTGAGAACAGGTGTTCTCATGGCACTGTTGTAGCTGCCACAGCAAAATATTTACATGACAGATGCGCTAAAGATTCATATGTCCCTTCATGCTTCAACCACCATTCCAGAGGACGTTCCATGCTGATGACGGGTTCTGCTCGATAACAGTCCAAAGCAGTGCAAGCAGATGCATGTTCATTTTCATCGTCTGGGTCAGATGCCACCAGCAGAAGGCTGATTTTTTTTTTTTTGGTGGTTTGGGTTCTGTAGTTTCACATTGGAGTGTTGCTCCTTTAAGACTTCTGAAAGCATGCTCCAAACATCATCCTTCTCAGATTTTGGAAGTCATTTCAGATTCTTAAACCTTGGGTTGAGTGCTGTAGCTATCTTTAGAAATCTCACATTGGTACCTTCTTCGCGTTTTGTCAGATCTGCAGTGAAAGTGTTCTTAAAATGAACAACCTGTGCTGAGTCATCATCCGAGACTACTATAAGATGAAATATATGGCAGAATGCAGGTAAAATAGAGCCAGAGACATGCAATTCCCCCCAAGGAGTTCAGTCACAAATTTAATTAACGCATTATTTTTTTTAACAAGCATCATCAGCATGGAAGCATGTCCTCTGGAACGGTGGCTGAAGCATGAAGGTGCATACGAATGTTTAGCATATCTGGCACATAAATACCTTGCAGTGCTGGCTACAAAAGTGCCATGCAAATGCCTGTTCTCACTGTCTGGTGACACTGTAAATAAGAAGAGGGCAGCATTATCTCCTGTAAATGTAAACAAACTTGTGAGTCTTAGCGATTGGCTGAACAAGAAGTAGGACTGATGGACTTGTAGGCTCTGAAGTTTTACATTGTTTTGTTTTTGAGTGCAGTTATGTAACAGAAAAAAACTACATTTGTAATTTGCACTTTCACGATAAAGAGATTGCACTACAGTACTTGTATGAGGTGAATTGAAAAATGCCGTTTCTTTTGTTTATAATGTTTACAGTGCAAATATTTGTAATAAAAAATAATATAAAATGAGCAGTGTACACTTTGTATTCTGTGTTGTAATTGAAATCAATATATTTGAAAATGTAGAAAAACATCCAATAATATTTAATAAATTTCAATTGGTATTCTATTGTTTAACAATGCAATTAAAACTGTGATTAATCGCGATTAATTGTTTAATCGTGATTAATTTTTTGAGTTAATCATGTGAGTTAACTGCGATTAATCGACAGCTCTACTTTGCATTGGTCTTCATGGCTGAGGATGTGAGGGAGATTCCCAAACCTGAGCCATTCTTCTTAGATGACAAATCTGAGGAACAGATTGAGGTGTCATTAGAGGAGGTTTTGGAACAAACTGATAAACTAGACAGTAATAAGTCATCAGGACCAGATGGTATTCACCAAAGAGTTCTGAAGGAATTTAAATTTGAAATTGTACAACTACTACAATAGGTCTGTAACCTATCATTTAAATCAGCTTCTGTACCAAATGACTGGAAAATAGCTACTGTGACACCAATTTTTAAAAAGGGCTCCAGAGGTGATCCCGGCAATTACAGGCTGGTAAGCCTGACTTCAGTACCGAGCAAACTGGTTGAAACTATAGTAAAGAACAAAATTGTCAGACACATAGATGAACATAATTTGTTGGGGAAGAGTCAACATGGTTTTTGTAAAGGGAAATCCATGCCTCACCAATCTACTAAAATTCTTTGAGGGGGTCAACAAGCGCGTCTCTAAAGGGGAACCAGTGGATATAGTGTACTTAGATTTTCAGAAAGCCTTTGACAAGGTCCCTCACCAAAGGCTCTTAAACAAGGTAAGCTGTCATGGGATAAGAGGGAAGGTCCTCTCATGGATTGGTAGCTGGTTAAAAGATAGGACACAAAGGGTAGGAATAAATGATCAGTTTTCAAGGGTCTGTACTGGGACGAGTCCTATTCACCATATTCATAAATGATCTGGAAAATGGGGTAAACAGTGAGGTGGCAAAATTTGCAGATGATACAAAACTACTCAAGATAGCTAAGTCCAAGGCAGACTGCGAAGAGCTACAAAAGGATCTCTCAAAACTGGGCGACTGCACAACAAAGTGGCAGATGCATTTACCAACACTGAATTTCAAAGTAATGCATATTGGAAAACATAATCCCAACTATACGTATAAAATGATGGGGTCTAAATTAGCTGTTACCACGAAGGAAAGATCTTGGAGTCATTATGGATAGTTCTCTGAAAACATGTGCAGCAACAGTCAAAAAAGCAAACAATGTTATGAATCATTAAGAATGTTGGGAACCATTAGGAGAGGGATAGATAATAAGACAGAAAATATCATATTGCCTCTATATAAATCCATGGTGCACTCAAATCTTGATTACCACGTGCAGATGTAGTCGCCCCATCTCAAAAATGATAGATTGGAATTGGAAAAAGTTCAGAAAAGGGCAACAAAAATTATTAGGGGTATGGAACAGCAGCCGTATGAGGAGAGATTAATAAGACTGGGACTTTTCAGCTTGGAAAAGAGACGACTAAGGGGGAATATGATAGAGGTCTATAAAATCATGACTGGTGTGGAGAAAGTAAATAAGGAAGTGTTATTTACTCCTTCTCATAACACAAGAACTAGGGGTCACCAAATGAAATTAATAGGCAGCAGGTTTAAAAGAAACAAAAGGAAGTATTTCTTCACACAATGCACAGTCATCCTGTGGAACTCTTTGCCAGAGGATGTTGTGAAGGCCAAGACTATAACAGGGTTCAGAAAAGAACTAGATAAATTCATGGAAGATAGGTCTCATCAATGGCTATTAGCCAGGATGCGCAGGGATGGTGTTCCTAACCTCTGTTTGCCAGAATCTGGGAATGGGAGACAGGGAATGGCTCACTTCATGATTACCTGTTCTGTTCATTCTCTCTGGGGCACCTGGCATTGGCCACTGTCGGAAGACAGAATACTAGGCTAGATGGACCTTTGGTCTGACCCAGTATGGCCGTTCTTATGGAGTGTTGCATCTCTGCAGGGATCACATGAAAGAGACTGTGGAGTCATTCTGCAGCCACTCTGAGTCAATTACTTCTGCCCAATGGTCTTTGCTGCCTCAAGGTGACCTTGAGGGAGGGCAGGAAGATCTACTGAGCCCTGGATCCTCTGACCCCCTCCCACCTAATAGAGCAGACCCTTCTCATTCCAAACCCTGTGCAATAGGAAACACACCAGTCCTTCTCCCCAGGAAATCTCTTTGGCTATGAAGGTACTAATTGGATTTGCCCCCTAAATTAGTCAGTGCAATCACTTTGAATTCAGTGGGGTTTCACCATGTAAAAGAGCAGGGAGGGCGGGATGCCTAGCTCAGTGGTTTGAGCCTTGGCCTGCTAAACCCGGGGTTCTGAGTTCAATCCTTGAGGGGGCCATTTAGTGATCTGGGGCAAAAATTGGGGATTGGTCCTGCTTTGAGCAGGGGGTTGGACTAGATGACCTCCTGAGGTCCCTTCCAACCCTGATATTCTATGAAGAGCAGAATGTGGGAAAATTGTGGGTTTGTTTTTTATTAAGTCTGTGTGTTTTCCAGCATGGTGAGTAGGACTTAGTTGTATTTTACATTCAAGTGGAATTTCTCTTGGCATTTCATTGTGTTATTCCTCTGTTTATTAATTTGTTGCAGTAATAGTTTTTGCATCCATGACTGAAACAAGTGCCTCAATCAGCAGGTGTCTAAGCAAGTTACTGTTAACTTGTGCCATCTACTGGCTGTCTCTGTTCTTGCACTATCAGAGGCTTGTTCACCAGCACATCTACCAATGTGATATGTGCCAGCAATGCCCCTCTTCCATGTACATTGGCCAAACTGGACAGTCTCTACGCAAAAGAATAAATGGACACAAATCAGACGTCAAGAATTATAACATTCAAAAACCAGTCGGAGAACACTTCAATCTCTCTGGTCACTTGATTACAGACCTAAATGTGGCAATACTAGAACAAAAAAACTTCAAAAACAGACTCCAGCGAGAAACTGCTGAATTGAAATTAATTTGCAAACTGGACACCATTAAATTAGGCTTGAATAAAGACTGGGAGTGGATGGGTCATTACACAAGGTAAAACTATTTCCCCATGCTTATTTTTCCCCCTACTGTTACACCTTCTTGTCTTTTTCCCCCTACTGTTGGACACAGGCCATCCTGATTATTACTACAAATGGTGTTTTTTCTTCTGCTGATAATAGCTCACCTTAACTGATCATTCTCGTTATAGTGGGTATGGCAACACCCATTTTTTCATGTTCTCTGTGTATATATCTATCTATCTTCTTACTGTATTTTCCACTGCACGCATCCAATGAAGTGGGTTTCAGCCCACAAAAGCTTATGCTCAAATACATTTGTTAGTCTCTAAGGTGCCACAAGTACTCCTTGTTCTTTTTCTGTTCTTACTGTTTATTATGGTTTTATTAGGGCGTGAAATGCAGAAGGACTGAGGGAGAATGCAGTTCCCCTTGTTAAAATAAATTATGTTACTAAATACAAACATAAGACAAAAGGCTTACCTAGTTCTATTATTATTATTACTTTGTTATTATTATTATTATGTATTATTACAAAATATTCTCATTTATATTAGAGAAATATCTTGAATAATATAATAATAAAGTAATAATAATAATAATAACAATACCTAGCTTTTTATATAGCTTTTTCATCCATAGAAGAATACAAGATCCCTTTTAATTCTGTGTTCCCTGCATACCTAACATTCCCCGTGACTCCTGGGAGTTTCCTTAATAAGACAGAGTAAATATGAAGGGCTTGAATGTACCTAATGGTACAGCCGCATTGCCCCAGAGGGAGCGCAAGCAGACATACTGTCTTCTCCCAGGACTCTGTGGCATTGCAGAAGTAATGCACACACTGCTTTTGGGGTTTCCACTTACTACTCCAGTGTGGCCAGCCAGCTCCTTGGGTTGGTGCAGGGCCGTCCTTACCCAGATGCAAAGTATGCATCTGCGTAAGGCACCAGGAAATTTGGGGCTCCACGTTTCCTGGTGCCCTGCACATCTGCGTACTGCTCCAGCCCCAGCCCCACCCCACCCCACCTCTTCCTGCCCCTGGCCCCTTCCCCGCCCGAGTCCCACCTCTTCCCGCCATGCTCCGCCCCAGCCCCGCCCCCACTCCCCTGAGGAGTGCAGCAGGGCCAGGCCTGCACTCACCGGCGGTGGGAAGTGAAGTGGCCCGGCCCCAGCCGCGCCGCCGTTGAGTGCTGGGGGTGGTCCCCCCATCCCCCAAGCCAGAGCCCCCCCCACCCTCCCTGCGGAGGCCTGCCCCCTTCCCCCTCCCCCCTGTGGGTGGGCTGCATAGGGCCCCAGAATAGCTAAGGATGACCCTGGGTTCGTGTATAGGGGAGCTGTGCCATTGCCTCTATGTTTCATCTTACTCTTTTTGTGGGGTTCATGCCCTCCCACGACAGTAGGCACAGAGCAGTCCCCGTGCTCCCTCAGATACAGAGGCTACAATTCTGCCTGGTTCTTATGCAGGTGTGGGGTGAGAAGGGGTTTCTCCCTCCCCACTGTGGATCCATGTAGTGGCCAGGATTTGGCCCTGATGGAACAGCAGTTCACAGGATGTGGTAAAATTCTTCTCTTTTTCTGGTTTCTAGTCTGAATATGTCCTTAGTTTCGTTTTCATGTCAGTCTTACTCTTTGCTGACTAGCGGTGTCCATGGAGTTTCCCTTTTGATCTGTTGTTTTGTTTCTGTTGTTGTTCATTGGTCTTTGGAATGAACTCAACCCAACTAATGTCTGGTTGATGATTCATGCCTGTTCCTGAACTGCACAGATGTGTCTGTTTCTTTAAAAATAAAAAGGCCTCAGGGATTATGTAAAAGGCCATTTGTCTCAATAAGTCTTTCTACAGTAGGAATCTACTCTAACCTTTTTAATAGGCCAGCAATTCAGTCTTTGCTTTTCTATTATTTTCTTGCACATAGACTTCGTAGTTTACACAAGTCAATCGTTAACAAATGCCTATTTTACCATAGATTATAAAGCCAGAAGGGTCCCGGTGATCATCTAAAGTGACCACCTGTGTAAAACCAAAAGCCATAGGACTTTTCTCAATTAATTCCTGTTTGAACAAGAGCAGATATTTTAGAAAAAATCCAATCTTGATTTAAAAATTTCCAGTGATGGAGAATGCACCATAATTCTTGGTAAATTGTTCCAGTGTTTAGTTACCCCCACTGTTAAAAATGTGCAGCTTATTTCTAATGTGACTTTGGCTAGCTTCAACTTCCAGCTACTAGATCTTGTTATATCTTTGTCTGCTAGATTGAAGAGCCCTCTGTGATCAAATTTTACAATTAGGGTATGTATGTCTTTTAGCTAGATGTCTGTAAATACCATTGTTATTTAGCTGAGCTTTTTCTGTTGATTTTCTGTGCACAAATAAGGATATGTACTGAGTCATTCATAAAAGAAAATACTGATGTCTATTCAGCTATATATCATTTTGTAGATGTACTTAAGTCATTCTTAAGAGCCATAATATAGCATAGTGATTATATGAATCTCCTTCATTGCATACTGTATAAACCAGTGCTCTGAATTTGGGTTTCATAGGAATCATAGAATAACAGAGTTGGAAGGGATCTCAGGAGGTCATCTAGTCCAACCCCCTGCTCAAAGCAGGACCAACCCCAACTAAATCATCCCAGCCAGGGCTTTGTCAAACCTGACCTTAAAAAATTCTAAGGAAGGAGATTTCACCACCTCCCTAGGTAATGCATTCCAGTGCTTCACCACCCTCCTAGTGAAAAAGATTTTCCTAATATCCAACCTAAACCACCCCCACTGCAACTTGAGACCATTACTCCTTGTTCTGTCATCTGCTACCACTGACAACAGTCTAGATCCATCCTCTTTGGTCTAGATCCATCCTAGATCCACCCCCTTTCAGGTAGTTGAAAGCAGCTATCAAATCCCCCCTCATTCTTCTCTTCCATGGACTAAACAATCCCAGTTCCCTCAACCTCTCCTCATAAGTCATGTGTTCCAGTCCCCTAATCATTTTTGTTGCCCTCCGCTGGACTCTTTCCAATTCTTCCACATCCTTCTTGTAGTGTGGGGCCCGAAACTGGACACAGTACTCCAGATGAGGCCTCACCAATGTCGAATAGAGGGGAACGACCACGTCCCTTGATCTGCTGGCAATGCCCCTACATATACATCCCGAAATGCCATTGGCCTTCTTGGCAACAAGGGCACACTGTTGACTCATATCCAGCTTCTTGTCCACTGTAACCCCTAGGTTCTTTTCTGCAGAACTGCTGCCGAGCCATTCGGTCCCTAGTCTGTAGCGGTTCATGGGATTCTTCCGTCCTAAGGGCAGGACTCTGCACTTGTCCTTGTTGAACATCATCAGATTTCTTTTGGCCCAATCTTCCAATTTGTCTAGGTCCCTCTGTATCCTATCCCTACCCTCCAGCGTATCGATCTCTCCTCCCAGTTTAGTGTCATCTGCAAACTTGCTGAGGGTGCAATCCACACCATCCTCCAGATCATTTATGAAGATATTGAACAAAACCGGCCCCAGGACCGACCCTTGGGGCACTCCACTTGATACCAGCTGCCAACTAGACATGGAGCCATTGATCACTACCCGTTGAGCCCGACAATCTAGCCAACTTTCTATCCACCTTATAGTCCATTCATCCAGCCCATACTTCTTTAACTTGCTGGCAAGAATACTGTGGGAGACTATGTCAAAAGCTTTGCTAAAGTCAAGGAACAACACATCCACCGCTTTCCCCTCATCCACAGAGCCAGTTATCTCGTCATAGAAGGCAATTAGATTAGTCAGGCATGACTTGCCCTTGGTGAATCCATGCTGACTGTTCCTGATCACTATCCTCTCCTCTAAGTGCTTCAGAATTGATTCCTCGAGGACCTGCTCCATGATTTTTCCAGGGACTGAGGTGAGGCTGACTGGCCTGTAGTTCCCAGGATCCTTCTCCTTCCCTTTTTTAAAGATGGGCACTACCATTAGCCTTTTTCCAGTCGTCCAGGACTTCCCCCGTTCGCCATGAGTTTTCAAAGATAATGGCCAATGGCTCTGCAATCACATCCGCCAACTTCTTTAGCACTCTCGGCTGCAGCACATCCGGCCCCATGGACTTGTGCTCGTCCAGCTTTTCTAAATAGTCCCGAACCACTTCTTTCTCCACAGAGGGCTGGTCACCTCCTCCCCATGCTGTGCTGCCCAGTGCAGTAGTCTGGGAGCTGACCTTGTTCGTGAAGACAGAGGCAAAAAAAGCATTGAATACATTAGCTTTTTCCACATCCTCTGTCACTAGGTTGCCTCCCTCATTCAGTAAGGGGCCCACACTTTCCTTGACTTTCTTCTTGTTGCTAACATACCTGAAGAAACCCTTCTTGTTACTCTTAACATCTCTTGCTAGCTGCAATTCCAAGTGTGATTTGGCCTTCCTGATTTCATTCTGCATGCCCGAGCATATTTTTATACTCTTCCCTGGTCATTTGTCCAACCTTCCACTTCTTGTAAGCTTCTTTTTTGTGTTTAAGATCAGCAAGGATTTCACTGTTAAGTCAATCTGGTTGCCTGCCATATTTACTATTCTTTCTACACATCGGGATGGTTTGTCCCTGTAACCTCAATAAGGATTCTTTAAAATACAGTCAACTCTCCTGGACTCCTTTCCCCCTCATGTTATTCTCCCAGGGGATCCTGCCCATCAGTTCCCTGAGGGAGTCAAAGTCTGCTTTTCTGAAGTCCAGGGTCCGTATTCTGCTGCTCTCCTTTCTTCCCTGTGTCAGGATCCTGAACTCGACCATCTCATGGTCACTGCCTCCCAGGTTCCCATCCACTTTTGCTTCCCCTACTAATTCTTCCCGGTTTGTGAACAGCAGGTCAAGAAGAGCTCTGCCCCTAGTTGGTTCCTCCACACTTGCACCAGAAAATTGTCCCCTACACTTTCCAAAAACTTCCTGGATTGTCTGTGCACCGCTGTATTGCTCTCCTAGCAGATATCAGGGTGATTGAAGTCTCCCATGAGAACCAGGGCCTGCGATCTAGTAACTTCCGTGAGTTGCCGGAAGAAAGCTTCGTCCACCTCATCCCCCTGGTCCTGTGGTCTATAGCAGACTCCCACCACGACATCACCCTTGTTGCTCACGCTTCTAAATTTAGTCCAGAGACTCTCAGGTTTTTCTGCAGTTTTCATACTTGAGCTCTGAGTAGGAACCTTAACCACATCACATATCTTAATATTGTTCTTTGCTTTTATCATTTTCATGGGGTTTTGTAATGCCTTAAGGAGTCATTTACTTGCCAGAATAAATCTTGAGCTAAATAACTTGATGTGTATCCAGCTTCGAGGAACTGAAAGGCCAGAAGAAGATCTGGTCTTGTATTTTTCCAGCCCAATATGTGGTTTCTAGAAGCATTAAAATTGTGAAAAATCTGAACCCAAGTACAAATGTACATAATGGTACATTTATGTTTCACCTGCCCAGTTCTCCGTGCACAATGTGTTGCTACTAGTACTTTATGAGTTGTTCTTTTATGAATAAATACATGGTATTTGGTATATTAAATAAACAGTTCTTCAAAAATGTTTCTGGCACAAATTGCCACATTAGAGTAGGCAGCATATACTTCTGATGCTTTGGCTGTTACTGCTGTTTCAAGACGAGTCGCTGTAGTCACACCCTATTCTGTTAGATAACAGCTTGAGGGTAACATTTTGACTCATTGCTTGTCAAGAAAAAGAATTCTGATTTTAATCTATGAGAGGCTGAAGTGTTTGTGCAAAAAGTAACACTAAGTATATGCTTGGTGCCTGGTGTTTGGAAGGGGACAATAGTATGCGTCACCACAGTAACCCTCTATGCCTTTGCTCAGCTGTTCGAATGATATGAATATCATAATGATTAGAAAAAGGCCCAAGCCACAAAGTTCAGATCTAAAGCAGACTTCCAGATCTGAATCTGGCTTGCCCAAAAGCTTGAGGATGCTTGTATCTATAGTTTTTGTTCAGCCCATAATGGAAATAGGGCAGGAGCAAGTTTGAGGGGAGGGTGTTGAGATCCAGAATGTTTTGGTTGATCCTGATCATCCTGTCTGTAATAACAGTTCATTTCTGTACTGTAAGATTCTCATTCTCTCTCTGCAAGACCTGTCAAGTAACCTGGCTTGCACTGGGATTTCTTTGCATATCCATCTGCTTAAAAAAAAAAAAATTCCCTACAGTTCATAAGGGTGATACTTCCAAATGCATAACTTAGCTCACAAAGAGAGAAAATATTAAAACCATAGTCACTGATTTTCTTCAAAAAGCCTTTTTTTTTTAACCCTCAGGTCCTTTAGGCATCTGTAGCGTTGCTGTCTTTCTTGCATACTTCACCAACCTTCCTGTGTCATATCTCAGCAATGCCTCTCCTCATTTGCTGGAAGTTAAGGTTGCTTTCAGGCATAATTCAAACCCTCCAGACAAAGGAAATAACATGTTTAATAAAATCTTAAAGTAAGAAGGGAAGAGAAAAGTCTCCTGTGTTCCTTGCCACCTAATGCACTCACAGCCTATAAGGGTTACACGTCCAACTTCAACAGACATGAAAAGAAATACACACCCTAAACTTCATCCAACTCACACACTAATGTACAACCGTAACAGTGACCTCACGTCCTGTTGTATAACAGATTGGCACATCTGATCAGCCTTCCTGTGTAGTAGCTCAGCAATGCCTCGCTTACTATTTATTTATTTTTACAGATGTCAAGAGCATGTTGTGCATTTTACAAGACAAATAGATAAATGAGCTCCCCACCCAAAAGAACTTACAATCCATCATTAGACAGGACAAGTGTAGGTAGCAGCCAGCTGGAAGGGAAGGAGGAGGAAGACCGGGATTACAGTAAGGAAATCCTCCAGGTACTCAGTTTAGGCAAGTCCACATCATGGTGGTTAAAATAAACGTTTGGATTTTTTAAAACAATTATTATTATTATTGTTTACTCACTTCCTGAATGAGGAGAGGGTAGTGGCTTAGTGGACCAGATTGGCCTACAATTATTCTGTCTACAATATTGTAGTTTACAATTGGAGATTTCACTTTTTTAGGTTAAATTGAACACCAGTTATAAAACACTGATCAAACGTCTCAAGAATCAGTTTTATGAAATAAATACTGAAGAACCAGAAAGAGGCAAGGTTCTTTTTATGGAATCCATACCCCCTTTTCATGAACTATGGGATCAGTTACATGCACTCATTATTACTTCCGATCCATGATTCCTGTTTCAGTTGTGCATAGCAGTGATGTTGTGAGCACTTGAGTTTTCTGTGGTTACATGCCATATGGGAATACAAACAAGAAATTAGATGGCTCCACAAAGGTGTTAGACACAAACTTCAAAATAAATATGTGTATTTCATTGCTAATGGAACAACTGATGTCTACTCAAACTTCTCAGTCACACTTTAAGTAAACCTTTAGAAAAGAATGATCTAGGAAGTTGCAGGACACTAACGTAGCCAAAACAAACACTGCAAAAAGATAAAAGTATAGACCCAAACCTGACACCCACATGAATAAACAGTAAAGTTACTCTATCTCAAAGCATAGTCACAGCAGGGCCGGCTCCAGGCACCAGTGTTCCAAGCAGGTGCTTGGGGCGGCAGTCAGAAAGGGGCGGCAGCGGTGGCATATCGGCAGCAGCTTCTCTGTTCCTCCATCCGTGGTGGCAATTCGGCGGCAACAGGTTTTTTCACTGCTTGGGGCTGCAAAAACGGTAGAGCCGGCCCTGAGTCACAGCCATTGATTTCAATGGAACTATTTGCATTTAAGGGGAACACAATTTAGCCCTGTATAATAACAAACAGGCTTTGACATAAACTGAAAAAGCAAGAAAATACAGACTGAATTTATCGTTAATTCATTTTGGTTTTGCTTGGATATTGCAGCACATATGGTATTTACATCAGTCAGACTGGTTCCAAAAACCCAACCAAAACTGGCCAGCCTGCTTATTTTGGAAGTTTATGAGGGGTGTCTCCTGCTAAAATGTCCAAAGTGACTTCAATCACATGCTTCAACAGCCAAGTTATAAACCCGTAAGAAAGTGGGTGTGCATGGAAATGGTGACAGAAGATTTTAAATAAAAAACAAACTCCATTTTGCTCAACCTAGCAGTTTGAAAGTGGATGAGCTAAAGAAGTATTTCTCACAATGGTTAAGCTGTGAAATGTATTTGAAAGTACAGGCCACAATCTTCAAACTTGGTTGCCTGAAATTAAGCTCCTAAATAAGTGACCTGACTTCCAGAATTGTTGAGGATGCATAACTTTGACTGCTGTCAGTGGTTGGCTGCAGTGCGGATTACAGTTGTTGAGCTGAGCTGCATGCATTCTAAAGAGAATTAATACACTGCGTATGGATAGCATAGTTCTTCAAGTCCTTCACCATCTTTGTACCTTCAAATGAGTATGATGAGATTGGTATTCAGCTACTTCAGGCTTTCCTGGTACATATTCCCTAACAGTAAGCTTTGTACCATTCTGAAGTCAACTATTTTATGTGCATCTGTGTTAAGCCTTGAAAACTGTCTGTTAGCTCATATCTCATACTAGACACGGCTATAAAAGCTGGGCCTGGACTAGCTTGTTCAGTAATGCTGTTCGAAGATGTCAACTGGATTGTGTGCATTTCATCTACATTATTGCATGTTAACACTGTGAGGATCGTCACTGGGGCTCAGCTAATTGAGATTAGTAAAAGGGAGTTGACCTGTATCACAAGTGTAACCCTGGAGAGAGGGTCGAGGAAAACCACGGAGCCTGGAGGAGTAATCTGTATGTGTGCTGAGTGGATTACAAGTATGTTGAGCTCAGCAAAATTCAGACTGGAGGAAGAGAAAATATGTACAGTGCGAGAAGGAGCTGTAAGGTAAATATGTTAACTTAGACCAAATCCTGCCCTATATCAGCAAAAGTGTATTTGTGAGTGAAATTGGAGGGCTGGAGCAAAGCAACCATTCAGAGAGTTCAGGAGCCATTCTGCTGATGTCCTCTTCCTTTCTTTAATACATCTGTGCAGGAGAGGGCAGGCCTTGCCACAGGTTGAAACCCCCCAAAATAAATGTAAAACTCTGCCTCCTATATTTGAAGCTCTTCACCATACCAGAATAATTTAAAAAGTTTTATGCTATGCTCTGAAAATACATATCAGCAAATGTGCATGAAACCATATGTGTTTTGTTCATAGCTTTGATGTAGAAAATGGCCCGTCATCAGGTCGCAGCCCATTGGACCCCCAGGCCAGTTCTTCTTCAGGACTTGTATTGCATACCACTTTTCCAGGCCACAGCCAGCGCCGGGAGTCATTTCTTTACAGATCAGACAGTGACTATGACTTATCACCAAAGACTATGTCCAGGAACTCATCTCTTCCAAGTGAACAGTGAGTATGAATCTAATTTACATCATTCATCATAATAATGAGACCAAGCACCTTACGAACATCTCTGTAATCCTCTTAATACCCCAAAGAGGTAATTATGTATTTTATAGAGGGAGAACCTGAGGCAAAGTGGTTTTTATTAAACAACACAGGCCAAATCAGGAGTTCATGACCCCCAGCTATGTGCTCACAAGACTCAATGTTTTAGCCTATTAAATAAATGTTTCCCAGCTAGTAGAAAAGCATTGCAAATCAATGTTCTGAAATAGCGTTGTTGTTTACTTGTTACTTGTATGAAAATTAGTTCTTTTTTTAATAGATGAGGTTTATTGTTATTTTCAGCCAAATTACCTAAATCACTTACCTTATATTTCAAATATATTCGTATGTTTTTATATGATATTTTGGTTTTTTGTAATGTATGGTTAATATAATACAGTGAAGACCATGTTAGCAAACATGTATAGATGGATGGATAGACAGGATTGGTACAAAATATGTCATGTAGATTAAATAGGTTTACTTGATTTGCAGTGCTTAAGTTTAAAGTGCACATTTTAACATTTTTCTGTTGCCTTTTTCTTGGTGGCTTGGTAGAAGACCACATGTCACTGGAGAAACTGGCCTCATTAGACACACCTTTCCATGCTTTAAATGAAGGCAGGTAACCAAACCTTTGTGCCAGTAATTATATTCCAGGAACTGAATGCCTCTTAATGGGCAAAGGCCTCAATATTCATAACGTTATATGAACGGAAAAAATTGAGATAATTTTTCAAATGAATTTAATTCTGGGGAAAGGTGCCAGAAATTGAAGATTCTTTCTATAGCTCAGATCGAGCATGAGACTGCTGCAGTCCCGGTTTCCCCATGCAGCTCTGTTCACGTTCCCATGACCAGCAGGAACTGTCTCAAGGCAGCTCAGCTACTGGAGGGTAGTTCATTCTTCATGTCTAATCAGTTTTTAGTCTCGCTACAGAGACTACCAAGGCTATGCCAACTAGTGCCAACCGTGAGGGCAGGTTTTATGATAGAACTCCTGTTTGAGACCGTGAACTCATTTCATGGGTCAGTTAAGTAGCCACCCAATGGTGGTTATTGAAGACGAGATTGGATCTGCTGACCTTGCACACAGTGTCTATATCCAATTACCAGTTGGCATTAATTTATAAAATAGGTGGTGGTTTCATAAGAAATAGTCTCATAATTAGAAACTGGGGGCAGTAAATAGGTGAAGTATAATGGATTATAGTGTGTTTTTGTTTTTCATGAGTGTGAAGGATCTCTCAGACTTCTGTAGCATTTTAATGGAAGCTTATAGGATTTGTATAAGTATTTCTAAAGGACCTTGTAGAGTACCATAGTAATTACTGGTGGAGGGGATATATAAACCTTAGACACAAAAGTTTCAAAATTAATTAAAGGTATTGGGGCTTTATTTCATTTCTAAATATTAACTTATTGCCTATTTTAGAGCAGAAATTAAGCCCTGTACAGTCCTGAAAAATTGGTATTAATGCACACACAGGAAATTATGTATAAATGCCATGACCTCAGAAAATAAGAACATTGGATATATGTGGTGTTATCAGGAACATGTATAAATTCAAAATTTCACGCATGGGCTCTTAATGTGAGAGCAAATAAATTTACAAATTAAGAACAGCACTTATTCTCCATTAAGTTCAAAAGCTCTCTTTTTTTCTCTAAAAACAAAGTTAAAAAGATTATTATGTATTATATGAATTATAAATATTTTATAGTGTAGTAGAAATCTAAAAGTTAGAAAGATGGTCCAGCTATCATGAGAAATACCTACCAAAAAATCTCTAGCTATAGTTAGCATTTAGCAAATATTTACATAAGAGACTGTAACATCTCTAAATTATGTAAATAATATATTATAAGCTAATAATATGTTTTACATTTGACAAAAAATATAATTATCTGCTGAAGCAAAAGGATTTGTTGTAATGGCTAAGGTCAATCAATGCAAATCTGCATACTAAAGTATGTGTACTATAAAAAGCTTGGTATGATATGTACTCAACTGGATAAAATGCTCAGTACATATTTAGTTGATTATAAATACAAATACATAATATTTACCAAAACCCCCCACCAAAGATAGTAATGCATTTTGCACAGTACATATTCTCTAATCTTCCATGATGAAAATCTACAGACAAGAAACAATGTTTAAATAACATTAAAGGCTGTGACACAAATCAACAAAAGCCAGGAAATTCAAAGATGACCTTTACTCAGACCGTTATGCTTTTTTTTCCATCACAGTATGAGTGAGCCACCTTAACCTTGAATTTCCTGGCATTTATTGCCTTGTGTTACCAAAACTGAGCAGTTTTTCCAGCTTCAGTTGTTTTTTGTCTGTGAACATGCACAGTGACTAGGGGACATTTCCATTAGGAGCAAGCTTTTATGTAATTTAAAGAAACAGTACGTGTAGTAAAGATTTATTTTTGAATAGTGGGGCTATTTGAGAAAACATTGCATTGTAAAATACTCTTTTTCCCATTTGAAATTAAACTGTGTTTGATATAAATATTTATATTTGCTCATAAATGTTAAGGAGCCAGTTTTTAGTTCCAGCCTTGAGTTTTGCTTACACAAATCAGGCAGTTGAATATCCAGCTTCCCAATTTGAATATGCATATATTGTGTTTGTGTGCACTGAATGGGTGCCCACCCACTTTAGTAGATGCATCCATTTGCTAGCAAGCAAAAGTTGCAGCACAAAATAAAAGGCTAGCAAATGCTTGGTTTGGCTGTCTGTATATTAATGATTACATTCTGTGCAGAATTTTTACATCATACAATTTGATGAGTATGTGTATGTACTGTACTAAAATACTGATAATTATTCTCTGACATACAATGATTCACACTTTTTTTTTTTCATTTATTTTAGACATGGAGATGACCTGATTGTTACACCTTTTGCGCAGGTAAATTTCAAATAGTCTCTTTGTTTAGACTATAATATCATAGATAAATTGAATGGAATAGAAAGTTGTCCTTCAGCATCTATGCTCCTGTATTAATACATATATTGAAAACGTGCATGTTTGTAAAATATTATATGTTTTTGTTTACTTTAGGTCCTGGCAAGTTTACGAAGTGTGAGAAATAACTTTACGTTATTGACAAATTTGCATGGAACATCAAACAAGTAAGCTTTCTGCTTTTAATTAAATTCATTGTTAAGTACAATATCTACATCTTGGGCCAGATTTTCAATCTGAATTCAATCCAGCTTCCCTTTGTTCAGGCAAAGGTTTCCACCTGCTAAGAACTGTCTGTAGTTTTGGCCATGGGATGAACTTAAAGAAAAATATTCATATTTAGATCATAACCTCTTTGGTTCGGGACTGTCTATTACTCTTTGTTTGCCTGATGCAGGGAGACCCAAATTCTTGGTTGGTCCCCAGGCATTACTGTAATAAACATAATTACTACTACTAATATGTCTAACTACTAATATTTCTGCTTGTTATTCAGTGCATATGCTGGAAAACTGGCCCATTGTGAGAGTATCTAATGCAGAGGCATGAGCACGTTTTAACATTTAGAAAATGACCCGTTAGCTCATTTGTATGGTACTTCAAACCTTAGCAACTAGATGGCGAACTTCACTGTAATTCATGTCAAATAAAGTTGTACAAATATAAATCTCAGGATGAGAAAATTACTGGCAGTACATTTGGGGGTATATTTTATTATGGCATTTACATTTCTTAGTATTGATTGTATGTGAATATTGGTATTTGAAAACCAGAAAATTTGATTATATTTAATGGTGAATGAAATGCAGAGTTCTCCTATCTGGTGCAGATAAGTCTCTAAAGTTGGAATGCAAATAGAAAGCTTATCAGCACCTTTGGAAGTCTTGTACCTCTTCTTTGTTTCCCATCCTTGGCCATTCCTTCTCCATCTGTTCTTGCCCATCAGTTGGCTCCTTCCCTTTTATTTTCATTTCTTCCCCTTTCCCCAACCTGCCTGCTGCCATCACTGCCTCTCTTCATCTGAAAACAATGCACTGGCTCTCAGGTGACTGAGCCGAATGGAGCAGCTGGAGCTGATGGCCCTTTTGTGTGTGTGAAGGCAGAGAACAGCCTTGGAACAAAGCAGCCCAGGAGCCACTGCTGCTTTAAGAGGAAGAAGAAGGGATTCAGGAGCGGAGCAGCCCAAACAATATTAACTGTCCGTTCCAGTAGGGAAGTAGGGGGAAGGCAGAAAAGCCCGGGTACTGCTTCTCTTTGGTAAGGCTGGAGCGAGGGCACAGAGTGGCTGAAGATAGAGCAGTTCCCAGGAAGGAGACAGGTGGGACGTCATCCTGTGCTGAGCCTAGAAGGATATCCCAGTAAGCCTGCAGAGCCTAATTTTTTTATTATTAGTAGTGGTAGTAGTAGCAGTATTAAGCTTCTGCCTGCAGTTTCCAGCAGCAACAGCAGAGAGCGCCAGTGTGATTCTTCCAGCACAGGGGACTGTTTTTCTCTCCCCATCCTACCTTGGACCTATCCATAATTTAATGCTGCCCCTGGAAAGGGCTTGGTCTTTGAGAGGAGCGGGAGGTCTATACAGTGAGGGGCCTGAGCTCCGACCTGCATTCTAAGCTATCATAGGCTGAACCCAGGCCCTCCTCTCCTTTCCTTTTTCCTTGCCCAGGAGGCAAAGAACAAGCCTTTTCCCAGAATGCCAGCCTCGAGGAGTAGGAGGAGGAGAAAAAGCTCCTGGCTTCAAGGAGAGTGGGAGAGAAGAACCTGCTGGTTCCTGGTGGGCAGAATCTCCCAAGAGAGAGGGGCTGGATGTAATTGGGTACAGAGGGGAATGCTGAGTGGTGGTGAGCAATTGTAAAGGGGCAAATGATGGACTTGAGTGATTTGTTGGAAAGTCTGTGATGCTGCACACTAGTGTCTTCAGAAAGAGAGAACCATGCACTGGAAAGTGCTCCTGGGACTGACTTCTGATCCCACTTACTCTCTGTCCTCGGCTGAGCTAACTCTTCATCTGTCTGCAGTGCTGCCCCTAACTCAGTAACCTTATCTGGCATGATAAACAGGAAAAAAGGTTAAGTAGGAGGGGAGGAAGAAATAATATTTATAAACTATCATTTTAAAAAGATGAGTTATCATCCAGTTTCCCACTCTGGATTTCCCAGCCTTTTATCAGGAGCACAGTGTGCTGTTTCACACCCAGACCCATTAGTCACATTTGACTAATCTGTAATACTGACCAGCATCATTTTCAGTCATTTATTAAAGAAACTGTTCCTCTAGTTCTTTATGTACACGCGCACATACACACGAGCTAGAGAGGCAGTTTCATTAGTAGATGACTGAAAACAAGATATAATATGAGATGGAAAATATATTTGCAAGTAAAATCCAGAGTAGTACATACAATAAACTTAATTTTAAATCTAAAGTGCTCAGCATGTTAATTTTCATTTTAAGATATTTTTTTCTGATGTGGAGTAGAAAGCATTGGAACCAAGTAAAATGTTCTTTTAACCCTCTTGTCCTGAACATTTTCCATCGTGCTTAGCCTTTTATATTGCCCCAGTCATAGTGATCATTTGTTTCTGTGTTCTGCTTTGAAATAGCCACTTCATATGAAGTCACCATTAATATCACTTCTGGGTTAGCCAGGGGTATCGTTGAAAAGTACTATCTGGTAGGTCCTTGGAATTTCGCTCTTGAAATTGTCTGTTTTAGGTGACACCTATTAAGGTTCCCTAACATTTTCTGACACAGCATCCCACTTTCATTTGCATATAGCTTTGAAAACTTTAATCTTGCAGAGTAAAATTTCCCATGCTTTATGTTTGCCTCTGTTGTATTTTTATTATTATTATTATTATTATTTATTATTTAAAGTTTTAAACAATTCAGCCATTTTCAAGAGGTGGGATAGTTAAAAATTGATAGTTCTGGTTAGGTTTTTAAAAAAGGTTTCAGATCATTTTTTGAACACCTGTTGAATCTCAAAGGTTTGGAGTCACAATCTGCAGTTCAGCAGGGGTGGCAACCTTGACGTCGGAGAGGTGTCTTTCCTTGTTTCTGTGAATATAATCCCAGATTGGTCTGATTTATAAACCATGGAAAATCATCATTTGCACAGCTAAAGTAGAACTTATTCACTTAAAACATTATATATCAAACATTCCAAATTTCTTCCCAGGACCTGTGTACTTTCTGCATTGTTTCCAAACAACTGCACAGAACGGGACATAGGCAGAATGCATCCAGACCCTGCTCCTCCCCATCAAAATATCCTTTGGCTAAGAGGGAGGAACACTGGGCTCGTGCAATTTTATATCCGGGATGAGTTAGTATTATAGAGCTGTAGGTCCCTTTTTCAGCAAACTTAGGTGGTTTGCCTTTTCACCACTAGGTTGTGATAGAAGCCAGGATGAAAATAACATGGAGTTTTGCTGCTTACATGGGGAAGCAGAATTATGACAATTTTGCAGGGATGGTGACTGTGCCCTTAATTAACAGGAATTTACCCCTTTTCAAAGAGGGTTGTGATTTGGGGCCAGATTTTCCAATGAATTTAGGAGTCAGATTTTCAAGTGCTCAGCACAGACAATTGGGGGCAGATTTTCAAAATAATTTAGCATCCAACATGCTCCCCAAAATGCTGAACTCTTCTGAGAATCTAGTTACATATTTATATTTCCCACATGGGAGCTGAACTCTTGAAAATCTGACTGTTTTGTGGGTGCTGAGCCCTTCTGGAAATTCTGGTTGTAGGGATTATTTTGGTCCCCCCGTGCCTCTGGAATACTAGGTGACATTGGCTAAAAATGACTTTTTCCATGTATGCTTTGGAAAAAGATTGCACCATTTCGCTCTAATGTGAACCTTGCCAGGTCATCTAGCTCTTCGTGACCTCCAGAGTTACCTAGATCTTTGTGACCTGCAGATTGGATTACAGTAATGTGCCCTACTTGAGGAGCGTGAAGCTAGAACTGTAGCTGAATGAAGCAGCTCACTTGGGGTTTTATCTTCAGGGACTACGTTACACTAGTGCTCCAAAGACATCACTGACTCCTTATTTGCTTTCAGGTGGAGTTTAAGGTGTGGAAAGTGATCTTTAAAGCCATATAAGGCTTGTATTTCCCAAGAGACAGGTTTTGATTCAGGAGTTCAGTGTCCCCATTTGTTGGAGAGAACCCAAGTTTGCTGACCTTCAGGGCATTTCTGAGCTAGTGGGATGATTGTGGCAAAGGTAGTGAGGGTTGATGGTACTGATCTTTTTGTAGCTAATTGGTGTATGTTCTGTTCATAATTTATGTATGTGTAGCTGGGAGGCATGAGATGTGTGGATTTTTTAAAACTAAAAAGAGAGAGATTCCGAATTGTTCATCAACCACTAATTTCACTTTGCAGTGTTTTGGGATTCTAGTGAGCATGAAAGGTATTTCATACCTAAAGAAGAAGGCAATCCACATTTATACAGTATTATCATTACAAACAACGTTTTATTCCTTATTCCTCCACAGGAGGTCTCCAGCAGCAAGTCAGCCGCCAGTCTCCAGAGTTAGCCTGCAAGGTATGAATGTGATTTGTAATCACTTGAAAGTTTCAATGTAAACTGTACGTCCCTTGTTATATATCATACTGTTAAAACCGTGATCTCTTATTTTATAAGATAACTTGCCTGATTCTCCTCTCTCACTGATGTAAATTAGGTATACGTAATCAGGCCCATATTTTTATATATATATTTGTTCTTATTTTTACCCTTTATGCGCAAGAACATTGTAATTTTGGGTGGTCAGCCACAGATGCAGAAGGTAATTAATTTGTTACCGTTAGGATTCCCTATTCTGTATAAGCCTGGACAGGCCCTGTTTGACAAAACTTAAACAGGTTCAGACGTAGCTATATTTTTGACATTTGTTTTAATTTCAGTTTGTTTCCACTGGAACTGCATAAGAGCTAAAATCAAAAGTTAAATCCTGAAGACCTTTTTCAGGCAAAATTTCTATTGTCTTCATTAGGATGTTCTGGAGTGTTTTAAAAAAAATCTTTTATTCAGTGACAAAGAGAGAGAGTGCATGCCAGTGCATTGAATTAATTCTTATTGAAACACATGTAGTTTATTGTCCGAATTACCTCAAAGCAGTGTTCAGGCTTAGAGAATATTATAGAAGTTTCATGGACACAATGATTCATGACTGTTGAAGATGGATGCCCCATTTGCTGCTGTTGTAGGTAATTGTTATTGAACGCTGCACCTTCTTGCTACAGAGTAATAGTCCCTATATTAGCAAAAGGTTTCATTTAGCCGTTACTGTCAAGGCTGACCCTATGCTGTTTGCTGCTCTGTGTGTTCACCTCCCTTTCCCCACCCTCCACTAATCCATCTCTTGAATCCCACCCCAAGTTTTATAGGGTTATTTAACATTTTCCCATTAATATTTCTCTGATTATGGTTTTAGATTCACTTTTTCCCCTTTATGTATGTATGATCCTTCTTTTCCCCTTTTCCTTCACTCTGTCTTGGTGAATCTTTTCCTCCTTTTTGTCTTCCTGTTTTCCTCAGAAAAATTTCTCTTAGTGTATACTTTTCCATTATTGCAATTCCCTCTGTCCATCCCACTTTCCCCAGGTTTAGTTTTTACCAGTCTCTCTCTCTCTCTCTCTCTCTCTCCTTCCCCGTCAGCGCCTCCTTTCTTTTTTTCACTTTCCAAATATTCCTATTATATACCCTAACTGCTCCCCTCCACTTGTACCCCATCACTCAGACTTGTGCACACACGCTTCGTCCCTTCAGAGACCAGCGCAGAGGGGTTTGGGGTCCTCTATGGTCTTGGAGGGAAATAATATTAAGACAAGTCTCCAGGAGGAGTGCACCAATCAGGGCTCAGCTGAGCTCACACTGCTGGGGTTAGTCTTAGTCCACACAGAGCAAAGTGAGTCCTAATCAGTAGTTCAGCACTTGTTCTACCACAGTCTCTGCTGGGGTTGGGGGCAGATGGGAGAGGAGTGTGCAGTGGCTGCTTTGGGGCAAAAGAGGAGCAGCAAAGGGAGGCAGAGGGTGAGAGTAAGCCTTGTGGGTGACAGGAGAGCAACGGGACATAGGTGAAGAAGCAGGGAGAGGGATCAGCTGCTGGGGTGTGGGAGGCAGAAGGAGGAAGCTGCATCTTAAAGGGGATTTGTTTATTTTTGCCAGGTTTGTTTATTGTCTATCCCCCCTCCAGTCCCCTTCTTGCCAACCTAAGCAGCAGCATGGTGCACCTGTTTGCAGCACATGAAGCTTTATTTCCTACCAATAAACAGATGTAGATGTAAAACTATTCATTCATAATATTTTATCTTCTCATTTTCAGTAATTATGCTCAAGGAGTGACTACTAAAGGGTGATTTTCGTATTGGGTGCAATTCAGTGGCAGCTGGATTAATAGCTAACATAGTCATTTGATTTTTCCTAATATGATCCATATTTTGTGGTATATAAATATTTATTATATTTGAGATTTTTCTGGTAGGTTAGTCAAAAAATAACTAACGCTTCTAATGCGAAAGCCTCCAATGCAGTGTTCACATATGATCTTAAACTCCTTCTCGTTTGCTCACTGTTATATTCACAGCATTCAGATAGGATTAAGAGGAACACAATTCACCACTTTTATCTGTCAATTATGGTTTTAGTAGGACTTTTGTCTCATATTCCTTATGAGAAAGTCCTATGCAATTTAATAGAGAATGATAACCTTACCATAGAATTTTTTTATACCACTTATAGAATCTTACAGCAAGGAGATCATTCCCTGTTCAATTCTGTACATATTCAGAGTAATTTCTATAGACCCCTATTTCTGCATTTACAGAGAAATTATATGGATTTGCACTGTTGCCAACTCTTGAGATTTTATCATGAGCCTCATGTTATTTGGCATTTTGCTGAAAGCCCCAGATTTTTATGAATCTTTCTGTTCAGGGTTTTTGTTTTTTTTTCCTGGCCCTCATGGTTCTGGAGAAAAGCATGAAAACATGAACACTAAAAACTCAAAAACCAGAAGACAAATGAAAAGAGCCCTAACATTTATTTTTAAACCTCTCTCATGATTTTTGAATGCTTGGGGTTGATAATACAGATATTACGACATTTATCTTACATTCAGATAACTTATGCTAGACATAAAAGCATATCTTGGTATTTATCCATGATATGAAGGCGACGTGCGTTTTATCATCAGTATGTGGAATTTATTTTTATCTTCGTATTACAAAAGGGCAGTGAAGGAAAATTGTGCCTTATTTTAGTGTTTCGTTAATTTTGAAGCAGGTGGGCAAGTACGGCCGAATCCAGTGATCACTGAAGTCAGTGAGTCTCATCATGAACTTCATGATAAGCTGGCTTTGGATGAGACCCTCAAAGAAAATATAAGGCATATTCTAGTATAGTTTAAGTAAAACATAATGATTGTGGGTACATTTAGGAAATATTTTTGAGCTCCAGATGGGAAATGATGTGATTACCCACAGGCACGTGCTGGCTGCCACTTCCCGCAGCTCCCATTGGCCAGGAACGGCGAACTGCAGTCACTGGGAGCTGTGGGGAGCCATGCCTGCGGATGGTCAGCGTAAACAAAATGTCTCGAGGCCTTCCATCGGATTTCCCTGATGGGCCGCGTGCCGAAGGTTACCGAACCCTGGTGTAGCAGAATGCTTAGAGCTCTTAGCTAAATTCAATTTCAGGTGATTTTGCCAAAGAATTTAGTGAAGTACTGTAGTTTTGTTCAAATATCACTTAGGGCTTAGGCAATCCCTTTGTGAACAGAGTAGAATATCAAATCCTATAGATTGAAGATCATAGAATAATAGAAGATTAGGGTTGGAAGAGATCTTAGTAGGTCATCTAGTCCAACCCCAGGCTCAAAGCAGGACCAACTCCAGCTAAATCAGACCAGCCAGGGCTTTGTCAAGCCAGGCCGAAAAACCTCCATGGATGGAGATTCCACCACTTCCCTAGGTAACCCATTCCAGTGCTTCACCACCCTCCTAGTGAAATAGTTTTTCCTAGTATCCAACCTAGACCTCCCCCACTGCAGCTTGAGACCATTGCTCCTTGTTCTGTCAACTGCCACCACTGAGAACAGCCGAGCTCCATCCTCTTTGGAACCTCCCTTCAGGTAGTTGAAGGCTGCTGTCAAATCCCCCCTCACTCTTCTCTTCTGCAGGCTAAATAAGCCCAATTCCCGCAGCCTCTCCTCATAAGTCATGTGCCCCAGTCCCCTAATCATTTTTGTTGCCCTCCGCTGGACTCTCTCCAATTTGTTCACATCCTTTCTGTAGTGGGGGGACCAAAACTGGATTCAGTACTCCTGATGTGACTTCACCAGTGCTGAATAGAGGCGAATAATCACTTCCCTCGATCTGCTGGCAATGCTCCTACTAATGCAGCCCAATATGCTGTTATGCTTGGCAGCAAGGACACACTGTTGACTCATATCCAGCTTCTCATCCACTGTAATCCCCAGGTCCTTTTCTGCAGCACTGTCGCTTGGCCAGTCGGTCCTCAGCCTGTAGCAGTGCATGGGATTCTTCCATCATAAGTGCAGGACTCTGCACTTGTCCTTGCTGAACCTCATCAGATTTCTTTTGGCCCAATCCTCCAATTTTTCTAGGTCACTCTGAACCCTATCCCAGCATATCTACCTCTCCCCCCAGCTTAGTGTTATCTGCGAACTTTCTGAGGGTGCAATCCATCCCATCATCCAGATCATTAATAAAGATGTTGAACAAAACCGGCCCCAGGACAGACCCTGTGACACTCTGCTTGATACTGTCTGCCAACTTAGACATCGAGCCATTGATCACTACCCGTTAAGCCTGACGATCTATCCAGCTTTCTATCCACCTTGTCGTCCATTCATCCAATTCATACTTTTTTAACTTGCTGGCAAGAATACTGTGGGAGACCATATCAAAAGCTTTGCTAAAGTCAAGGTATATCATGTCCACTACTTTCCCCATATCCAAAGAGCCAGATGTCCACACTTCTACTGTCAGAAGGTCCCAGCATCAACGTGATGAGAATGGACAACAGCACTGACACACAGAAGGAAGTCTCAGAGGTCGCTATTCCTACCTACATGCCTCCAGCTTTCATCCAGACCACACCACACGATCCATTGTCTACAGCCAAGCTCTAGGATATAACCGCATTTGCTCCAACCCCTCAGACAGAGAAAAACACCTACAAGATCTCTATCAAGCATTTTTACAACTATAATACCCACCTGCTGAAGTGAAGAAACAGATTGACAGAGCCAGAAGAGTACCCAGAAGTCACCTACTACAGGACAGGCCCAACAAAGAAAATAACAGAATGTCACTAGCCATCACCTTCAGCCCCCAACTAAAACCTCTCCAATGCATCATCAAGGATCTACAACCTATCCTGAAGGACGACCCATCACTCTCACAGATCTTGGGAGACAGGCCAGTCCTTGCTTACAGACAGCCTCCCAACCTGAAGAAAATACTCACCAGCAACCACACACCACACAACAGAACCACTAACCCAGGAACCTATCCTTGCAACAAAGCCCGTTGCCAACTGTGTCCACATATTTATTCAGGGGACACCATCATAGGGCCTCATCACATCAGCCACACTATCAGAGGCTCGTTCACCTGCACATCTACCAATGTGATATATGCCATCATGTGCCAGCAATGCCCCTCTGCCATGTACATTGGTCAAACTGGACAGTCTCTACGTAAAAGAATAAATGGACACAAATCAGATGTCAAGAATTATAACATTCAAAAACCAGTTGGAGAACACTTCAATCTTTTTGGTCACTTGATTACAGCCCTAAAAGTTGCAATTCTTCAACAAAAAAACTTCGAAAACAGACTCCAACGAGAGACTGCTGAATTGGAATTAATTTGCAAACTGGATACAATTAACTTAGGCTTGAATAGAGACTGGGAGTGGATGGGTCATTACACAAAGTAAAACTATTTCCCCATGTTTATTCCCCCCTATCCTCCTCTTCCACCTCCCCCCACTGTTCCTCAGATGTTCTTGTCAATTGCTGGAAATGGCCCAGCTTGATTATCACTACAAAAGGTTTCCTCCTTCCCTCCCCCCCCACCCCGCTCTCCTGCTGGTAATAGCCCACCTTAATTGATCACTCTCTTGTTACAGTGTGTATGGTAACACCCATTGTTTCATGTTCTCTATGTATATAAATCTCCCCACTGTATTTTCCACTGAATGCATCCGATGAAGGGAGCTGTAGCTCACAAAAGCTTATGCTCATATAAATTTGTTAGTATCTAAGGTGCCACAAGTACTCCTTTTTTTTTTAGTCAAAAAGTGTAATTTAAAGTACAAGGTTTAGAGAGAGGGGGATTATTCCTCCTTTCAGATGGATCGTGGATTAGAATGGCACCCAGAGAATTTATTGTCCATGTTTCCCATGTAAACTCTGTGAGTTGAATCCTAGCCCTGCTGAAGTCAAGTGGAGTTTTGCCATTGACTTCAGTGGGGCCAGGATTTAATCCCATGTTGCTTAGTGCTTATGCCATCGGTTTTACCAACTTTACCCTATCTGTCCACCCCAGAGGTGAAAGTAAGTCGAGTGACTTAACGGTACGCTGGGGCCAGCTCTGGTCCCCGGAAGGGGCGGGGCCTAGGGTGGAAGGGGTGGGGCTGAGGGGGTCAGAGCCAGCCCCAGCCCACCCTGTAAGGTAAGTGCCCGCCCCTCCTCCTTCTCCTCATCATCCTCCGCCCTTCCCCCACCGGGGTAGCAGCCCAGGGCTCTGGGGGCTATTGAAAGGGCCCGGGGCTCCCCTGCTTCTACTGCCCCAGTCCTTTAATTAGCCGCCGGAGCCCTGGGGAAGCGGTGGGGCTCCAGCGGCTATTTAAAGGACCAAGGCAGCTAGAGTCCCTGACTTTTAAATAGCCCCTGGAGCTCCTGCTACCTCAGGGCTCTGGGGGCTATTTAAAGGGCCTGCGGCTCCCCTGCTTCTACTGCCCAGCCCTTTAAATAGCCCCTGGAGCCCTGGAGTAGCGGTGGTGGGGCTCTGGCGGCTATTTAAAGGGTCAGGGCGGTAGAAGCAGGGGAGCCCCAGGCCCTTTAAATAGCTGCCAGAGCCCCACAGCCGCTACGGAGCTCTGGAAGCAATTTAAAGGGCCTGGGGCTCCAGCCACTGCTGGGAGCCCCAGGCCCTTTAAATTGCCCCATGGGGACAGGGCCGGCTTTAGGATTTTTGCTGCCCAAACAAAAAAAATTTTGGTCACCCCCGCTTTTCTTGTGTGTCCCCCCGCCCCTGGCTCCCCCCCAACTCTGCCCCTTCCCAACCCTTTCCCCAAATCCCGGGCCCCACCTCCTCCCCTGGGCGTGCCGCATTTCCCCCCACCCTAGCTGACCTCCACTCCGCCTGCTCCCTGGAGCAGAGGTGAGCGAGGGTGTGTGTGGGAGGTGCAGGAAGTAACAGGGGGGTAGAGGAACCGCTCCCCGCCCCAGCTCGCCTCCGCTCCACCACCGCCACCTCCCCCGAGCGCACCGCCGCTCGGCTTCTCCTTCCTCCCTGCCAGGCTTGCCGCGCGAAACAGGTGTTTCGCGCGCGGCAAGCCTGGGAGCAAGGGGGGGGGAAGCGGAGCGGCGGCACGTTCAGGGGAGCAGGCGGAGGCGGAGCAGAGGGAAGCTGGGGCGGCGGGGGCACATTTCTAGGGGCGGCATGGCTGGCGCCGGAACGCCACCCCGAGAAATGTGCCGCCCCAAGTACCTGCTTATTTTGCTGGTGCCTAGAGCCGGCCCTGCCTGGGGAAGCCGGGCTGCCCCAGTACAGTGCACCGGCTCTTGCTGGTACACCGTACCGGCTTACTTTCGTCTCTGGTCCACCCCCCAATCAGATAAGTGAAGTGAAGATAGACTAGAGATTAGGTAAGTAAATTAAATAGTATTTTTAGGGCAGCATTCTTGAGTAGGAAGACTTCACTAGCTTTTATTTGGTTTCCATGCCAGTGTAATATCAACAGACCCCAGTCGTCGGTGGGCATGATTGAACCTGGGACCTCTGTAGCTAAATACACGAGCCTCTGCTGCATGAGCTAAAAGCTATATCACAGTTAGCTCAGGCTGTAGAGCAGACTCATTACTCTCTCTCTCTAAGTGGTCTCAGTGCCACTAGATAGGACAGAACATCTCACCCAGAAAGAGTGTGGGTTACACCAGGACTTTGTACCCCATATAAAGATTTCCAGTCATACATTCTGGTTTTAAGCTATGAGAGACAGAAAGAGTAGACTCATAAAAAAAATAATTTTCATTTTGTTAGTCCCCAAAGACCTATGTGGAATTGTCTGCATGAAGTCATCCAAGTCAAACAGGTTGACCAGGTACAGAAACTGGTTCTGTAATATTTCATTGGCTTTTGTGAATGGAAGGACACAGAGTAGTTGGCAAGACTTCTCCCAAATATACCCCTTCCTATTAATTTCATAATACTAATCCAGTGTTATCCAAACTAAATGAAGTTTCAGGGTCTCCGTCTTCCCTCCCGCTGTCCTTCTCTATGACCATTTGATAGCCCCTCTTTTCCTCAACTTCTCCAGAACCATTCTTCTTCCCATAAGCCCCAGTTCCTTCCCATCCTGTGACACTCCCTCATTGCTTCAGGCTCAAACCTCTGATAGATCTGCCCCACCTCCCAATCCGGTGCAACTCTTAACTTTGATGATCCAGTCTCTTAGTTATGCTCTGTGTTAAGTGCACCCACTAATCAATGTGGTCCAGTGTCCATAGCCATAATACATAATTCCACACCATCTAATCTTTGGTCAAGCAGCTCATCTTTATCATCATAGGACTGGGATTCTGAGGGGCTGCTTATGCTACTTTAGCCACAGTTGATTTTTGTGGTAAATTGTGCCCTGGACTTGTAGCTTCCCTGTGCCTAAAGTGGAAATAAGTGTAAGGGAATGGCACTGGAGTGGAGAATGTTGACTAACAAATGCTCACATGCTTTCGTCAGAGATATGCCTAACTAATAGGGGCAGAATAGGGTGTCCAGAATGTCCTTTATCCTACATGAATGTACGAATATCACATACCCCAAGACCAGCCTGAATTCTGATCTCATTTAACTGGTGCACTGAAAGTGACCAGCAGTTAGTATTCCCACCATGCCACTGATGGCTACTATAAAGCCCACATCCTACCTGAAGTTTGCATTGATTATTGCCTCACATGTACTGTTACATACTGTAACTCTTTTAACTCTAGGGGGAAATCTAATGCCCGCTGGATATTAAGGTTCTTTATTTTTCTAGTGGTCACACCTTTTGCCTGAATAGGGCTGTAATTTGAAAGGTATGAAAGGAAGAAGAGAGTTCCCTATCTGAACACTTCTGATGAAGTTCCAGCTGTATTTCCTGTGTCTCCTGAAAGTTTCACAGAGGGAAGCTGTGAAGCATTCTGCCTGCATTTAGCCTGTGCTGGATCCTTAAAGATGAAAAATGTCATTTTAAATCGAAATTTGTTTGTTTTGAAGGTTAGGTGTTTATTATAGATCTGCCATTGTCATACTTTGGTTCATGGATTCAGCACCATCAATTGACGTCAGTATGAACATCTCACATTCCTTTCCTTTTGTCATTAGCAGCGTGTTTTATATCCTGTTATGAAAAATATAAAATGCATGATTTAAAGCAAACTAGCATAAATTAATGAAATTGTCCTTGAGCTGTGGGGGGAAGAGAGATTACATTCAACATTTAAACTGGACATAACATGCCAGTTGTTGCTAAACTGGAAGTTTACAGGATTTGGCAATTGTTTAAAATAAAGGATCAAATTCATCCCTGGAGTGTTCCCATGGAAATGCACCAAGGTTGATTTTGGCCTAGTGTGGAATGAATAAACTATAACAAATTATGCCATTTATTTTTTATCTTTATTTTTCTCTAGACCATGAAAAGCATAGCCACAGCTTGTACACGACAAACCACTAAAATGCTGATAGTGATGTCACTGTCAATTTCAGACTTTTCTTAACATTTTAACCACAATCAAAAGAAAGAGCAACACATAGTGTACATCCTGTGTTTTGTCCTTGGTATCAGTTTCAGCAAATCTGGCAGATTTTTCCTGTTATTTGGTTATAAATACAGATTATAGAACCAAACAGAATTTTTTTATGAATTAAATAAAAATTTTAAAAATTAAATGTGTGACTATATCAGAAACAACAAGAGCAACCCCAAATCCGTCATTGGCACAGTCATTTCACAATTAGAAATGAGAACAGTTTAAGGCAACAAACCTTCTGTGCAATACATATTAATACAAGCAGTACCCAATTGCATTTTTTAATGATATAGAGGCATGTTAATGTGATCTCAACTGCATTCTGTAAATTCACTTTTTTACAATTATCTTATTTCCAATGTTAAAACTACCTAATTTGTTGGTGTGATTTATTACCCAGGTGTGGCAAAGTTGCTTCTGCACCACACTGTCTCTTCCCCCACTCCAAGTGTTTGTATGTGGCATGCAACAGCTGTGCCTCAGTTTCCCAATGTGGCCTTTGGCCTCTTTCAGCCATTGACATGACCTGGCCCTCTGAACAAACCAGGTAATGGAGTCCAGCACTGTTCAAGGTTTCAAAGTCCTCCACTTAAAGTCAGACAGAAAATAGCAAAACAACTAAATTTTCAGCCCACCTGAACTCAGCTGGTAGTCTTCTTCTTTGCAAGCTAGCTCCAGCTTCAGACCATCCTAACAATGACGCAGTCTTGTTGGTTTCACTCCCACTGCTCAGGGGTGACACACTCTTCCTCTACTCAGGGTTTCAGGTAGGATACAGTCCCTGATTGACCCCTATCACCAGCTAAGGTCTCAGCTTCCCAGGCTTCTCTCAGCCCAAGGGAAAGCTCCCAGGTACCTCTCACCTGGGTCTCTTCCTGGTCCCTCTTCCAGCCCCTCCCTGCCAGGGTTTGATCACCTATTTGCCTGACACCACTCCAGGTGCAGCTTGGTAGCTTAACTGGCTTCTTAAGCCATTTTAACTCTTTTGTTGCTGTGTGCAGTTATACACCCCGTTACAATGCGTATTTTGGGTTCACTGTTCTTTCCTTCATATGCTACAAAGAAAGTAGTGGACAGATCTTCAAAGGTCCAAATCAGCGGGGAGATGAAAAGTTGCCAGCTTTTCGAAGTACAGAAGCAGATATGGGGAAGGACTAAAACTTTTTACACACATTTAAATGTGAGGAATATATCTGTTCACTTAACAGTAAACTGACAGGTGATTTTGGATATTACCACATAGTGGCCACTGAGGACTATATTGTGCCCTACTCCTGTTTGGCTGAGCAGGGGGAAGATGCAAAGACTTCACCCCTTAGATCCCTTGTGTTTGGATCAGATACAGCCCTGGTCTCCATGGTCAGGGGAATAGGAGTTACGATTTTTAATAGACGTATATACTGCCGTAGTGCCCAGAGGCTCGGCTCCCTGCTAGCCACCAAGGGGTGCACACCATCACAAAGGGGCAGGGAGAAGGCAGGGCCATGGCTAGATGCCCAGGGGGAGCACTACTCTAACCTAAAGGTGTTATCGTTGTCCCACCTCTTATTCTCCTTTATCTTCATCCTCTAGCTCCTTTCTCAGCCTTCAAGCATTCTGTTGTTTTCCTTATATTCCAGCCTCACAAACAGCCATTCCATCACATTCAGCTACAAGCTCCTTCCATGTGCTGTGTACTCAATTTACCTCTACTTCCTCTCCCCCAACTCTTTTGTTCTTCTCCAATTCATTTCTCTCTCTCTCTCATATAAAGGACAACGAAGCTCACTAAGGTCCCTAATCATCGCTCCTTCCATGCATTGGATACAATGAATGATTGCCTTCTTCATTAGTGCCTCGCCCTTCTAGGCTGCCATGACTGTGTTCTGCTGGTTCTTCTCCTACCCTGTTGGACTCCAACTAATTAAATATTGATCACTGACTGGTGATCTGTCACCGCCTCCTTTCATGCCTCCCAGCCTCATACCTCTTCCACCTCCATCCATCTTTCTTTTCCACCACTGACTGGTTCCCCACTGTTCATATCACTTCATTGGTTTCCACATTAAACTTAAGCTCCTTGTTCTCCCTTCACAGCTCGGTGCTGCTCCGCCCTCACCTACATCTTTGTTCTTGTTGTCGTCTCAGATCCTCTGTTCCTCCCAATACTTTCTCATAATTACTCCCTTTGTGTCCTATTCCACTCGCTGCTTCATTTTTTTTCCAGTTCACACCCTACACTTGTGTAACGTTAGCGCCCACGTGGCCAAGATGGAGTCTGCTCTGCAGGCAGCTCTGGCCAAGAGATGGCGCGCACAGGAACTCAGCAGGAAAAATCCCTTCCACCCCTGGGGCACCTGTTCCAAACTCCCCAGAGTGAACACACCCCCCCACCGGAAAAGTACAATGCATATAAGAAAGGGAAATATTTATTTACAGAGGGATGAGAGGAGGAAAGCAACAAGAGGAGATACAGGGGCAGCGGTAAAACAGGGTTGCATCCAAACCAAGGCCCCACAGGCCCAGTGGTAGCACCGTCTGAAAGAGCAGACACTGAGCAATGGGTCTGCACACAGAGTTCAGGAGTCCTGAGCAAAGTTCCAGTCTGATGGTGAGTCTTGGGTGCTCCTGGTCCTCTTCGGCGCCAGTAAACTTTCCCCAACAAACCCCTCCGGTGCCCTCTTCTGCTACTCTCTGCAAAGGCACACAGAGCGACAACCTCCCCACTTAACTAGCTAGCAGCCTCCCTCCTTATTCCCAGTGCAGAGTCACAAGCCCCAGTATTCACAGCCCTATGCAGCTTTGGGGAGCAGTGATACTGGGTCCAGCTCTGGCCTGTCCTTCTCAGGTGATTCCTTGCTGGCACAGTGCTCCTCCTGGCTCCTCTCCCGATCGGCCGCCCTATCCTTCCCAGGCTTCAGGCAGGTTCTCTGCTGCTTCACTTTGCAAGGGCCTCTTGCTGCAGCCCTTCTCTCTGGAACTCCAGAGCCACACCTTGGAGTTTCCCTCCTTTCTTTCACCGCTCCTCCTCCCCCCTTACGAAAAAGATTTAAAGGGGCCATGCTCTCTGAACCCCAAAGGGGTTACACTTGGAACAGCCTTCCTCTTCTTCCTTCATGTCCCTTCATAACATCCGTGTTTTTCACTTAGCTTTCCACTATCCAGTTCCTCTCCAAAACTGCCTGATCTGAATTTTCTGCCGGATTTTTGAATCATTCATGTTGTATTTGTTTGAATTAGTGTAAGCTCCTCATGGCAGGGACCTGACATCTTATATGTGTGTAAAGGATGGTGTATATCTTTGGAACACCATAAATAAGGAGTCTGTTGTTCCTGATGATGGGAGAAGTCTCTTGTGTGTCAGTAACAGTGAAACTGTAAAAGAGGAAGCCTCTCTTAGATAAGCAGTGGGGAAGGGGTATTATGTTTGACCTGTAAAATCAATGCCCCGGCAAATAATCTGAGCAATTTTTGCATGATGGACTATTTTATAGAATGTTGCTTTAAATATGTCCAACATGGCTAGCAGGAACACAGCATAATACTAAGGGTCAAACAATGTCGTGTATCTCCTGGGGCTATAAGAGGTTTGCACAAACTTTTCCTGACAGCAAGCAACCTAGTACCCCCTAGGTGTTTACAACTCTGAATAATTATGGTATTTCCAAACAATTAATTATATACCTAGCAATATAATACACTTGACTGTTATGCTTTGCAACATTAGCCTTCAGGGGCTGTAGCATTGTGTGATATGTCATACACAGGCTTTTCAAGTCTCATAGGATTAAAGTGGTGTTAAAATTCCACTCTTGGGGGTGGGAGTGAAGGATTGGTATTTTTCCTTGCCTGTTCCATTGACTCGGTTTTCCTGAACATCTGCACGTTTGTCTGCACTTCTAACATGCCTTTACATGAACATTAAACTTGTAATAGTTCATCTTTGACGTGGGTATAAAATATACCCAGATTCATGCATGAACATTAAAATAGAAAGTAAATGAATGACGAGCTAATTCTTAAACTTGCACTGAAAAGAGTCCATCTATCGATAGGTGTTATTAATAACTATGGATCAGAGTAAGCTCCTAGTTACGCACCGTTGTAAATCTGGAGTTGTTCATTTGAAGCCAGTACTGTTACTCCAGATTTATACTGCTGAAAGAGCAGAATCTGGCTATGTGCACAAGAAAACATTTGGTGTGAAATTCTGCAGTCCTGATTCGGTCTCCACAATATTGAGTGCTGCCACAATAAAGACTGCAAGATGTGGCCCTTTGGCTTTAAAACAGATCATTCAAGTCCAGCAAATACAATACATTGTAATTCTAACCAATATTTGCACAGGGCTAGTATCTCCATTGCACCAAATATCTAAGTAATGTGCTCTTAAAAAAGTAACTAATTATGAATAATGAAATCAGCCTTGCTACAACGATAATGGATTTTGTGACGCACTAGAAGTCCCTTCAAACCTGAATAATTCTTTCAAAATAATATAGCGGTTCTTTTAAAATGAGATTCTAATTTTAAAAGACACACAGTAAAAATTTTAAAGTTTAGTAGAAAGGAGCCACGTATAAGCAAACATTCAATTTTGCATCAGAAATTCAATAGAGATAATTTTACAGACATGAAATTGGGTAATGTCTAAACTGTTGAAACAATAAACCAATTCTGATATTGCCAGAAATTAAACATTTGTTCAACATTAAACTTTAAAAGTTATCTGCATGGAAAAAGAAAATAATTTACTAACATTCAAAAGATACTGCTAACATTTTAGTCTTCATTTCCTGTTCTTCAAGTGTAATCCGTTCCCAGAAAGAATCCATTTCACATGTTCATACGCCCTAGAAACACACCTCCCCCTGATAGTTGGAATCATGCATCTTAGTAAGTATTTCAGTTATGCTATTGACGTCAATGCAGTCATTAAGTAGATTGCTGGCCCTCCCATCAATAAACATGTGCCAAGAACCTAGAGGCAGACACGTTTTAAAAGAAGAACATCAGGTTTTCTTTTAGCAGTTAGGAAGAATAAGGGGAAAATTTCTCTTAAAGGTTTCCATGCTTCACCGTACTTTTTCTCTCTCTTTTTAAAATTTCATTTAATTATTTTCTGCTAAGATAAGTTGCTGCATTTACTAAGATATAGTTGTTCTGTTACTATGTACATAAACTCTAAATAAGACCAAAGACTAGTTTCTTGTGATGAACTCCAGTTGAAAAATGACACCCATGTTACGTCTCACAGTTAGATTTATTTCTATATCGAGTAACATAAGATATTCAGGCAAACCTTTTTAGCCTTTGACTCCAGAAGTTCTTCAAGGATTGATTTCATGACATCTATTTCAAAAAATAGCCTTCATTTCTCCTCTCACTGGCCCTGTAGATATACAAACTAATCATGATTCCATAGCAACTGATAAAAACGGTTTTCCCCTCAGCCACACCTGTGGGGTGTTATATTAGACATTTCACACGTGTTCCTCCCATCATGCAGTCTGTCATTCCATCAAGTCCGACTGCCATCTATGGCAGTTGGGCAGCTATCAGTGATGTCAGAGGGACTCCCCGAGCATAGTCAAGGAGTCATTCTGTAATTCTAATGCAGGCTGGGCTCTTCCCAGTCTGACTGACTTATTCATTATCAGAACAGGGAGATGAGTACATCCTAGAGCTGACCCCTATCTACTCTAGAGGCATAGTTCCAGGATATACAGCTCTCCTCAACTTTTATCAGGAATAGATCTGACAGTCAGACAAGGACTGTAAAGGGGCTATGAGCTGAAAAATTAGTTCTAGATGGCACCCTCAGACAGATGGAGGAAGTAATCTTCCCTTTGGCAGGATAACCAGGTATGTTACAAACAAGACACTAATGCATTTTGAAGAGCATCTCAGATACTGAAGCACCATTTTCTCGATCTTGGCACTTTGTGATCAGCTCTACCCTACTACTTAGCTCATTGCTGCATCAAGGCAACCCGCAGTTCTAAAAAGGGCTTCCCTCCTTTTGCTGATTTCCCACTGAATCATCCAGCCAGGTGAAAGCCAGTGTTTGCAGCTTGCGTGGCCTTCTACAGTGTGGGCGTGAGGGGGGGTGTAAGATATTCATAGTGATATACTTTCGTTACGTCACCTTTTTTCACTCTGTATTCTTTAAACACACAGGGCCAACACAGAGGTTCTTACACTGTTTTTGTACGTCCCTTACTCAGGAAACACTCATTTTGAACTGTGTAAAAACTGTTTAAGGAGCTCAGGATCTGGATGTTAGTGAGAACCCGAGTAATAAAATTTGTGTGTCTTGTGCTGTGCTGGAGAATAGTAACTGCTTTATGGGAGGGAGGGACTTGCATAGTAAAGCCATTAAATTTACTTTTTGTAGAATTGGGTCCTTACTGTTCTGACATATACGTGAACCACAGAAAAAAAATCTTCTAACTAATAGAGTAACTTATTTTTTAAGGTTTCAGAGTAGCAGCCAAGTTAGTCTGTATTCGCAAAAAGAAAAGGAGTACTATACAGACTAACACGGCTGCTACTCTGAAACCTGTCATTATGCAAGGCACTGCATTTAGCCGTATGGAGTAAAAAAAAAAAAAAAAATTAATTGGTTAGTCTCTAAGGTGCCACTAGTACTCCTTTTCTTTTATTTTTTAAGATGAGGGGAGCATCTTATGCATGCCTCAGTGGAGAATGTTGGATCCCTCATGGTCCTACTGGCTTAACCTCTTTCAGACTCCATGTCATGATGCTTTTCTAGCTGATGAGAACTGAAATGGACTCCTAACAGACCATATGCATTATCAGTTCATTCCTACATCAGATACGAGGGTCACTGCCAAGTGATATTAGGTTCTCCTACCTCCCCTGCGATTGAGCTCACTTCTATAGCAGAGTGTCCCAGCCACAGCTAGCACAGGGAGTAAAAGACAGTGACTATTAGCAGTGAATCTTTCCCAGGGACATGTGACGCACTAATCCCAGGACCAAAAGCCTGTCCTTAGATAGTCCTAATGTTGTTAATTTTGTCCTCATACATTTATTCCAAATATAAGCTGCGGTAATGAAGCATTTTAAAATGTAATTAAATCTTACATGGTATTGTGACTGCCTGTCGTGGGCCAAACTGTGCAGTCCTTACTCAGGCAACTTTATTCAAGTTTATCGGGGTCAATGGGAGTGTTGTCTGAGTAAGTACTGTAGGGTTAGACCCAGATGGTAAAATCCTGGCCCCACTGAAGTGAGTGGGGGTTTTGCTGTTGCCTTCAGTAGGGTCAGGATCTCATCCAGAGTATTTAATTCTTCAGATCCAAATGTTTGTTGTTTCATAATAACTATTACAAAGATTAAAACAATATTTTTATTAATGCATATGCTAAACAGAGTTAATAGAAAGAGCAAATAGTTGATCATATGCTTTTGTTCCCCTTTTTATTTGCCACAATTCCAGCCATTGTAACTGACCTGAAGAAGAGCTCTGGACAGCACAAAATCTCATCTCTTTCACCAACAGAAGTTGGTCCAATAAAAGATATTACCTCACCCACCTTGTCTCAGCCATTGCAACATGCATGTTAGTCTCACTGTCCAAGCCCCAAAATAATGAAAAGAGGAATCATATGTTAACTGCCTCCAGTCATCCAGGAATACTAAGATTTAATTACCAGTATCCTCATCTCATGAGATAAAAAGAATTGTTTTGCTAAAAATTGAATATGCCATTGTGTTGCTGTTAAAGAAATGTTAAACTTCATAGATAACCATTCACTTTATCTTAACATTGCAAGTTGTATTTACAAATGGCTAAGAACTTCACAATTAGGGTGCTTTTTTAGTTCTTCTTCCATTATAGAAGCTATTGTTAATTAATTCTATTTATAAGAAAGTGTATGTGTTCAATTTGTTTAATTGGAAAAATCAATACGTTTATAAAATCGAATTTTATTAAATAACGTTATTTAAATTATTTAATTATTTAATTATTAAAATAATAAAATACATAATAAAATCAATAAAATAAAATGATTAATTTAATGATTTAATAATTAACTATTAAATAAACATTTAGACAATATGTTAAGTGCCTGCTTGTTTGGGGAGGAGATAATGATAATTTTGGAACCTAAAAAATAGAGCAGAAACACTGTATGTGCCAGGTAGTGATGTTTTTTGTGCATACTACTGTATATATTTCCACTGAGGTTAGTGGCAATACTCCCATTGTCATCTGCAGTGGGAGCAGGATCTGATTGTCTGATGAACAATCATTTATTATTATTGCTATTATATTATTATGAATTCATTTATTTGCATTGTGGTTGTGTCTAGGAGACCCTATCATGGATCATAACTGTATTGTGCTAGGTGCTGTGCAGTTATTTATACATTTAAATATAATAATGTTTTTAAAAGCCTGTGCTATTATCCTCTAACACAAAATAAATAATACAATAAAATCCCAACAGCAAAAATAATCATTTCAAACAGGAAGTCATCCAGCCATTTACAAACTTTCCTTTACCTCATCTTCAGCCCTCTCCAATCCCCCCATCAAGCAAATGTCTTTTGCAGTGTACCCAGAAGGGTGCCAAATTCAGTCTGTTTTGGACCAAAGGGGGACACGTTCCAGAATCCCGGAGCCATCACAGAGCACACCCTTACCAAACACCCCGTCTCCTTTAATAATGAATTGGGTCCAGCTCTGGTATCTATGCTGACCACATCTGTGGCAGTATGTGACTGTTTTTCAAACCATGTTTAGGAAAGTTTTCACGTTCTTTTCACTGATATCAAAATGCTTTTTAAAAGTCACATTTTATAACTGACCTATTTTGGTGCTGACTAGTGCACAATTATTTTTGCATGAGGCCAGGCCACTTAGAGTTGTTCTGGTGGCTGCTCCCTCTACAAAACTATTGTAGAATTTTGTGGTCTTTAAAAACCTTTCAGCGCACTGCCTCCCCTCCTCCTAGTCCCCCCCACACCCCCCACCCCGTCTTTTTTTTAAAGCAGTCTCTTGTGAAATGAATTGAAATTGTAATGCCGCAGGGTGTATCTATGGAGCAGGACACTTAAATTAAATTAGCAGTGTTTGTATTATAATGAAATATCTGGGAAGAACGTTGTCTAACTATTTACCCCTCTTGGACTCTTCCAAACCTGAGCTGAGTGTGTCATGAGGCTGAGCCAATGAGGGGAAATTTCAAATAAATATTCTGAACTTGATGATGCATTAGTTGACCTGGTGCTCCAGAGACTATCAATAATAGAGCATGCTAGTGTTGAGATATTTCCCCACTTTTCTTCTCAAAAACAGAACTTACAGAGAGAAATCCAGGTACAAGTTTCCAGGTCTAATTGGAGCATTTTGTGTGTCAGCATTAATACTTTATAAAATATGATCTAGGTCCAGATCCAAGTCAAAGGCATATGATCCTGAGGCAGGGCTCCACTCTAATTCAAGCCTTTTGGACACGATATTTCCATTACTTAAACTCAACAAACTTTTAGCACTCCCTGAAACTCCTATATATAAGTAACTAGTTAGAGCTAAAGAACTATCAGTCATGCCTTACGGCCTCAGGCATGGAACAAAAATCAAAATAGGGTAGAATATAATTACATCACAACTTAGCAGAAATCGCTCATTCTAAGGCTAGCTTAGGTAACCCATCCGGTGTGGTCAACTTCATATGTTGGCAAAAAAGTCCATTATCACGAACTTCTTTAAAAGGAAAACTTACGTGCAGCTCAGAATCAAAGATTTCACAGAAATGACATAAATAAAGGGCTGAGACCACATCAGTTGCTAAAACCAGATGTTTTTGTTGTTCTTTTAAATTTAAAGAAATGTGAAAGGAGTCCAACTGACATCTGGGATTTCAGCAGTGCTTAATTTTTGCTTGGGTTGAGTCCTGGCATCTCTAGGCTTAGCAGTTCATAGCCCCAGCACCTCTCGGCTTCATCAGTTATGAAAATAAAAAATTGCTTGAGTCTCAGCACCTAATTGCTTGAGCGCCAGCACCTCTTTCATTACAAATTAAGCACTGGACTCAGCCCTCATTAGTGACTTACACCGAGAACAACAATGCAGTCATCCTACAGTAGGCTTTAATCTCAGTAATAGGGACCATTTAATCTCTGACATCTCTTCTGAGATTGTCAACAAAGATGCTAATCATAATGCTGTGGTTTAGAGTTGGTTGGAAAATTTAGACCAAAAAATGGGGATTTTGTTTTCTGCCTAAAAGTGATTTCTTTTATCAGACCAGTGCTAATATTTTTTTGTGATGGGGTTGTCTCTTTAGTGAGAACAGGACAGATGATCAACTCATTTCACACAGCCACAGAGAAGCAACTATATGGTAACAACTTTCAATCACCAGCAACTTGGGCTGGATTTATAGCCAAGGTGTAGTTCATTACCAGTCCCCTGACTCTTTAGTTTTCTCCTTCTCCAAAACAGGCTTAAATCCTGCATGTCTTCAATCAGATGAATAATCTTCAATCGTATGAATAGACGCATTGGCTACAGTGGGACTACTCAGAAAAGTTAAAGGCTTGCAGGCATGGGCAGCAGGTACCATAGGCTGGGTGCCTCCCCAAACAGCCAGGCATGGCCGCACTCACACTCTACCCGCAGGCCCCCCCTCTTGCTTCCCGCCCGCTCTGCGGCACGCACTGCTCACCATCTTGACACTCCGGGGCAGGGGCCACGCTGCCTGCCCTTCCAGTGCTGGGGGGGTGCTAGCCTGGGGCAGGAGCCGGTGGCCATGGTGAGGGGGCTCCAGCAGGGGGGAGTGTGCAGAAGGGGCGGGGCATCAGGTGGAAAGGGCAGGGGGCTAACCTCTCCAAGCCTGTGGTTCACGCGCCGCCCATGCTTGCAGGATTGAGCCTTTAGAATTTTAGTTTATGCTTGGCACAGTTGAGGAGATTGGGAAGGAAAGTTGGCTTTAAGGCGCCAGTCTAATTCTCCCTTCCTGGGTCATCATGGGGACTGAAATGGCTCTCAGTAACTTAAAAGCTTAGCAACTTAGAGCGTAAAGGTGCTCCAAGTTATGCCAGCCTCAGCAGGCCTATAACAGCTGCATGACACCCGGGGTTTCCTATGTGAGGGATAATCCTCAATTCCCCTTTAGGGACTCTTTTTGGCTGCTTTGCACAAACTCAACAATACACAGCAGCCAGATCCAGACCAAGGACTCAGCCCATAGTCTTGAAGGTAGCATTGGCACAGGTTATTAAACCTGAAGGTTTGAGTTCTGTTAGTTAAAAGCTATTCAATTCAAGAAAAATTACCTGGAATCAGAAGAAAATATGGTTTTGTTTGGTGTTTCTATACCGTATCAATTTCCCTTTATCTCTAGCTGTGCATTTTAAGAAAGCTCATGGTAAACTACTCCCCACGTGACACTGGGTAACCGTTTATTTCATTCCTTGCTGCTGAATGTACCTGGTACTTGCATGTGGCGCAAAATGTGTTCCAGCTATACTCTGTATTCCAAGTACATCGCTCATAAAATGCTACCATTCCAGTGTGTGATGACCGTGTTTAAAAGGGTCACCAGCTTGCTGCTGCACAGACGTGGCACTGGAGATCAGCACGTGAAAGAGCTAACATGGAATATTCAAAGCTGTCAAAACAAAGTGCCACTTTAAATTAACTGCCCTCATCCGCCCCACCTTTTCTTTGTGATTTACTCCATGATTTTAAACAGGTTGTTTTACAAAGCCCTTGTGAACACATGAGTAAACACAACTTGTGAGTCACAACCACACTCATTAATAAACCAGAATCACTGGCCAGGACAGGTTAATAAAGATAATTAATGCAATGAAAATGGCAGCGCTGTTTTCAGTGGTAGTGGGTTGGAGGTTTTTTTTAAGTCACTGCCTGACAGTGAGGGGCAGTTGTCTTCTGTAAATATTTACAGTGTTGTAGTATTATTGATATGCAACAAAAATGAATATAGAGAGAGCTCTCAAATGCCATCATAAAGCTATCAGAGTGATGTCAGTACTATAGCTTAACATGCAAGACTTTTGGTTCTTGTATACAAAGCATGGCAGCTCATTCCTTTTCATTAAAATAAGATTTTTTAAATTACCTGTGCTTTTCTAATTATCCCTACATCCCTGCTTCTGCTCTGTGACTAGCATGTGCTATACAGCAAGAGATAGCCAGACTACAGAAGTGACCCGTACCTGCTGATAGTAGGGCGTGGGTGGGGGTGGGGGAGTGCAGGGTGAGGGCAGCAGCTTCAGCAGATGTCACAGAGCATGCTCAGTATAAGCCAAACAGCAACTTGCGGCAGGGGGAGGGGAAGCGTGACGCTGTGTGCTGCTCTCCCCTCCCCACCTCCCCCCCCCGCATCCCTCACCTCTTCAGGATGCCATTTAATACTACACCAGAGTTGATAGGGGTTACTTAGAAAGTATCACTTGAAAACCAAATATGTCAAATAAGTCACCTCTGCAATGTGCTGGATGCTTCTCTGGAATTTCATCCACAAGGTAATATTCATATTAGTTCACTTTAAAAGGCTGTAAAAGAACAAGAAGTTCAAATCAGGTGAATCTTTTATTACCCTTCGAGTACATGGAGTCCTCTATTCGAAGAAAACAGATTAAAATTCCAAACTAAATCTTTTTTTTAAAACTTCTGTATTTAAATGTAATGCTTTTAAGAAATTGTATTTAGCCTTGAAAACAGCTGTGATATTTTATAATTAAATATAATTTGAACAGACAGGCATGATGGCTGAAAGCAGAATGCATCACAATGCGAGATTTGTGGGCCCAATCTTGCCAACACTTTCTACTGGGTTAGTGCTTACTAACATGAAAGGTGTCCTTCAGAAGGACCCTACATTTAAGGCTGACTTTGGGGATTGCTTACTCAGTGTTTCTCAAGAACTGGTCCATGGACCAGTGCCATTCCCTGAGATCTCCCTGATACAGTTTAGGAAAGCAGCAAGCCGGTCCCTGCTATCAAAAAGGTTGAGAAACACTGGCTTACATGATGCTTGCAAAAGTAGGGGGCATTGTGAAACTGATGCTGTCCACACAAGGATTTTTAGAGAAAATAGATATCCTGATTAAGAGTGAGTAGAAGAATCATACATATACAGAACACTAAAATATCTTTTTTGTTAGCCATAGCTCATAAATCCTCACATTTCACCCAGATCATTCTTTGGCAGAAATCTCAGCTGGACTAATGAGCTACTTTCAATCAGGTCCCTCTTACAATCCTTTCATGATCTATTTTCTTAATTTTCATATTCAAAGACTTCAGGTAAATTAGACTAAGATGAAATGTTGGGTAGATTTTTCAAAAGCACTTAAAAGAATTAGGAGCCTAAGTCCTATTTTCAAAATGAGGCACTTTACTCTTAGGCACATTTGAAAATGTGACCCATAATCTATGTAGTTAAGGTGGCTCAGGTAAATTGGACTGGTCTCCAAAAACTCATTTGACACATACACTTCATTATGAAATGTCCTCCCGTAAAATTCATTTTTTGCTCTGAGTTCCTCCTAAAAACCTGTCACTTTATTGTCAGAGCAGTACTCTGGACTTCTATTAGAATGTAAATAGAGACATTTTCAGTAGTCTTTTTGTGATTAATGCAGGAATCCTTGTGGACAATGAAGAACTGAGCCTGATCAGTGAAATGATAACATGCCGAATCATCTATTTGTTTTTTGAGAAAAAGTTAGATCTGAACAATCTTTCCTTTTCATTCAACAGGCCAAGATTAGGCTCTGTCCTCTCTTGCTATTTCTGCTTCTCCCTATCCACTTCCTAAGATATTTCTAGTATGCAGGCAAATCCCACTCCCTGATTCCTCTGTGATATCACTGCTAAGTGACATCTGACAAAATGTTTTCTGCATTTTGTTACTTCCATTTGGCACCATCCAAGTACTGTCACTTTCCCTTCTGATGTGTTTTGGCCATAATATATTGTTTGCTGTGTTTGGCTGCAAGGTGGAAAGAGGCCATAGCAGTTAAAAATGAAGTGGTGCTTCCATTCTAAAACCCTTCTTTTCAGTACTTTATAACTTTCTTATACAGTTATCATTTGAGGTTAAATGTTTCATACTTGGCCTTGGCCCAGAAATGACTTCCTCTGGGAAGTTTCATAAACATTCATTCGGCTGCCTGAGTTCTCAGAGCATGGATTTAAAAAAAACCGAGAAGAAAAGGCTTTCAGGTAAGAAATTCTTTGGATCAAAAAGGAGAGATTAGAGAGCACTTATTTTTTATTGTGTACGTTAAAAATAGTACAACACACTGGTGATTGCTATAAATTTATGTATTAAAATACCCTGTTATATATGCAAGAGATAATGTGACTTTGCTTTGGGAAGGTCTGAATGTCTACATTCTAGGATATTTAAAATCTCACTGTTTTATTACTTAGCTCTTTGTTTTTTGCATGTGTACATTTGTGTGTGTGTCTGAAACACACACACACACATTATAATAGCACATGTTTAATAATGAACATAATTGGATTAGTTTGCAAAGTTTCGTTTTGGACCCTGTGTTCTTGCTAGCTACTCCCTTCCAAAATGTATTCCAGGCTTGTCTCAACTGAGAAGTGATTTTAATATAATTTATTTTATTTGGCAAAGTTAGAAATATGTTTTAACAATTTCAAAAATACCTAAGGCTAAAACCCACTTTCCTTGTGTAAAAAAATTGCTTTTTTTTTTTTTTTTTTTTTGCATAACCTTTGATACTTGGTATGCAAATAGAGCTCCTTTTGGAGAATATGTGAGATCAAATTAAGTGGAGAGTAATATCGTTCTAGATGAGTGAAAAGTCACTATGAAACATGGTCTGTGGCCATGTGCTAAAACACCTATGAAGCTTCTTTTCCTCTGGATATATTCTTGCCAGCTTCATAGGAACTGTAAGATGTTCTCAGTGTGATGAGGGGGCAATATGTATGAGTGAGATTGTAAATGTCTCATTGAAACATGCAGAAAAATTTTCCACGCCAAACAAAAACAAGATCAGAGAGGGCACAGAGAGCTCCTCGTACCCATTCCCTCCTGCCTCACTTGCACAGGGGCAGCTATAATGTAGCTGCAGGTGTGAGGAGCGTAATGGATGGGAACATCTAATGCTACTGGCAGTATTACTGGGCTCAAATAAAATATGATTGGGAGGGGTGAGGATGGGGTCACCTCCTTATGCCACAGGGTTGCTCAAGGCGGTTGCACTGGCTATACCCTTTCTATAGGTGCTTGTGTTTGGACCTCCTCCCCTTCCCTAGCACATCCTAGTTCATCCTTGTAAGAGGCATACTTGATCCATTGCATTAAACTAAAAAACTACAGACAATTTTGGGCATGAAAATCCTAGGGAGCCTGTGATTATAGGGTGTCTCCACACTATTGATTACATTCCACCATGTTGTCATTAAAAATGTCAATTAAATGTACGCTTTTCAAGCTGCCACTGCAGTGTAAACAGGTGAGTTGCTGCCCTGACTACACAGTTTCTTTGGAAACTGTCTCCAACTGAAGAAAAGCAGCCAAATTATGATTTTTTTTTTTAGTTGTTTTTTTGTCCTCCTCACCCCCGATTTGCCTGAATCAGTTGTTAACTGAGCTTCTCCCATAGTGCATTAACCCCAGTGGATGCAAACTTGAACATCTACCTGGAACTCTTAATACTAACATTATTAAATATGGATAGTCACTATATTTACTTGAAGTAGAAAAATGGAAATTAAATGTAAAGTCTATTACATTGCTCTGGCTTTTTCTTGCCTTGAAAAAAAAAAAAGGATTATTGCAGCAGCATTAACTTGACCAAGCCACTTTAATATTTTTACGGTTACTATTTAACGACACATATTAATATATTAATCAACTTACTTACTGAGATGTTCTGTGCAATATAGCCATGGGAACATGCTAACTTTTGCACTTACTGGCTAAAGACCATTTTAACTCTGTATTAACTTAGTGCTTTGCATTTTGTTATAGGTAGATAGTACAACTGAGTGGGCATGCACACACATATATCCTTTGTGGGCGCTTGTGCATACATACATATAGAAGGAAAAGTGTACACACCGCATATAACTGTGACCGCAGTGTCGCCAGCTTTCATGGTATTTGGTAGCTCTCTTAGAGCTCCAGCTTCTAGAGGCATGTGATTCTGTGAAAATATCAGTTATTTTTTAAAGTATGTTTCTAGCCCACGTGGTTGAGGATAAAAGCTTGAAAATGTGACCCATGTGTACCCTAAAGACTGAAAAGCAGAAGGTAAATAAAAAGAACCAAGTATATTCTTTTTATAAAAAATCTTGTGACATTTTTGGGGCCTGACTCTGGAATGTTTGGGGTTGGCAACCCTGCGATCCATGCAAAACACGGGTTCATTCCATCTTTTTAATGAATCCTTACAGTCATGCCCAGGCCCCTTTTATTTTGCATTTTGTGAACAATCAAAACAATCCACAGAGTAATTTTATTTTAAAAAGCATTTATTGGCTCAGTTAGAACTACTACTTCTACATTCAAGGATATAGCGTTCGGTGCAGGGAGAGTCCATAAAACACCATCAGAGGCTCAAGTCATTAAATAAAGTATTCACTGTGAATTATTCACTCAGCATTGTCTAGTACGAATATGTAAACATAGACACACTCTGTAAACACACACTGCGGAAGGCAAAGAGTAAATGTATTGATATTCCACTTCAGGCCCTGTTCTGTCAAGTTTTGGCATGTCAGTCGGTGATAAACCAGTTTCAGTGCATGTGCTACGCACTCGCTAAGGCCTTGTCTGCGCATAAAGCAGCTTTCTGGGCTGTAACTCCTGAGGTGCACACACTGCCAAGCCACTCAGGGCGCAGAAACTGCGCAGCTGCAGCGCTGTAAAAAAACCCACCCCGACGAGCGGCATACGGCTTCCTGCGCTGGGGCTGCAGAGCCGCGGTGCCAGTGTAGACACCCTGGTCGATGACAGCGCTGCGACTGGCTTCCGGGAGGTGTCCCACAATGCCTGTTCTCACCTCTCTGGTCATCGGTTTGAATTCTACTGTCCTGCCCTCAGGTGACCAACCGTGAGCTCCATGCCTTAAATTTCTTGGGAATTTTGAAAGTCCCCTTCCTGTTTGCTCGGTGACACATGCAGTGGTCTCAGCGCATCTTTCCAGGTGACCAGGCCTGGTCCATGCATCAGGCGATCCCCCGCTTGGAGCAATGCCGAGCTGCTGGACTTCATCAGCATTTGGGGAGAGGAGGCTGTCCAGTCCCAGCTGCGCTCCAGCCATAGGAATTATGATACCTACAGACAGATTTCATGATATATGACAGAAAGGAGCATGACCAGGACACACTGCAGTGCAGGGTCAAAGTGAAGGAGCTGTAGAACACCCGCCACAAGGCGCAAGAGGCAAACCACTGCTCCGGTGCTGCGCCCACAACCTGCCTGTTCTACAAAGAGCTCGGGGGCGATCCTCCCTCCACTGCGTAGGCCACTGTGGATACTGTGGTGGCTTGCGTGCCCATCAAGAGTGGACCAACCCAGGAGGAGGAAATCTTGGACAAGGATGTGGAGGGGGAGGGGGACCCAGAGGCAGAGGACGACTCGGAGGTCAGAGATGCATGCAGCCAGGAGCTCTTCTCAGCCCCAGAGGAGGCTAGCCAATTACAGCTCTTGGAGCTTGGCAAAGCGCAAACAGGAGAGGAGGCTTTGCTTTTGGGAATTGCTGAAGCGAGTTGTTGGGGGCAGGAGAGTTACAGAAAGCAGGCTTTTGTCTGTATTATGCGCATACCACCAAATGCCTAGTCTGAGTGGCGGAACAGGGTGTTGATTGACTCCCTCTCTTGAATCTACCTCAGAGATCTCCATGAAACTCTCATGGAGAATACTGGGCAGTCCGCTGCCTCAGGTTCTTTGACAGAGCTGCTTTGTTTCTTGCCCCATTAAGGGTAACTTTCCTGCGCCACTCTGCTGCACGGGGAGACGGGGGACCATTGCTGCACACAGGTGAGCCGCATAAGGGCCAGGGTGGAAGCCGTAGTGTTGGAGAAGACCCTCCCTTGATTCCCTGTTCACCCTCAGCAGTGAGATATCTTCCATAATGAACACAGCTTGTGGAAAATGTGAGGACAGTAATGATTATAAGCCCTCTCCCCATGAGCCACGTGCCTAGTGTGCAGTACGGTCCTGGAACACTGATTTTTCCTTACTCCTGTGGTTATTCACCATTTTGGGGGTCTTGTGGCTCATGTGTCCTTGCCTGGGATCTGCCAGTTAGCGACAGGTATGTGAATAGTGGCTGTGTTTTAAATCACTGAATCAGTGGTCTGTGTGTTGCAAACAATACTGCTTCTGTGAAATGTTGCATTTTGGCTTCACAGATATGAACTTGGGAGCCGAGGCTCCCTCTTTGTTATTGCCAGCTGAATGGCTGCGCAGAATTAGAAAGAGGCCATGAAGAATTAAAGAGGACTTTCTGCATGGTGTCATGATGCACGCCGCGGCCGAAAAACAAGAATTGAAGGAGTGGTGGGACAGCGAGAAGAGGGACCGAAAAGAGAACGTGGCTCACCAGAACAAAGCCACAGAGCGGCTCTTAAATATTATGGAGCACCAAGCGGGCACGCTCCAGGTACTGCTAGCACTGCAAACCAAGCAGGTCTGCACCCGCCCTCCCCTGCAGCCGCTGTCGCAAAACTGTTTCCGACGTGGCCCCCAAGGCACCGCCAACGCACTCTTATCAACCTCCTGGCTCCAGTCTGTACCCATTGCATTCCACTCTTGCTCTGGCTTGTCACAGTCCAGCCTTGCAGACTCCCGGTATCCACTGTACTCAACACCCGTCCCTCTGCAGTTTGGCCCTGCTGACGTACAGTACCCGCTGTACGCTGCAAAGGAGAAGGTTGGATATGATACCTGGACATACACAAATCTTTAACCGTCCTGGGAGCCCACCTCCTCCTGGAACCCTCCCTTCCCCCAGCCCCCTCAGTGCTGATGTGGGTTTTTTTTTTTTGTCTGTCTGTCTCTGGTTGTTGTTTTTTAATAAAAGAATTGTTTTGGTTTGAAAGCAATCTTTATTCCATTCATTGAAAGCAAACAGAGCCCTGCAAAGCAACAGACAGTTTTCTTAAACCTGCATAGTGAATCATCTGCACCAATCACAATCACCTCCTAGCATCATAAGCACTGCGCTCCTGAGCACAGAAATAAATATTAGTGGTTTTCAGCTTAAAATTGCTGCCTCAAGGCATCCCTAATCCTTATGGCCCTATGCTGCACCCCTCTAATAGCCCCTGGCTGTTCAAATGCAGGCTCCAGGTGCTGAGCCTCAGCGGTCCAGCCCTGAGTGAAGCTTTCACCCTTCCCTTCACAAATATTATGGAGTGTACAGCACACGGCTATAAGCATAGGATTATTGTCATCGGCCAGGTCCAGCCTCCCATATAGGCAGCGCCAGTGGGCCTTTAAATGGCCAGAAGCACATTCAACAGTCATTCTGCACTTGCTGAGCCTGTTGTTGAACCAATCCTTGCTGCTGTCAAGGTGCCCCGTGTAGGACTTCATAAGCCACGGCATTAAGGGGTAGGCAGGGTCTCCCAGGATCACAATGGGCATTTCGACTTCCCCTATGGTGATCTTCTGGTCCGGGAAGAAGCTTCCTGAACAGACCAGTGTTCTGAAAGATGCGTGCGTCATGCACCTTTCCGGACCAGCCTGGGTTAATGTCCTTGAAATGCCCACGGTGATCCACAAGCGCTTGGAGAGCCATAGAGAAATACCACTTCCAATTAATGTACTCGGTGACTAGGTGGTCTGGTGCCAAAATTGGAATATATGTGCCATCTATTGCCTCTCCGCAGTTAGGGAAGCCCATTTGTGCAAAGCCAGCCACAATGTCATGCACGTTGCCCAGAGTCACGGTCTTTCGGAGCAGGATGCGATTAATGGCCCTGCACACTTCCATCAACACAAGTCCAACGGTCAACTTTCCCACTCCGAACTGGTTAGCGACTGCCAGCTTCCACAGTGCAATCGCCATGCACTTCTCCAATGGCAGGGCAGCTCTCGTTCTCGTGTCCTTGCGCCGCAGGGCTAGGACGAGCTCATCACACAGTCCCATGAATATGGCTTTCCTCATGCGAAAGTTCAGCAGCCATTGCTCATCATTCCAGACATGCATGACGATGTGATCCCACCACTCAGTGCTTGTTTCCCAAGCCCAAAAGCATGTTCCAGTGTGGTCAGCACCTCTGTGAATGCCACAAGCAATCTTGTGTTGTAGCTACTACACGTGTTGAGATCAATGTCGAACTGCTCTTGCCTTTGTATTTTAAGGAATAACTCCACTGCCACTTGTGACACGTTAGTGAAAGCGAGCAGCATATTGGTCAACAGTGCGGGATTCATTCCTGCAGACCGAAGTGCGCAGTACATAAACCTTTGAAAGATGGCGCCAAATGCAGACAGAAGCACAGAGATTGCTGGGATGCGAAGTAATGCATCATGGGGCATTGGGACAGGACTCAGGATGCCCCGTGAACGCCCCCGTCTTCCCACAACTCTTAGCGGCAGAAGAGGAAGAGATGCTCTGTGGGATAGCTGCCCAGAGTGCACCCCTGCAAGTGCCGCAAGTGTGAACACGCTATTACGCAGGCAGCCGACAGTGAGAACACACAACAGCTGTTTCCCTTCAGCGTTCTCTGAGCGGTGCTGTAACTGCCGGCTCTGTAACTCTGCCATTGTAGACATACTCTTAGGGCTTGTCTATACTACACAGCTTTTAGCGACAAGGCTGTGTCAACACAGTCTTGTCGCTAAAAGTCAGCGTGTGTAAACACTCTGTCGGTATTTTGTCGGCACTTTTGCTGACAAAATACTTCCAGCCCCGCAAGCGGTGTTAGCTTTGTCAGCAGGAGAGCACTCCTGCCAACAGAGCTGTGTTCACATTGCCTCTTGCATCGGCAAAACTTTTGTCTTTCACGGGGAGGAGCTTTTTTAAGTACCCGTGAAAGACAAACGTTTTGTTGACAACGTCATAGTGTAGACAAGCCCTTAGAAAGACAAGGTAACTTTTTGAGAATGATGCTAGACATTGAGTGGTAATTCTTACTGAACAAAGTAATGGGTGTCTCTTTATTAAAGGAGGGTAAATAAACTGTGATTCAGTTTCCTTTGTTGAAAGTGAAAGAAGGGTGTTTCATATGCTGGTATTTGGATTTGTGTTTAATTAACTGTTAAACTAAACCCTGCCCTCATGTCAGGTAGCTTAAGCCACCCTTTTCCTTTCCAAATCACATGTCTAAGATGCACCCTGACTTGAATGTAAATAGAGCTTAGCTGAATCATAGTGTTGTCAGCAAATGACATGTGGGTGGATCCAGGTGGTGGATTAGGTTTTTGTAATTCAGATTCAACATGAAACCATTTTTTTCTGGGTGTGAGGGTGTGGGTGTGTATGTCCAACCTACAGCTGCTAAGCATGGTTTAGCATGATTTTTAACTGTAGTATAGCCAAGGAACAAATGTTAATTCCTAGTTGTGTTTAACCCTAGGGACATGCTGCACATTTAAAAAAAATACTTAGCAAATGTAATGTTGTGCAGCCAAAGCTTAATTCATGATATTCAGTACTCCACTAAGGGTCTTCCAGTCACTAGTGTGAATTAGCACCCATTCTGCAGGGTGTGTTGTTCATACTTTAAATACATTGTTGCTACTATGTATGATATGTTAGATTTGGAGGGTCAGGTAAACTTCATGTTTGATGATGAAGCTGGAAGAGAGAAGTAAAATTTGCCTTCTTTCTGAGTCTATGTTGTATTTTTTAGAAGTTTGGTGAAGTTCTGTACCTAAAAGAATATTTTAATGGTTAGTTAGTGACTGGCTCTGCACCCAAGTCTCAGGTTTTAAATCAGACACTTGCATCTATCTGGGTGCAGGCATGTGGACAAAGTGCTCTGGGGAAAATACAGCTTGAGAGTAGCTCTCGTTGTGGACAGTTTGTGGAATCAACTACCTTCCCATTTGGAGCATTGAAGAGTGATGGTGAGTTCTGGCATCTGCTCTGGAAGGTAGTTTCAGGTGAGTACATAACAGGATAGTAGCCCCAGAATAAAAGCTGGAGGAACCTTAGCAGCATAAGATCATCTGAGTTTTGGACTAGGGAGAACCTGTGGAAGAGGGGATCTCCACCACAAAAACCAAGAATGTTTTAATATAGGTGCTCCTTTGTGTATGTCTTCAGATAATCACAGTATATGGAAATAGAAGAGACTTAGGTCATTAATTGTCTGATGCAAAGTCCACTGAGGTTAAGACTCCTATTGACTTCAATGGGCTAGAGCCTAATTATTAAGTCATATTCTGGCCAATATAGGATTGTACCCTATATTATATTTACTCCTCTTTGTCCAGTCTAATTTTCTATGTTACAAGTGTTGGAGTTTGTACCACTTCTTTAGGAGTTTGCTTAGCAAACAAATGGAGCTCACTTTCACGAGATCTTTAATTATTCAGGTTTTTTAGAAGCATAAAGGCAATAAGATCTATGGACAGATATTAAAAAGATCAGATTAGACATCAGACCTTCTTAGGGATTGCAGTGAACAAAATTTTGTTTTAAATTCAAAATAAAACATTAGTTTTTATGCCTGAATTGCTGTTGTACATATGCAGATTTGAACTATTTAACAAATAACATGCAGAAATACATATGTAGGAAGGACTGTCAAAAACTTTGAAGTGATTTATATTATAAATAACTAAAATGTATTGCATCTAGTAGTAATTAATAATAACTACCCAGAAAATGTAATACGGGCACAGTATACAATTTACTATTCATTGGCAGAAAGGATATACTGCAAATGGCATTACAGATTGCAGTGTCCACATTATTAAATCTCCAAGTTGGACAATTGTTCTCTCAGTGTTTCTAACACAAACCAACTTTGACATTTAAAAAGAATTTTACATATTTTATTAAAATTGTGAATACTGGCCTCTTTGGATTGAGACAAATAACTGGGTACATGTTTGTAACCACAATTATATGTGCCTAAAATTAAGGTGTGAGACTACAATCCTGCAAAGGTGTCTCCTTTTCATTCTGCAGAATTAGCAGGCTCAATCAGGGATGTAGATGTCTAATAGCCCTATATTGAGTCTGAAAATGCTTGCACCCACAATTTCGCATCTTCAAAACTGGAGGTCAATCTCATAACAAGACACTTGGTCAGAAAGTAACCATTAGCAATATCAGACTCTGAAAGCCTATTTGGTTGGTACACTGAACACTTAGTTATTGGGGGCCAAGTTGGACTATTAATTTCCCATGATTGTGGTATTTTAATGCTGCTGGTAAGAAGAAAATGGAAGCCTTTGAGAGGTGGTGCTAGTGAAGACTCTTGTGTATCTCCAAGACAGAAAAGAAGATGAATGCTTATATTAGAAATGCTATTAGAGAGAAGCAGACCCTGCTGTAGGAAATAAACAGGAGTATACTATAGGAGTATATAGTAAACAGGAGTATACTATACTTTGGTCACATCAGACATAGACATGGGAATAACTTCCAGGAAGTTATAGTGGAAGGAATGGTGGCAGGGGATGACCAGGGAGGGCATGAATAGACTGTGTACGACAGATTATTGGGCCGTCAGCTGCTGAGTGCTCAAAGTCAGTGATGGAGCAAGAAGGCTTCTGAACATTTTGTTCTATTGTCACAAACATTCAGACCAGAATAGATAGATTTTACTGACTTATGCTGTACTATGCAGAAGTGAGAGCAGCACTCTCTCTCCATGCCACTTCAGTGGCTTGCCTGAGCCCCAGTGAAGCAACTATTCTCCCCTTCCACTTTCAGCTAGAACCAGGGAGTCCAAGAAAATGCAAAGGAATATATTAAAAATTTAACCAGATTAACTTCAATAACAACAACAAAATCTCTTTGAGTGAAGTTTTATATCTGAGTGACATCTCAGATCATTTCTTAATTTGGACCTACCCCTGCTTCTGTTGAAGTCAATGGCATGGAGTAGGAATTGGGACCCTTTCCACAGTACGCATCCGATGAAGTGAGCTGTAGCTCACAAAAGCTTATGCTCAAATAAATTGGTTAGTCTCTAAGGTGCCACAAGTACTCCTTTTCTTTTTCCGTGAACTGTTTTACTCGTCCATAGGGAAAACCACATCGGCAACAGACCGTTTTTATCCAAAAACTTTTAAAAATGTAAACAGTTAAAGTCCCAAGGCCACTTTCACAACCAGGTCTCATGCTGAGAAAATTGTGATGGGGCCAAGTCACTAGGCTAGATATGAAGTCATAGGCTGCAGGGCCAGTTGGGGGCCACCCGGGCCATGGCCTGACCACTTTTTGGTCAGGCCAAACCTGAGTGATGCTGTCACTGTATGTGCCAGGTCCCAAAGCCACTCATTCAAATTTGGCCTGGCTGCTCCTCTGTCATGATGGAAGATGGGTGAGGCCAAACCTGAGCGGTGCTGCAACCCTGCTCACTCACAGAAATTTGGTAGGTGTAAGGGGCTCATGGTCCCAGAGAGTCAGACTGCGGCGTGGGGGGGGGGGGGGGGGGGAGGAAGGAAAGGCTGGGAAGTCAAATCTAGCCCTTGGGTGACGGTAATCTTCTACAAATGAATTTTTAAGTTCCTTTATAGAACTCAGAGACACTGTACATTTTATTCTTACTATACATTTAGATGGAGGAGAACGAGCAAATGGTTTTCAACAAAGAATGTAATTGTTTCAAATTACATTTGTCAAAATGATTTTGTTGCTAATATTTTTGAAAAGTGGCTTCCACAGAAATGTCCTGGTTTAACCTGTGACCAACCCTGTATACAGCCCCGGAAAGTAAAGGGTGCTTGCAGATATTAAATGAGCAAATGAAGTTTTTTCTTGTTTAAACAAGTATGTTTTTTTTCATAGCCATAAACAAGGAGTGAGGCAACACTGCGTGAACAAACAGACATTAATGGGACATAGTGGAAATATCAGGACTGTGTTCTTGAAAATATGCTGAGTGTATTAGTAGGGTAGCACAGATTTCAGCTTGTAGAATTAGAAGGAGAGTGGCATTAAGGCTATTTTAAAGGCTTCTGGGGGGCATCCTTTGCCTGTCAACATTTGTTGTTAAGGTGCTCCCAACACGTGGTTTGTTTCAAAGCCATCAAATTGCTTATCAGGCAGAGTTTTATGAGCAAATGGCAGGGATTGCTACCAGTATTGAGAGAAGAGGTGAATTCTGTCAGAGACTGGGAAATCATCCCCCTCCAACCCTCCCTGAATTGTAACAAAGAGCTCCCAAGAACTCCTTCCAACACATCACCGAGTTTCAGTAAGAAGTGACATATCATCCACAGCCATGCTGTACCAAACTAAAAATAGGAAGAAAAACAGCAACACACCTTTTTATTCCATTAAAACACATTGGAGTGGGAGAATTTTTTTTTTAAAGGCCAAGTGAAAAAAATGAGACATTTTGCTTTTTTAAACAAATAGGGACTTGGTAGGTCTGTCATCTGATTGGACTGACAGCAAAGCCACTTTCGTAACGAAAACGTCACCATAAACGTTAGCACAGTGCTCAAGAAGGTGGAAAGTGTTACATAAATGCTCAATACTCTTAGAAATAGAATTACAAAGGATTCTTTTTAGATATTGGTATTAATTAGCTTTTAATATATTTGGAAAATGATTTAACGTACAGCACTGGAAAAAAATTATGGAAACATCAGCTGGAGTGTGGAAATAAGCTTACTGGCAAGAACTTGATTATGCAACATGATGATCCAAATATAAACTGTGAAATGTGATACAGCTCAAGACACATGGTACAATATTCCACAAGATTATATCCAAAAATTGTACAACTGCCTCAATAAGTGAATTAGTATATTATGCTGTACAGCAGGGGTGTCAAAATCATTTGGAGGAGAAGGCTGGATTTCAGGTTTAATCATGGTCTCTGAGACACGATACAAAGATAGAGCTTCATACTCACCTCAATCAACAGCAGAGCTCCCACTGATGTTAGTGGGAGGTTTGCAGAGAGAATAAGGGGAGAACATAGCCTTCATGTAGTAACTCAACATCTGTATTTAGATCCTCATTGTCACATTGAGGGCTTGGCTACACTTGTGAGTTAGTGCGCATTAAAGCAGCCCCGGGCTCCCTAGCTCACTACCTGTCCACACTGGCAAGGCATGTAGAGCGCTCTGACTCCACGGCTAGAGTGCTCCTGGTACTCCACCTCGGCGAGAAGATTAACGCTTGCTGCGTCTTGGCTGAAACCTCAGGGCGTCTGTGTGAACGAGGTGTTGCATTGCTGCGCTCTGATCGGCCTCCGGAAGCGTCCCATAATCCCTTTAAGTCAAGTGGCCACTCCTGTCATTGTTTTTGAATCACCATAGGAATGCGGATATGCCCTTTGAAAGCTCCATTTCTGGCAGCTGGCTGCTTATCTGCTCAGAGACAAAGCAACCATTAGTGTGGAATGCTGTGAGAGAGAGAGGTGGGGGTGGGGGTCTGCTCTGTCTGAACTTACAAGACAACATGCTGACATGCTCTCAGCCCCCCCAAAACCCACTCTCTCTCCCCACAAAACACAAGACACTCCCTGTCACACCCCTGTCACACCCCACCCACCCCATTTGAAAAGCACGTTGCAGTCACTTGCATGCTGGGATAGCTGCCTATAATGCACTGTTCCCAATGCCACTGCAAGTGCCGCAAATGTGGCTACGCCAGTGCGCCTGAAGCTGTCAGTGTGGACAGATTGCAGCGCTTTCCCTACTGCGCTCTCCAAAGGCTGGTTTAACGCAAAGCGCTCTACATCTGCAAGTGTAGCCATGCCCTGAGTATCACTCAATGAGAACATCTGCTCCCCCTTATTGCACTGCTGTTTCAGCCTTTTGTTTCTCCTCCTTCCCCCTTTTCCTCTCTCTTTTGCCCCCCCTTTCTTGTCTTGTGTGTCTCCTCTGTTCCTCCCTCTGTATTTTTATCCCTGCAGCAATTCCCAGTTCCCACTCCTCAATGGTTTCACTCCTATCCCCTTCCCTATTTCATTGCTAAAATGATCATCAGCAGAATAGTTAATGTTGTCATGTTATAATCACTGAACCTTTAGAGTTGACACTCAGATGGATAGGGGGCAGGTAGGAGATATAGAAGTCATTCTTTCAGGTTGTCTGCAGACTCAGGCAGAAGTCACAACATCAGTTTACACTTGGTTTACATTTGGAAGATTGTATCTGCAGCCCTGAGGTATCAAAACTTACTTTTTATTTTTAAATGAAAACTTAGATTCTGCACAAGCTGCATACAACATACAGGGCACATAAATGCATTTATGTATTTGTGTGCCCCATAATCAGATCCAGGTCATGGGCCATATGTTTGACACCCCTGCTGGATAGCCAAGTTACCCCTTTAATTCCCCATACAAAATTATGTTGGCCCTTCTTTTTGTATGTATTCTCAATTCACATTACATATTTATCTGGTATATGAACCTGTTGTGTCCTTGCTCTCCACTCAACGTTAAGAATATGGAGAAACCTCATTGGTACAGTTGGATTCCTAATAACTAAATAATAACTTTATTAACTATATGCAAATATAGAAGACCTAGCTACTTATATCTGTTTTGGCAGAGTTCTGATGTCTTCTGCAACAGAAGAAAGGGAGGCCCGCTAGAAGGCTCCCAGACCATTTAAAGGGATATTACCCAATTCCTACACATGGCAGATAGATTCTGACAAATGTCATTTTGTCTGAAGAGTACAATTTAGTGTGTGAGATGAAGATGCTTTATAGTTTGTTTTCAGTACAACGTGTTTAAAACGTTAGATTAGCAGAGTGCATCTGATTTGAAGAAGTCAGCCATTTGGGATGGTTCTTTGAGATTGTCCAGAAGTATACTTCCTAAAAGTAGAGGTGGCGGAACAGACAAAACAAGGTTCAGATAAAACAATCATTTTAATCTGTCGCTAACTCTTATTTATTATTTAGCTCCAACAGTGTACTTAGAACAGAGAGGAAGATATGGTCCCTGCACCGAGTCTCAAAATAGATAGATAATATAGTCCAGACATCAGATGAAGAGAGGGGGAAAATGAAAATGTCTAATATTCCTTTAAAAAAAATTAATCTAATCTGGGACTATAAATGCTACTGTCCATTAATTGTATTGTGTGGATATTGTATAGTGCCCCTCTAGAGCAGATTAAGGTTTCGGTGCCCTGCTTGTGCATTACCATACTTTAACATATTTTCATTGCCTTTCCATTTAACCTTAACTCTGAATTTCCTGAGTTTTTTATACTTTTTTTTTAATAATAGCAGAATCCCTGTAATGTTTTACCCTTAAATTACTGATACTTACTCAACACGAACTCCTGTGTAACAAAGTTTTTATCTTGGAATTCTGTTGGTTATATGAAAAATATCATATAGAACAAGAAACAACAAACTCATGAGAATGTCATCACAGGATATTTGTAACAATTTAAATATGTGTAATATCAACCTGAATTTTATTATTAATTACTATTATTATTATTAACTTTTAGCTTCAGCTTCTGGCTGATTTGCCATAGTCTCTGGAGTAATGCAGAGTAGTTAGAGCTACACTCAGGTGGCTTCCTGGGCACCTTCCCTGATGGCTGCTTGGATGAATTCTTAATGGGAACAATAGGAGGCACTGGCCATTTTGAAAGAGGGCATTGTAACTGAGAGGACAGTTGCCTCAGTCCCATTGAGCACAATAGATGATAGCAACCTTTTTCAAAGAAGACAGAGAGGGTTTTAATTCTCTGTAGATCATGAGCCATTGGCCTCTGCTATAGAAGACAATTTCACTTATGAAGACTAATAGCAAAAAAATCATCATTAATCCTTAAAAAAAATCTTTCAAGTGTAGCTAATACATAAGATTTCAGCAAGTTATAACTATATGGGAAGTTAGAAGAGTCCATATTCTTAAGATCATTTGGGACAAAAAATGGTGCAATACAAGGTGCTAAATTTCTTAAAGGATCCATTTTTCAATTAATTTTAACTCTTTAAACTCTTTAAATTCTCAGAAATCCACTCTGTGCTCAGAGCGAGTGCTATAGGATGCATTGTTGTCTTCATACCTAACAAAGCTGTTGAATCTCTGCTCTAAAATGCAAACTCTTTAACTATGTAACTGCAACTAGTGCTTCCCTAATACATTTGGCAGTGATCTGGAAAAAACAGTGAACAGTGAGGTGGCAGACTTGCAGATAACGCAAGGTTATTTAGATTAGTCCAGACTAGGGGACCCTGAGGAACTTAAGAAACACCTGGCAAAGCTAACCGGTAACGTAACACAATATCAGCCCAAATTCCTTGTAATAAATTCATCTTGTTGGGTATCACTTTCTGAGGCAAAAGACCTGGACATAATAATGGGCAGAGCAACAGAATTATCTTCACAATCTGCAGCTGTTTCAAAAAAGCAAATAATATTAGGCTGTATGAAGAAAGAGAATAAGATAAGAGCATTATTTTCTGTGCTTTAGAAAACTAAGCACACTTTCTGCTGCATTGGGTACTAAATAGTCTGTAAAAAAAATAAGATTTTACATACTATGGTACTTAATTAGACCTCTCTATTTATTTATTGACAAATATTGTATGCTTGTCTATCTAAATGGCTAGTGTTTTAGTCAGACTTAAAAAAAAATTTGGCAACTTTAACACATCATTTAGGAATTCAGGTTCTGCTGTATTTATTGCCCCTTAAATGTTTTCCTTACAAGCGTCGTTAGTAATGATATAATAGTCATATTTTTAATTTGGATAGCACCCTTCAACCTGAAGGATTCCAGAACGATCCCAGAAGGATCCCATTCAGCACAGCTGAAATGCAGCCAACTTGAGGGTGGAGAACAGCAGCCAATGAATCGGCATATAGCACCCTGCAAACAACAGAAGGATAATTTTGCACAACAATGCTGTTATGAACAGAGCATGAGATCGTCCATGTTCATATAGAGTGGACAGAGTTTCAATTTTCTGGCTCATGCAACTACATGAAACTCAATTTACCTTAAAACGTGATGGACATAGGTGGATCCTTTTGTGGTCCCGGGGAGAATGGGTACTGCAGTCCTGAAGTTTAGAATTCTATTCTGTTCTGTATAGGTTCTTACACTGCCCTGGGGTTCTTACACAACTTTCTTGGGGACGAAATCATAAAAGGAAAATAGAAATTAAATTACAGTGGCAGGTAGAAGTAGACTGGATCCAAACACCTATGAACTTTGGCAAGTCTAGATCTGAACTTGAAGGCTTCCTATATTTAAATTTGCCAAGCCAAAACTCTGTGTAACAACCTCTCTCCCCATGACACAGTAGAAAGAGAACCTAGCACCATGTCCACCACATGATCACCTCACACTTAGCCAGGTCATTGCAACCAGATCCCAATACGCCCACATTCTGGTGAAGTTTGGCTTGAATTGAGTTATATGAGCTAAGTCCATGTCTAGGGACATTTGAAGGCTGCTGGAACAATGATAGGGCATGTAAAACAAAAGCAGATTCAGTTTTTGTTTTAGTTATTACGTAAGAATATTCAACTTTCCAAACTTCGTTTTTTAAATTTTTTTTATTTAATTATTCTTAGAAAGGTATAAGATATTCTAAGTAGGTGGGATATAGAAGCATTCTGACTCTATATATTTGAGTAGGCCATGATTCCACCTCCTGCTCAGAAAACTGAAGTTAGGCTGTAAATTATAGTGATATTTATAGATAATTGCCCTTAGTAATAATGAATTCCTATTAAGCGTATCTGACTGGGCTTTTTGTGCATCTGCTCCTAAAATCATTTTGTTCTCCTTGTTGAGTTTATTAATAAATAGAAGCTTGTTCACTTAGAGGACTGACTGGCTAAGCAGCAGTTCTGCAGAAAAGGACCTAGGGGTTACAGTGGACGAGAAGCTGGATATGAGTCAACAGTGTGACCTATTGCCAAGAAGGCTAACGGCATTTTGGGCTGCATAAGTAGGAGCATTGCCAGCAGATCAAGGGACGTGATCATTCCCCTCTATTCGGCATTGATGAGGCCTCATCTGGAGTACTGTGTCCAGTTTTGGTCCCCACACTACAAGAAGGATGTGGAAAAACTGGAAAGAGTCCAGTGGAGGGCAACAAAAATTATTAGGAGACTGAAGCACATGACTCATGAGGAGAGGCTGAGGGAACTGGGCTTGTTTAGTCTGCAGAAGTGAAGAGTGAGGGGGGATTTGACAGCAGCCTTCAACTACCTGAAGGGGGGTTCCAAAGGGGATGGAGCTCGGCTGTTCTCAGTAGTGGAAGATGACAGAACAAGGAGCAATGGTCTCAAGTTGCAGTGGGGGAGGTTTAGGTTGGATATTAGGAAAAAACTATTTCACTAGGAGGGTGGTGAAGCACTGGAATGGGTTACCCTAGGGGGTTGGTGGAATCTCCATCCTTGGAGGTTTTTAAGGCCCGGCTTGACAAAGCCCTGGCTGGAATGATTTAGTTGGTGTTGGTCCTGCTTTGAGCAGGGGGTTGGGCTAGATGACCTCCTGAGGTCCCTTCCAACCCCAATCTTCTATGATTCTAGAGGGAATTTGAGACAATTTTTTTTTCATTTAGAGGAAACTTGAAACCTTTCACTAAAATTGTTTTACTTACCTACTTATTGATAGGGAGTCTGCAGGTTGGGGAGGAAAGTTCACTGAAGTTCTACTCTTGTATGTTGTAGCTAGTTCCAAGTACTTTTTTGACTTGAATGTCACAGAAGTGTGCGAGAGGAGGTTACTCCCAGTAGATTTGTAGCTCTGTAAGTATAAAAAAGAAATTGAGTATTAGCTCTTCTTTACACCAAACTGTATTTTATTTTATTGGAATGTAGGACTAGAAGGGACTGTGTCAGAGAATCGTTACTTCAAAGTATTTCTTGCTCAGTGAGAAATTATTCTTCTGTAGTGTTTTTCTTCTATTGAGCTTTGAGTGGTTGAACATATATAGCATATGCATTTATTAATATATTTCAAATAGACAGTGGACATGGTTGATAAGAAAGTGGATTTACCCAGGTGGAGTGGTAGGCAGATATATATGTACAAAAGAGACTTTGGAATTCCATGGGACTACTTGCTAATAAGAAGGCAGCACATTAAGTCAGTGGGCAAGATTCTGATTTCTTGGCCAGTACTGTTGAGCTGTGCAGTAGCTTTCCTATGCAGCCTCATGGTCATATCACCCGTTTCCATCCCACTCTCCATTCCTTCCTATTGTTTCACACTCATTTACTGAATGATTCTTCAAATTAGATTGTAATCTCTTCAGGGCAGGGACCATCTGTTATTGTGTGTGCCAAACCCAGCACAACAGGGGTGCTGGGCACCACCACAGCACAAATAATAATAATTTTAAAAGTAACAATCATTTGTACGGGTGTAAATCTGGAGTAACTGCACTGACTTCACTGGTGTAACTGAGATCGCGTTGGACTATTGTATAGCTAATTCAAAGTCCTGTGGAGTTCTTCTGTTCACTTCAGTGTGCTCTGAATCAGGCCCTATGTGCAGTATCTGTAGAACCAGAAGCTAGTGGAAACTTATGTCACACCCCAGCAGTGAGTGAGTTATCTGGTGTGGCCCTCTAGATCAGTTCTCCTTTCAGCACATCCACAGCATCCAGCACAGAATGGTAAAAGTTGTACCCACAGGGCTGAATAGGGCCTATAGCAGGGGTGGGCAAACTTTTTGGTCCAAGGCCCACATCTAGGAATAGAAATTGTATGGCGGGCCATGAATGCTCACAAAATTGGGGTTGGGTGAGGGCTCTGGTGTGGACTCTGAGGTGGGGCCAGAAATGAGTTCAAGGTGTAGGAGGGAGCTCCGGGCTGGGGCGAGGAGGTGGGGTGAAAGGGGAAGGCTCCAGCTGGGGGTGCAGGCTCTGGAGTGGGGCTGGGGATGAGGAGTTTGGGGTGTAGGAGGGTGCTCTGGGTGGGGACCAAGGGGTTTGGAGGGTAGAGGGGGATCAGGGCTGGGGCAGGGGGTTGGGGTGCAGGAAGGGGTGCAGGCTCCAGCTGGGGGTGCAGTCTCTGGGGTGGGGCTGAGGATGAGGGGTTTGGGGTGCAGGAGGATGCTGCAAGCTAAGATCGAGAGGTTTGGAGGGGGATCAGGGTTGGGGCACGGGGTTGGGGCATGGGGAGAGGCTCAGGGGTGCAGGCTCCAGGCAGCACTTACCTCAAGCAGCTCCCGGAAGCAGCGGCATGGCCTCGCTCCAGCTCCTATGCATAGGGGAAGCCAGGGGGCTCCGCTCTTCACGCTGCCCCCTCCCCAAGTGGCTCCCGGCCAATTGGAGCTGGGGGAGTGGCACTTGGGGAGGGGGCAGTGTGCAGAGCAGACCCGCTGGCTGTCCCTACGCGTAGGAGCTGGAGCAGAGCCATGTCGCTACTTCCGGGAGCCGTGTGGAGCGGCCACCGACCCAGCTCCCCAGCAGGAGCTCAAGGGCTGGATTAAACTGGTTGGTGGGCCGTAGTTGCCCACTCCTGGCCTATAGAGTGTGTATAGTTTTCTAAGTCAGTAGAAGTCTAGAGTTCTATTAACTCTATTAGGATTGCAGTTTCCTTTAACTTGTATCATTTAAAATCCTGACTCCTTGAACTGAGGAAGATACCTATTGGTGTGGATCCTTTCTGTCAGTAGGTATGGTAGGTAGTTATATTTAAAGGGTTTGAAGTTATTTTTATGAGCCATGGTGAAGTCTGTAAACCTTTATTTTTATCTTGAGAGCTGCTTAGCAATTCTTCCAGGAGATTTATGCTTTTCTAGTTGAAACACTTACAAATTGAGAGGAATACAATGTTAGCAAAAGCAGAGACAGCTCATTTCTGGTTTCATTTGAGAATCCAGTTCATAATTTCCCTATGATCTTGGCTGAGACCAAAGGGAAGTTTTAACTTTGTTTAGTAAAAGAAGAGAAGCATCGTTCCCTTTAACCAATAAAGTCAGTCACTCATCCAGTACTCCCATAAAGTTTCTGTCTGATCGTATCCTTATCTGAGGGCTCTCATGTAGCACCCAACTAAAAAAACTGTACTCCTAACCTTGTTTGGGGCAGTGCTACCTCGTGGAAAAGTTACTCAAAGATCACTCACGTATACCCTCAGTGCTTGCATTGCCTAAATAAAGATTTACTGCCAATTACTGCTTTCTTTTTCATTTTACTTGAAAAGAGCGCAGCTTGTTTCTTCTGAGAAAAAGTAACTGAAGCAAGTCACTTAGACAAGAAACGCTGTGATGAGTAATGCTTAGGAGGAGGGGGAAAAAAACTTGCTTACAAGGAACTGCTTTTATTACCGTGCAATCTTAATCCACATACATGCAGATGAGTCTGTCAGAGAGCATTCCTCCCACACCCCCTTTTTAGAGGAAGTTTGTTGATGTATTACCGACATCTCATCTTCAAAGCCAAAAAAAAAAAAAAAAAACCGACAGCCATTCACAGGAAGGACGTACGTTGATTTGTTCTCCTCCTGGAGCGCGGAGCAGAAGTACCCAGACCGCATGATGAAGGAGCATTGTACCACCTACAGTAGTGCTGCGTCCAGCTGTGTCGGTGACTCCACCATGGAAAGTCTGCAGCCACTCAAGCCTAACTACATGTCTGTGTGTTTATTTGCAGAAGAATCTTATCAAAAATTAGCAATGGAAACTCTGGAAGAATTAGACTGGTGTTTAGATCAACTTGAAACCATTCAGACCTACCGATCAGTCAGTGAGATGGCATCTAACAAGGTAAGCGATGGGATAACTTCTTCCTAAAATGTCAAAGGCTGAAAATAACAAGAATAAGTGCTGTAATGTAAGATGAAAAAGTGTTGCTGTATGTGATTGTGTCCACCAGCAGACAAGCATGCACAGTGCAATATCTGACAAAGTTCATTTAAACACTGTTGGTACTTTTTCCTAATACTTTATGTTAAGGATGTGAACTTTAAATGCTTTGAACTATCTGTATCCTTATGCTATTGCAAGAATTAAACTGCAAATGGTAAACGATAGCATAAATTCTCAAGCAGAATATATTTACACTGTGAAATTAATCCTTGATTTGGTGATATGTTCCAGTGGACCTTACGTACATTTTTATACAGGTAGAAGTAGAAAGCATGGTAAATACAAATGTTATTTACAAAGTAATTTATAAGTTGGAGAAAATTTGTCATAGAAAAGCAGAACCAGGAAAACATTTTGCATTCGGTAGATTCAGAATTATAATATGTTACAATGTAGTAAAACCACATCATTACAATGATATTTATCTATCAGAAAATTTACAAGGTGTCAATTACAGCTGTTCTCCGTGGAAAAAATACGACCAAAGGCACCCACTGAAAAGTGTGTAACTTGTAACAAATGATCAGGTTGGGGAAATTAACTTGGCTTTTCAATAATAATGGCAAACTCTAAACATTATGGGATACTGTTTTACTGCAACTGTCTCTTTCTCGAAGCATTTGGTTTGTGTTTTTAATATTATGGTATGAGTTGACAGCATTTTATATTCAGTACATGATTAGGGTGCAGTACCATAACACTGGGACATATGTAAGAGTGTTTTCATTAAAGGGCTGCTTTGGGGCGGGGGGTGGGGGGAGAGAGAGATGCAGGAGAATTTGAGTTTTCATACAAGGAGTAAAAATATGCTAAAATCATTTGAAAAGAAAAATCCCAAACTAAACTTTATGCAGAATGTAGGCGGGGGGAAGGTTCAGAAGAAAAATACAGAAAAGATATAAAGGGGAAAAATACAGCAGAATCCCTGAATACCCCTCAAAATAATCCTTTAAAACCACCACTCCCTCCAACCCTGAGCTTCTGCTTCCAGCCTCCAACCTTTCCAGATAGAGAGAACTACTCTGTGAGCAAATGTGATTCTATTAAGAACCCATCAAAGTCAGTCCTTAATTGGCTAGAGTGGTTATTGTTGATTGACACAAGGCACTCCCTGGGGCTACAGGCACCACCTCTGCAATGCTCCTAGCCATTGCCCAAATGAGCACTTGACTGGCATCTGAGCAGATCTCCTGCTGAGGGCAGTGCAAAATGCTTTTGCACCCAGCAGCACAGTCTAAGTGCACAAGATCTCAAAGTCACAAGTATTGCTGCTCCAGATTCAATATTTATGCTTATGCTTTTTTGCAATATTTAAACCCATCAACCTGATGAAGCAAATCCATATGGTTTCTGAAATGTGTGTGCTCTATCTCTTACAAAGATATTAGACATCGTGTGTTACCTTCATACCTTTGCATTAGCCCTCATGATTAGACCCAGTTTTACGTTTGTGCCACACAAATCCAGGGTTATTCTTCTTTTCCTAACTGGAAATAAATTACGCCAGAAATGCTGAATCAGAAATTGAGGTTCTATGGAATATGTTAAAGAAATTAATCACAGGTCATTTCAAACTTCCTTCTGCTCCACTAGTTCTTACTACAGCATGCCAGGGCATAGAAAGTAATAGAAGTTTTAACAGGGTTAGCTTGCAAGAAAAGAATATAATTTTTATCAGTTTGCTTGAGAAACAGATCTAACCATTAGCAAGGCTTTAGCCTGCTAAGAAAATAGGGCCTCGCACATGGGGCAGAACTATCCCGATTTTGACATTTTTTTCCCACATTTGGACTCTTACAGGTGAAAAGCTCTGATTAAGTAATTCAGCCATTGTGTAATTGTTAAAAATTATGATTTTACTATGTGCAATGTTAGTGTTCATTGGTTAGATTCAACTTTCTTTAAACTTGGCTCATTCATATACTTGAACTAAAATGTGTTTGTACGTGTTCTGGTCAGATTCCAAGAGTCATTTCCAGCTATGAAAGAATAACATGAAATGGTTTGAAGCTTATTCTTTTTTTCCTTGCCATGGTAACAAACATCTAAACGAGTTGGTGATAAATGTCTCTTGATCTTGTGCGATCATGGCAAACAGTTTTTCATGGCACACAGTAAAATTATTTCAAGTGTGCTGTGCAGTCTAAAAACAGTTCAACTGGAAGTAAACCTGAAAGACTGTTTAGAAACAATCAGAAAATTTTACAACAAATTAATGAACATTTTTAATCTCTTAAAGTATCTGAGTAGACTGTCTTGCTTGAATCAAAAGCTTTTAAGTAGGGTACTGGTAAGCAACAAAACAGTGAGGTGTTTTGAAAACAGGATGCTTAGGCTCCACATTATTAAAGAAGAACGGAAAGAGAAACAGTATAGAGAGGAAGAAAGCAAATAGACTCAACACGATCCCAAGTGCAAGAACAGTATAAACAGTGACCTATCTTCCTGACCTCTGCTATTGCTGAGTTCCTGGCCCTGTGCCACTAAAGCCAAACTACGTCATTTGAGAATGATAGTAGGCATGGCACAGCTGTTGCAAGTGTGACTCGAATTTCCTGTCTCCTTCCTGACAGACGTAGTTTTAAAAGTACAGAGTTGCAACAACAGCAGACAGAGAGGGAGGATCTCTGAATACATGTTTGCAGTGTGGTTTTCAGAGCTCTTGTACAAAAAGCATTTTCTGGGGAGGAAAGCACAGCATCCTGGTCATAAAGAGTTGGCACATGGGTCTGCCAACAATGTAAATTAATTACTCAAGGAAACTGAGGGCCCGATCCTGCTAGGTGCTAACCACCCTCAGCTTTTATTGAGGCTGTAAAGCACAGGCTTGAGCCCAGCATAGAACCATTACAGGCAAGCTCTGTCTTCTGACAGGTTTCAGAGTAACAGCCGTGTTAGTCTGTATTCGCAAAAAGAAAAGGAGTACTTGTGGCACCTTAGAGACTAACCAATTTATTTGAGCATGAGCTTTCGTGAGCTACAGCTCACTTCATCAGATGCATCTGATGAAGTGAGCTGTAGCTCACGAAAGCTCATGCTCAAATAAATTGGTTAGTCTCTAAGGTGCCACAAGTACTCCTTTTCTGTCTTCTGAGTACACTCTCACTAGGTAAAGACTTTACAGCACGTCTTTACCGTCGTACTTAATCCTGACCTCCAAATACTCCAGACCCCTTGCTATTCCACACCAAAGCCTCCGGGAAGCAGACTACCTATCATGCCAAACATAGTGGCGGTTTTGGGAAATGGGAAATCTGATTTTTTTTTTTTAGAAATTATTAACATTCCAAAATTAGAAAGAGAGCAACACTGAAGAAAATGACCACACATCTATTCCACATTGCCTTAGTCATTGCCCCTGAGCACTGGCCTCATTCCCTATGGATTCCCTAAACTAAGCATCTAGGAATGTACGGAATACTGCAAAGATGGAGTTAATTATTTATGTAAAATACTAACAAGACAGTTTTATCGTTTCAGCTTTGAGTGAAATAAAGCTAAATTACCCTTAGTGGTCTGTAGATATTAAATGTTAATATGTATTGTACATTTTTACTTTCTTTTAAGATATGACTATCATTCTGCATTTAGTGGCCTATCCAGTTCACTGCCTAGGCAGATACTGAGTCGTCTCTGGAGGTTTGTGAGTCATGGGCCTCCTGATATAGCAGTCCCCTAATGTTGCATGTGGCATTATGCAGCTGTCTACAGACTCATCTTTCATAGAGGCAGAATCACAGGCCCCGAGAGCATATGGGCTCTACGGAGCAAGGTTGGTAGACACAGGCTCGGTGCATCCCCAAATCATAAAGCAGGGGATAAATAATTCCCCAACTGACCAACGATCTGTCCTCTAGTTCTCCAAGTCCCACCTTGATGGTTTTCTAAGGCCTTAAGGTCATAAGATGGTTTTCAAAAGACCTTTTACATCACAGAGACTATCCACTTATAAGTGCAGGATCCCCTGAAACGCACAGCAGTTTATGAAGCCAGTATTCCGAGCCTCTGTACCCAGATTGTGCAACTTGCAGTTGATAGATGATAAAGGCTGGCTGGAAAGTAAAATCTGTTTCACCAAAAAAGGTTTTGACAACTGATTCTGTTCCTTCCAGATTTTTTCCCAAAAAAGTGAGAGTGCACGAGACTACCACAGAATAGCTAAGTTACGCTCCAGGGATCAGAGGAGAAAGACCTGAACCTCAGTCTCCCACACCCAGGACAAGAGTCTTAACCACCAGGCTTTAGACTATCCACTGTCTCAATCTATTCTATTAGAGCTCCGCTTTGTCTAATTAAATAGTCTCTGGGCCAGAGAAAGACTTACTGACTCTATAGCACCTGGATGTGGGAGATTCATGTTCAAGTCCCTGCTTTGAATCAGGCAGAGCACCTTCTCTATTGGTTTTGGGAAGGTTCTTCAGGCCCAGGATGGAATTTCTGGTCAAAATCCGTGAGCGCCCCAGCGCAGAATAGCCATTAGCCTGGTGGTTAGGGGTTCACATGTGGGAGACTGAGTTTCCAGTCCCTAGTCTGAACCAGGGAGAGCAGGGACTTGAGCCTGTCTACCACACCCTGGTGATTGAATTGCCCTAACCACTTGGATATTGGCTATCCTCACCCTGCTCTAGGCCAGAAATTCGACCCTGAACCTGAGAAACCTTCCCAATGAAAGTGTTGCTGGAACCAATATGTTTCCATGAAAAGTTTCCATTTTGACAACTCGGCATTTTCCAACAAAAAACATGTCATCCAAAAGTTCCCAGTGAGCTGTATGAATAATGTCATTCATTTTTTGCAGAAACCTTTTGAATTTTGTATATACGTACTTTGGTAACATCACAGAGTCTTCCTTGTTGACACACCAACTTTGAAACTTTGTTATGCCTGTAATGTGATGGAAATTAAGGGAGCCTTAACACTGACAATATGGCTCAGTGCTGCTAGAAGTACTGTAATATAACTCCTTGCAATTTGTCTCACCTGGATTTAGAAATGTCAGCTGTTAAAGAAGTCTCCAGGAGAAGTGGGCGTAAAGAGCAGAATTAAATCATGCAGGCAGATAATAATTTTGACCATCACTTTATACATATGTATTTGCTAGTGAGACAGCTCACCAAACCACTGTCTTTGTTATTTTGCAAGAGCCCCTGGCATAAACATGACTCTTCCACTTCACCACTATTTCAAAGGGTGTTCCAATCAAACAAAACAAAACAAAAACAGAGAGGGAGCGAGACTAGCAAGCCCACACCTAACTATAAGGAGACAGTGGCTAAATAAATCTGAGGACAGTAATGTAAACTCTGGCAGTCCACATCAAGAAGTTGAACATTGCTCAGGGCAGCATGCCAAGGGTCTATGTGCCTTGCTGCACAGCTTCCACATTTGCATTTGTTTTGTGAGTCTGCCAGCACTCAATCTTGCCCACTTCGTACGTGATGTTTCCCTTAACTGGTGCCAAACTGTTTAGTCTTTGGGTTACTTTACTGTAACTTCCTTTGTTTAATATGCTTTAAAATAGCCAATTGGCTTACAAAGAAAGGCTTGTAAAGTTAACCAACAGTTAGCAAGACAAAGAGACTTCCATGTCTTTTGTTTTTATAAGCAGAGTTAAGTAGGTATGATTCATGGAATTCCGCACATCAGTTCCTGATGGGTTGTTTGGTATTCCCTTCTATCAGCTGCAGCTGTTCATTACGGAAACAAAGACAGTAACTAAGCGTTTGGGAGAACTCATGAAGTGCAAGTTAGCTGATCTTCAACAGTCATTAGAAGGGTACTGTAATTATAATTAAAGATATAAAATGCATTCTGAAATGCATGGCGCCCTTGTAAAGTATGATGCAAACATACCCTAGTGCTGTTAGGTGATTCTTGAATTTACAGTTTTTGGAATTAGCTTGAGTTGTTAAATCATTATGCTTGATGCAAAATGTGATAGAGGCTGTTTATACCTGAGGGTGGGGGCTATTCATTTGATGTATGTTTGAACTTCAGTCCTCTTATTCAGGCTTAGAAAGAATGCCTTCATCTAGTACAGGAAAATAGGCATTACATTTTCTGAAGATAGTAGTGCAAATTGCAAACATTACATCTGAGATCTAGCTTTTGAACAAAGTTTTCAACAAAACTTTTTTTGTCAGAAATGCTGATTTGTCAAAATGGATTTTTCCCCCCACGGGAATGGATAATTTTCAATTATTTTTTTCAACTAAAAAAAGTTTTGAAATTGTGGAAACAAAATATTTTGACATTTTCAAAAGAAAAAAATCTGGTTTTCTGGTTCATAACAAGTTTTCATTTAAAAATTAAGCTACTTAGAGTTTTAAAAAATGGTCAAAACCAAAACAAAACATTTAAAAAATTACTGAAACAAAACTGCAGTTGACCCAAACCTGTGTGTGTGTATGCAAAAATCATTACCTACCTAGCAGGAGTCTGATTTGTCTTGCATACCTCAAGTTTCACCTCACTTAAAAACTACTTGCTTACAAAATCACACATAAAAATACAGAAGTGTCACAGCATGCTATTACTGACAAATTGCCTACTATCTCATTTTTAGCATACAATTATAAATCAATTGGAATATAAATTGTACTTACATTTCAGTGTATAATATATAGAGCAGTATAAACAAGTCATTGTCTGTATGAAATTTTAGTTTGTACTGACTTCCCTAGTGCTTTTTATGTAGCCAGTTGTAAAACTAGACAAATATCTAGATGAAAGACCTAATACGCCCAGGGCTACATGTACTCCTGGTTGAGAACCACTGGTCTAGACCCTCTCAAAGTTCAGGGATGTTCAAGGGGATTGGGTCTGACCTGTCTCTTGTTTACACTACATAGAGATGTTTCAGAGTAACAGCCGTGTTAGTCTGTAGTCGCAAAAAGAAAAGGAGTACTTGTGGCACCTTAGAGACTAACCAATTTATTTGAGCATGAGCTTTTGTGAGCTACAGCTCACTTCATCGGATGCATACAGGGGGTGAGGGGGTGAGAGAACCTGGATTTGTGCAGGAAATGGCCCACCTTGATTATCATGCACATTGTGAAGAGAGTTGTCACTTTGGATGGGCTATTACCAGCAGGAGAGTGAGTTTGTGTGTGGGGGGGTGGAGGGTGAGAAAACCTGGATTTGTGCTGGAAATGGCCCAACTTGTGCTGGAAATGGCCCACTTTAGATAAGCTATTTATTACCAGCAGGACAGTGGGGTGGGAGGAGGTATTGTTTCATGATCTCTGTGTGTATATAATGTCTGCTGCAGTTTCCACGGTATGCATCCGATGAAGTGAGCTGTAGCTCACGAAAGCTCATGCTCAAATAAATTGGTTAGTCTCTAAGGTGCCACAAGTCCTCCTTTTCTTTTTGCGACTACATAGAGAAGAAGTAGTCACAGAATTCAGATCATTATCAGATATGTACTATGAAAATAGACTGTCATCAGTTTTAACAATCTACTTCACCCCTCCATACCCAGGGTCAGATTAAGGCATGGGCTTTAGGGGCTGCAGCCCAGGGCCCCGGCTCAAGGGGGGCTCCGCAAAATAAATCACAGGCAGTGATCTCCAGGCCTCCAAAAGGGGCGTTCAGGCAGACTGCCTGCCTGCTGTGGCCCCATGCCGCTCCCGGAAGCAGCTGGCACATCTCTGCGGCCCCTGGCGGGAAGGGAGGCAGTTCCACATGCTGCCCCTGCCCCAGCACGGTCCTCACAGCTCCCATTGGCTGGAAACCAGACAGTGGGAGCTAGGGGGGTGGCACGTGTGGGCAGAGCAGGGAGACACGCTGTCCCCCTCCCCACAAGGGGTTGCAGAGATGCGCTAGGAGCCAGCCGCTTCTTGGAGCAGCGTGGGGCTATGGCTGGCAGGCAGGCAGCCTGCCTGAGCCCTGCTGTGCTGCTGGCTGAGAGCGTAGTAAGCCCCTCCCAGCCGGAGCCTACAACTTGCACCCCCTCCTGCACCCCAATCCCCTGCTCCAACCCCCTCCTGCACCAAACTCCCTCCCAGGAAAAAGGAGGGAGCCCCACAAAATCTAATAGCCCCGGGGGCCCACCGGAGAGTTAATCCAGCTTGTCCATACCCTGAAATCCTCTTCCCTTGCTCCTTTGTTCTCTGAAATGAATAATTATAATCAAAATTGATTATTCTGCCTCACAAATACAGTGTTAACAGTCTAGAGGAACAGTTGTACTTATTTAATACTCCGTATGTAAGTTTGACAATCTGATGCTTTAGCCTTGCCAGCACTAAAGCCTAGCCAGTTTCCAAATAACATCCTCAATCCCCAGGAGACCTCCTTTGTTGGTATGACTCCCCACTGTCTCCAACACAGGCCAGTGCCCATTAGGCATCATCTAACCTTTTAAAAAAAAATCTGGCTTTTGTGGCGGTTTGACCTTTTTGTGGTGGCTTGACCATTTTGAACTTCTTCATTCTCAGACATTTCAGTCATGCTGTTTTAGGGTGTGGCTTAAGTAAATAATTGCTCAAGGGCAGGTTCAAAAAGTGAATAATTATTTGAGGGCAGGGCTAAAAAGTGAATAATTGTTAAAAGACGAGAGGCCTTGCCTGAATGGGAATGAAGTGAGGTAACTGGACATGAATAGTATCAGTAAGGATTTGTGTAATTTCTGAGAGCAAAATCTTTGATTTTGGGGGCGCTGTGATTAGTAGTACTTTTGCCTTTAGAAAAGGAGGGATCTTTGATCTTTGGAAAAGTTCAGTTCCTGGTCCAGCTTGGGCCCAACTCTAAGCCCTGATTCTGATCTCACAACAATTTTATACAGTGTAAGTCAATTGGCTTCAATGGAGGTACTCCTGACTTGCCCAATATGTGTGAGAGAGACAGGCCCCTCTAAACTCTTCATCAAAACTTCCATTTCAGTTTGCCTGTTTAAAATAAGCAAGACAGTGATAACGCTCAGAAAAATGAGGGGGAAAAGAAGCAAAATGAACATTTTAAAAAAGAGAGAAATGTTCAGGAAACTTAATAGTATTTAGGGATTTGTTCTTTGTTTCAAGTAGGAATCTTTGAACAATATTCTTCCTCTCCGTCTGTCTCCCTCTCCAGTTCGTGGTAATGTTGATACTCTTTCTGGTATTGTGTACTTTTTCTGACTCTTTGTTTGAGCTTATTGTGCAGCCAAATATGGAATTTAGCAGTGTTAGGAGTTTCGTTCTTCATCACATTCACAAACACACTGCTAATCAATGCCAACTCTTCACACATGTTCTGTCCTTTGGGTTCCCTTCTCACATGGAAGTCCCAAGCTAGCTCTCAGTAGGGCATACATGAATCATAGTGCTGTTGGGTTATCAAAAGGAAAATGGAGACAGTTTGTGAGGCACGCTCAAATAGAATGCCTTAGAGAGAGACTGCTCTGACTAGTGGGCCTCTGCTGTATAGTTAAAAAAAACAAACAAACTTATTGCTCTTGTAGCACAGCTGGGAAAACACTGCACACACACAAATATTCCGCAAATTATTTGCCTGTGTTAGAATGATTTTTCATTACAATGTATTTACATTCATTAGGACATTCCATATGTTTTTAGATGGCAGTATTAGGTGCATTTTCATGTTGGGAGGACCAGCTGCCACTGTTTTTCATACAGCATTTTAAGAGATACAAAGCCACGTCTTACTGGACTCTATTTACACTTTATGCTTCATCTTATAAAGCAAACAGACTTTTGCTGTTTAAGAGTTGCCAGAGTTTTTCTCATTATGCACATCTAGGAAAAGCCATTTCAGGGTTCAGAATTATTTTAATTTCCCAGAGCTAGTTTTCCTGCCTTGTGAAAGCCCTGTGAAGTTGCTTAAATAAAGACTGCAGGATATGAATCACAGATTTCAATTTAATTTAAATTCTAGGTATACCCATTAAACAACAGTAGCTTTCTCACTCTCACACTCCCTTTGTTAAATGATAAACACATTTGCCTCTTGGTCTTCTGTCTAAAGATGTAGGATCCAACTGAGGCAAAATCACCTAAAAGATAAGTGCCAGTTTTCCCCAGTCCGGCTCTTGGGAGTGACTTTGGAGAAAAGCTTTAAGCTCCTTCCTGTCTAAATGCACTGTTTAATGAGAGAACGAAAAGAGCCATGAAGCCTGAATACATACGTTAATTGGCAGCTGAGGGAGGCGAGAACACTCTGGCTATCAAGCATTAAGACCCCAACTATATTCCATTTTCACTGCTGCAGGTTTAGGGATTAAAGGTCCTGAGATTTGAGAGCAGTGCAGTGTGGGAGGCGGGGAATTCACTAGCATGCACCATCCTCTCCACATGGGCAGCTTCATAAATAGCTAATGAAGAGCGGGAGTGATTATTTGGTTTGTGGTTTCTATCGTGGGCTCTTTCTGCTACACTGGTCAGCTTCCTTTGGCACCAGTGGCTTTGTCAACGTGCTTGCATAGGTATGACTGATCAAAGATTTTGGTATAAGACCTTCCGCCTTCTGGAGCATTGGTTTCTCTCCAGACCATAGATATTGTAAGTTGTATCAGGCCTTTCTTTAATTAAGACATTTTATGCCTGTAGTCTGCTTGCTTTAGTCATCTAATTATATTTTGCTGTTGCTTCCTGTCATTCAGTTCAGACTGGTACTCATCTTTCTTTTTTTTCCTGATCTTTGTTTTTCATTTTCTGAGCCAAGCTTCTAGTTAATTTCAGAAAACATTTTACACCTGTGGAACACTCTTAAAATGCCTTTGGAAAGCAAGCTGTTTAGTCTGTAGTAGAAAAATGCACTTTTCCCATTTAAAATTTTAATCTAAACTTATCATATTGAAGTGAGATTAGACAACTTTAATTAATTCCCTCCAAATTGCTGTTAATTTTTGGCCTAATCTTGTTGTCACTGAAGTCAGGGTGAATTTTGCTATTCAGTTCAATGGGTGCAGGATCATGCTTTTGGTTAGAACACATGACCATGTCAAATATGTTCTTATAAAACACCCATTCTACTGAGAAATGCTCAGTTGTGTTCTGTGTTACCTTTTACATGGTAGAAAGCACTTACCACGGATGGATACTATAGATAACACAATAGATAGTAATCTTCATTTGAGCTATCATGAGGGATTCTTGTTGGACTCTTGTCTTACTGGGAAATCAGGCTTTAGTAGATTTTGGCAGATAAATAATTTTGGCGTCAGACATCCTGTCAAAGGTTTTTGTGGTAAGTTAATAAGGCAGGTAACTAACATAAAGCACTACGCTAACAGGCTGAAGCAAGCTCTGGTTGTTTATATTCATTGTCCCGAAACAAGTGTTTTTACAGATAGGGAAGGGCAAAATGATTCAGATGAAACAGAAACTGACCCGAACATCCACCCAAATAAAACTGAAGTTTATAATCAAACAACCTGTTGTGCTATATTAACATTGTGTTTTATCTGTACAAATATTCAGTGTATTCTTTCTAATGATACACAGCATGCAATTATAAATCTTATCGATGCTTTTGCTTTTATGCTAATAAAAAGAAATGCTAATATTCCAACAAAAATCCTGTATGATACCAATCAGCTATGAAAGCACTGACCGAATGCATCTGCCATTTGTATTCATAGGCAGTAGATGTTTTATAGGACTTGTCTTCAACGGGAGGAAGCCTTTAAGCAGATTTAGCCCTGCAGGAATGGCATGTACTTTCTTAATGTGCTAGCAGACTCTCATGCATGTGCACCTTATAAACACATGACACATTTATTTTCAGGGAAGTCAAAATGGTGGTTTCGCCATGACCTTACTTTTTTCTTCAACATCAGTTGATAGGGTTTTTTTTTGTTAGACCCACCCAATTCTCAGGAGGTGAGTAACATGAGCCCCATGCCTAGCATGTGAATAGGGAAATTCAGACTCTCTTCTAAGCAATGATAATTCACAGTACGTTCACTATGCAAGATCTTGTTCCAGCCCTGTTATTATACATTTGCATATTTCAGCTTTCAATTGTCTGGAAATGATCCAGAAACTTGCTTTCTTTCTTCAAGGCAGGTTCTGATTCTTGCAGTGTTCCAGCTTTTTTATTATGTGTTTGCATGTTTTCATTTTCAGTTTTCTGGAAATGAGCTAGAAATACACACACGCTTCATGGTTCTGATCCTTGAAGGGGGACAGCAAATTTTACCAGTAAAACATTAACATTAGTCTATCTAGATCAGAGTGATTGATCACTTTAAGGGAGGAAACACTTAACTGATTTATGGCAACTTTTTCTTTAGGAATTGTGCTTTGAATTTATTATTGATTTTTAAATCATCATAATAAAATTGTGTAGACAAGTCTGCCATGAAATAATTCTTTTTTAAGTAGTTGCTTGAATGAAAAAACACCCCCTCTGAGTGCTGCAAGTTTCAGCACTGTAAAGTGGCAGTATGACAGTGCACCAGTGCTGGAGAAGTGAAGTTCTCCTACACAGCCTTTCCAGAGCCTGCGCCCCTTGGGCTTTTGGACTGGTACACTTGCATAAAAATTTCCCTAGGGCAGTTTCCAACCTGTCCTTAAAGGAAAGGAAACCACACACCTATATTGTAGAAGCAATATGTCAGCATTAACAGGGCTAGGAATGAAGCAAAGATTTGCATTTTAGATAGTGAAACATCTTTAGTTTTCCTTTATCTGTGAAAATAACATCGGAGAGTATTAAATGAATTATAATGAAAAGAATTACCAACAACAACAAAGACTCTGATAAGAAACTGGGGCTCAAATGCCCCAGTGAATACTTCAAAAGTGGTTCCAGTATCAATCAAGGAATGATTTAACGTCTGGCTGAGCTAATTTGGTTGAAATTACTTTTCTAGTCATTACAAGAAAACTCCACACAACCTGATTGCTTTTTCTCATCACTGTCCAGACGTTTTCAGAACACTGTTGTTCAGAAGGTCAGGTATTCTTCATGTTTGTTTGGGATCCGTAGGCTTTTCTTCATTATTTTACTTCTATTAAAATAACATGTATTCCTTTTTTAAAATCTACCCTTGAATTGCACGATCTGCTGATCAGGCATGGGATATGGAAAAGGAAGACCCAAGTTCTATTCCTGACACTGATTCCCTGTGTGACCATGGCCAAGTCACTTAACCTCACCATGGCTCAGTTCCCATCTGTAAAATGGGGATGATAATGCCTTCCTCTCTAAAATATATAGAGATGATCAGATGAAAGGCACTGTATAAATGCAAAGTATTGTTATTATTGATTACAGGGATGCAGCATTAACTCTAAATTCATTCACTAGTTCTTTGAAATGTGTACCATGCTGTACAAAACATACAGTACACAAAACCATTGGCATTTTCTCATTGCTTGTGTACATTCTGTTGGTTTTACCCTTTGCTGTCAGATTGGTTTAGCTAAGAAGTCACTGTAGAGATTTTAACATAACATCATTCCTTGATCTGTGCAGAGGAAGCAACATGCATTCTCCCTATTGGTACTACACACAAATGGCATACAGTAGAATCTCTCTGGAACATTTGACATCAAGTGAAGCTCAAGAAAAATCCAGAGTCCTAGAAAACAAACAGTTTATATATGTAGTAATTGCTTCTAAGTGTTATTTAATGTCCTCCTCATGCCTCACCGGGCTGTACATTTTTAACAATGTCACATTATTGAGGAAATTCTATGAATAAATTCATATTCCAGCTGTGTTCAGATAGTACACATGAGTAATCCCCTGTGTGTAACGAGGATGATAATTGTCATGGCTGGACTTGATCATGTTAATGTTTTTAGCAGTGTTACGGTACTGCTCACCAGTCATGTAAAGGTGCTGATTATAAGCCTGAAGAAGACTGTGGAATTTGCTCACTTAAAGCTGAGTGAACAGAGGAAAGGCATGGTTTTGTTGTTAAAGTTCAGAGATTAGAGTCAAAAGATCTGGGTTCTATCCCCTCTCTACTATAGACATCCTATGTGACCTTGGGCAAGTCCTTTAATCATTTTGTGCCTCAGCTCCCATCTGCAAAATGGGGATGATAATACCTTAGGGTTAGGGTTAGGGTTAGTACTTTTCTACATTATGGTAGCCGTGGTGCCAGGCTACATTTTTTAATGTCTACATAGTGCTTTAAGCTCCTCAGCTGTAATACACGATTCTGGATATGTACAAACTACTATCAAATCCAGTTGACACAACTTTGTTTGAAAATCATTTTTACAATCACCTGATTGTGGTGGTTCGTTTGTATAGACAAAGGCCCTGGTCCAGTAAAATCCTTCAAAACATGCTTAACTTGACGCTTGAAGTCTATGGGACTACTTCCATGCTTAAAGCTAAGCATGTGCTGAAATGCTTTGCTGGATTATGGCCAATGTGAATATGTAGTTTTCAAGCACTGAGATAGTCAGAACTCGTCTCTTTTATGAGAGCTTTACTGTTCCTTGTGATTACACAGATAGGTGTGTGTGCATTAATTCCTTATTTTTCTGTTTATAATTATTAAAAAAAAAACAAGTTTTGGCTTGGTAGTTCCTTGATTTTGGATCAAGAGACATTAACCTCGCTCAGCTGACATGAATCTTAAATGAGCTTTAGTAATTGAAAGTAATTCCCCAGCATGCCCACAGCCCTGGGATTCCTGACCTTCACATCAAGCATCATTCACACCTTCCCCTTGCCGGGATCTTATGACATATTCCTGAGTGAACTGATCATGTGCCAGAGACCGGTGACACTGTCACACCACATAAAGTTGCCTAAAGCCATGTGACAGTCTCCCTGCCTCCAGTCACTTTTAAAGTGAAAAATGCACACGTTTTTGCTTACCCGCATTTTCAGACACTGTGCTCTGAAGGTGTTGATCTGTTTCTCTCCATAAGCAGGCTGTGGGTGGTAGCCAGTTAGCTGATCTATCTTCAGTGCTTTTACTTTCACTTCTAGCCCACCCAATTGTTGATGATTCTTGCTATACTCTGATTAGTGGGTTCCTTGGTGCTATTCATTCGCCACGGGGAATCGGATTTGGACATTTGCAGGAATGGTTGTCTGTCTAAACCAACTATGGAGGACCCATCTGACCTTCAGTAGTTAAACTGGTCGAACGTTTTATGAACTAACCCATTACTGTCTGGAGAACACATCGGTACAGGTGGACAGATTGTCTAGAGGTAAACATAAAGATAAAGAGATGGTAAGGATAAGGAGTCCAACCAAATAATGCTTAAACTCCTACCATGCTGGCATTACGTGGTAAAAGGGAAGTGGCACCAGTTACTCAGCTTTTGGACGTGAGTAACTGAAAAATATTAAAAACAGATTTCATACTTTTATTTTTTCAAGTCTTAATCATTTGGAACAGGGGTTATTTGTGTGCAAGGGATGGAGAGAAGCTTTGTAAGCAGGTTCTGACCTATGGGTGGGTGCAAAGCCCAAGCTTTGGTGTGCAGACTTTGTATGTGTGTGTGCAGGAAGTACAGGGAGTTAGTGGAATAATAGGTGGAAGTTTCCTGTATTAAAAGAGAAAGAGGGAAACCTGTGATGTGTGCCAGGCAGAGTTGCGATAAACATGGGAGACATCCTGATTCCACAACTACCCCTAGAGATCTCTGTCAGCAGCTCGAAGCTGTTCATTCTCCCTTCCATACCTCAATCCATCACACTGGCATTTCAGCCTGGGTGGGACTTCTGTGATCTAGAGGCCTCTTGTGGCTCCTGGTTTGGCAGCATTTTGTAGACTGCCCTGATTAAAATGGAGTCTCCACTCTGGACTTTCCACAAGAGGCCTTTACATAACTGCTCAAAAATTGTTTTTTATTGAACCAACTTCTGTTGGTGAGAGAGACAAGCTTTACACAGAGCTCTCCTTCAAGTCAGAGCTCTGTGTAAGCTCACAAGCTTGTCTCTCTCACCAACAGAAGTTGGTCCAGTAAAAGATATTACCTCACCCACCTTGCCTCTCTAATATCTTGGGACTGACATGGCTAGAACACCACTGCAGTCAAAAATGTTTTGTTTTTTATTACCAAGTTTCAGTGGGATAGGCCTGCAGGGCACCAAAACCTATTGCAAGACCTCCTTATATGTGCTACTTGATAGTTCTGCTGAGTAGTACCCAGAAAATAGGCATATTATGACAAAGTCATTCAGTTTATTTAAGTATATTTCTGTGTGATGAAAGAACGATACTTTATATTTCACTAAATCCATCAGGGACATAAATATAGCCATTGTAAGCAGTTGGAAATTCTTATTTAATGAGTTGTTCACCAAAAACACAGTCTAGCAGTCTAGAGGTGGACGTTTGAAAACAGTTACCTGGAAAATCAGTTGTTGTGATTCTTTGGGCTTGTAAATATCACACAAAATAGTATGATTGCTCATGATTCTTTTTTTAAATCCAGTGTTTTAAAACTTTTTAGAAACTAGTTTTCGTTTTCCTTAAAGCAGTGTTAGAATTCTCAAACAGTATTAGAATTCTTGCAGCAAGGCTATTCTTGATGCTTCATTACAATCTGAAGGGAAGCCTCACAGTAAAGGAAGGAGATTATCATGTGGTACGGTTGCCATGTTACTGTGATATTCTTTTTTGCTGTACTTGAGTGCTTGTATATGGTGGGGGCAGAGGGTTACATTACAGCAGTAGGCTTCCCCTTTATGTATGTCCCCGAACACACTTGGAGAAAGTCATATGACATCATCCCAGTCAGCACTGATAACATTTATTCAAAGCAGTCAGAGAACAGAAATAATTTAAAACCTAAAATTTCACTTTTATTTTAGGAATCCTGTCGGATGATGTGTGACATCATACAGACAATAGACAACAATAAAATCCTAAAGCAGCATGAATATCTATAGTCACTAGTGATTTCTTATTCTGATTTACATCATATACACAGTAAATAGTGGTTTTCCTATGATTTCTCACTGACAGAACAAATTGTTTTCTAATCATTTAATTGCATTGCAACCTTAAATGTCAATGAAAATTCTGATTAAATCTATAAAATGGGATTGTGAATGCATTCATGTAGCAATTCAAAAGCAATTGATTGAAATTTTAAATTGTGCTTTGTAGACACACATTATAGGTTAAGGTCACTGATGTGCTTATGGTTGTAACAGAGGTAAAATGTATAGATATTGATAATTTATCATCTGAAAACATTCCCAGTTCCCTTTATCTCACTAGAGATCTGAAATGTGAATCAAAATCAGGGTTACTATGGAAGGAGTTAGCAATCCTGTTTTAAAAAAATCTCAGTGTGAACATTTTCACTGAAAATCATCTGTCTCTGAAATGATGAGGATTTTAAAACATATGCAGAGACTGAGATGAGGAGGCTGCTGCCTACTTTTGACTTATTTAAATATGCACAGGGCTTCCTCCATTTTAATCTTCCTTTTGAAAAACATGGCTGTATTGCTATAGCTGGCAAACCCCTCAAAAAACAACGTCATTTCTTCCCTGCATAGCGCAGCTGAGCCAGACTAATCTGGAGTGGGGACCCCCTTCAGCCGGCTAAGCAGCCAGGACTATTCATAATTCATAAGTGCTTCAAGCCATCTAGCTGAATGCAGTTCTTGCTTCTTCGTGCAATCCCTGATTTTATTATTCTGTTCTGCCAGCAAATAAACCCACATACAGCTTGTCTGCAAAGATTGACTGCAAAGCTTGACTTTGTCTTGGAGTAGCAAATACCATGTTTTTTCAAATCTTTTGGCTTTTATGAATATTAAGCTTTTTATTGACTGGAAAACTGGGACATCCTTGTTCTTGTGGAATTCCTCTACCTGACCTGTGAATTCTTCATAAGGGATTTGTTGATTCTGTTGTGGAGTTTTCCAAAATGCCTGAAGCAAACTATTTGTTATCTGTATCTTGGGGTTACATCAAGGTGGGTTAAGAATCTTGATATATTACAGATCTAGGATATAAAATACATAAAGCATATCCTGTTTAAGTTATTTATATACACTGTGTAGTAAGAGGTAACATACTGTAAATGCAACATACGTACATGTAGTGGTTTTTTTCCTTTTGATAATTCACTTCAGAGGACAGAATAATATTGCTCTAAAAATAGTTTAATTTGAAAATTAGAAATATCATTTTGTGCATATTAGGATGAAAAGATGTTTATAACCTGCAGTGTAATATTCTATATCCAAGCATACATGTTTTCTTCTTTAAATTTACAATATATTTTTCCTCTGTCATGCATTCCTAATGTATACAATTGCCTTTATTTTGCAAATATATAGCAAAACAGAGCAAATTTATATTTAAAATTTAGGCAGGATGTGGAATTGAAAACCAGTAGAGGACTTCAATTTTTAAGAGAAATTGCATAAAACATAGCCTTCTCCTTCATCAGGAAAACCTGATGTGCACATCCTGTTAGAAATTCATTATTGTCAGTTTAATATGACGGTAAGAAACTGCCAGTTCTGACGGTGCTGAATATTAGCTAAATTCAACCATATGGTGCTAACTATGTTCTAAATATCTACAGTTTATTTTTCAATATCTTGTTTATGGATTTGCATGTAATAAAGTTACAGTTAAATTAATGTAGAACGGCATTCAGAAAAATGACGGCTTTTTATTTATTTATTTTATTTCAACAGTTCAAAAGAATGCTAAACCGGGAGCTGACACACCTCTCAGAGATGAGCCGATCCGGGAACCAAGTGTCTGAATACATTTCAAACACTTTCCTCGGTAAGACATTTCACACCAAGCTTTCATATCCCACAGGAATAGGATTTCATGGAAAATAAATTAGCCACTAGCCTATACTTGTGTCCATTCTTTAAAATCGTTATCCTGTACAAAACATTGCTGAAATGTTTTCTTTTTGGGTAAGTGGCCTAGATTTCAAAGATATAATGGGGAAAAATAGAACAATGTTTGGGTAAGTATTTCCTCAAAATAAATAATTTCCTCTAAATCTAACAAAATGCTTCTGTTTTCAAAAAGATTTCACGAACCTACTGTTAGCGGCATTATGCATGGTTTTCTTTTGACCTTATGTAAAGGACAAGGTCACACACATACTGCTGAATACTTCCCTTCTTTGCACGTCTTTTGTCATATAATTGCATAATTGCCCTCTCAGACAGTAAACAGCCTTGTCTTAGTCATTTTCTATTCCACTATTTATATATTTATGAATTTACCACTGCTAATTCTGATCCTGAAAACGTTTACACCCAAGAATAACTTTTCTCACATTTGTAGTTCTGTTGAAACTGTTGGGTTATGGACATGAATCAGGTGTTTAAAGGGTTGGACCCTATGTGATTGCATTATATTTGTTATACAACATGTAATTTGCTGTAAATGTTTCACATTCAGTTTTAGAATTTGTAAGTATTCTTAAAGAGGAGAAGTTCAGCAAAATACCGATGCAACACTTAAGTCCCACTTAAGCCCTTAACACTAAGTGGTGCATTAGACCTTATATGGAACCTCTGTATTGGAGTGAAGACACACACAAATATTCCTGGCCAGATATTGTAAAACAATTCCCTATGTCAGTTAAACGCTTACACTTGGATCAAGGTACGGCATTATTTTGGACATAGCACATCGTTATTAATAATCAGTATAATTGTTTGGAGCTCCCTTATGGAAATCTGTTGGCTCTGTTTTATCAAGCTGCCTCGTCAGGACACCCAGAATATTAAATAGTGCCAAAAGTAGAGCAGGACTAGGTAGCTGAAATCCAACAATCTACTTCTGAAGCTGGAAAGTATGCAATGTGCTGCATTATAGTGGACTCATTTTCATCAGTGGCATTTACAGATTCTTCCTGATGTATTTTTTGCAAGTGAGAATCTTACTGCTCATCACTGTTTGTCACTAGGAGAGAACACAAATGGAACACAACTCCAGAAGATGTCTTGCTACTTATTCTATAATGGTGATATTCACTCCAGTCCGCAAGGGAACGTAGGGGCCACCAAACGACTTAAGCCCTGCATCAGTGTTGTATGTGGAGCAGAGGGCTGTGTGTACTGGGGAGAATTATAGGTTGATTGTTCATTTTAAAAATAAATAAATAAAGCTTTTACATTTTTTAAATTAGCAAAAAAAGGGATCTAGGTGTGTCCTTAGATTTCTAGATGAACCGTACTTCTAGGATGGGGATTGCTTGTTAATGTCTGCCAAAAAAAGGGACCCAAGTGTATTCTTAGATTTCTAGATGAACCGTACTTCTAGGATGGGGGTTGCTTGTTCATGTCTGCCAAAAAAAGAAAACACTGCTTCTTCGCTTCCCTAAATTAAACAGGAGAACGGTTTTGTAATGTTCAGAATGCGCAAAGGAACAAATATGGCTATGAACAGCTCACGGTATGAATAAGGTGCATGATGTATCGTAGCCTTGATTAGCCAGAGGGCCAAATTCACTATTGGCTCAAGCAGGTGCTGTAGAGTAAGTCCTTTGGGAACTGTAGAGATGCCACATTCGCTCTGCCTTTCTTTAGGTCAAATTTGCCTCTAATGGCCCAGTCCTGAAGCCCTTATTTAGTCAATGGGCATTCTGCCAGAGTAAGGGCAGCAGGTTTTGGATCCATATCAGTGACCAAACGGGGGGGCTGAGAGGGGTATATTCTTACCCCTATCTTGGCCTTCTCTAGATGAATTTACAACAACCCAAAATGGTTTTTCACTATATGCCATCCTCTGCAGTGACAAACTGTATAGCTGCTCCCTTTCTTTCTCATCTCATCAGAGAATTATAGCCACGTGGAACTGCAACATCTGTTTCTGTGCCATTTGTGTACTACAGAAGTTCTAAATATAGACCTACAATATAGAATGTGATTTTTTTTTAAGTAATTTATTTTCAACTTCAGCATGAATCCAATTCCAAATGAGAGTGTTTCTTTTTTGTGACTGGTAATTATAGGATTAGTGATAACACTTAATGACAGGCTTCCATACAGTAAACATTAAGGGCCCAACCCTGCACCATTGGAATACTCACGTGAGAGAGCTGCAGGGCCAGACCCTGATTTTGTATTTGCTTTCTAGAGATGTGATTCTCATCTCAGATACTTGGACTTCTCCTGCAGCATATTTTACAGCTTTTGAGTGGTAGCTAATTTTACGAGTAATATATACTCATAGACTGCCTTTAAGAACACATGGAACAGACACTCTGGGGAACAAATTGCTAAACCTTAGGTAGCTGACCACAGAGTTATAGAGGAGATGACAGTCACTTGCTCAGGTGATCACATGTTCTGGATGGTTTAAAGGGGACCACAAGTAGGACTGATGGAAAACAATAAAAACTCGGTGGGAGAGGGAATTATAACAGTGCTCAGAAACTGTAATATGTGGTGTTGAAGGTACAGAATATCTGTCTGCACCTTTTTTATATTTTAAAATCAATGAACTAGTTACAATACCGGCCTGTTAAGTGGCAGGTATCCAGTGTCAGTACTGTAAATCAAGGTAAAAAATATACATACTTAAACTCAAGTAGAATATTTTCATAAGTAGTAATACTTTGTGGTGGCCACTTAGCAACATGAGTATACTATACATAGCTAGATCACTAAGCTTAAAACCTTTTACTGTTAAGAACAGGTTTTTATTTTTATTGTTTCTTGATCTCCATCATTATTCTGTATCAGCAAATTCGACCTGTCAGAAGGATTTTTCTCAAAATTCACAAAATTCATGAGTTTAGTTATTTTATCAAGTAACAAGGTTTTGTTTAGGATCTTCATTTTCCCCTGAACCACTCAACCATTGCTAAGGAGATTGTATATAGGAAAGTCCTTCTGTTGGTCCAGTGCCTACTCGCAAGGAAACACCCACTGATGCCAAATCAGCAGTCATTGTGAATAATGTCTTTCTTCTTAATTGCAATGTTGCAGACACAGTAGTAGTTCTGATTACACAGATCTTTAATTAAGCAAAGGAAAGCACAGCTAATGCCTTAGCTCCTTTAGAGATGATCAGATGTGCAAAAGTGCAACGGGATTATAATCTATTTCACCAGTGCAGGAAAACTGCGCCCTACAAAAGCCATGTGCCATTCTTTCTCCATTTTAATCCAATAAATAAATTATTTGTGTTCCCTTAAATGAAAGGCGATAACTAATGATGTAAATAGATTTATTTATTAAAACAAATCAAAGCAGGCCAAATTCTCTCCCCAGTTACTTGTGCTCAACTCCCATTGAAGTCAATAATAGTTCTACACATATCTGAGGACATAAATTAGTTCAGTGCACTGTATGACACTTTGTTCATTTTTAATGATTGGAATTAATCTAAAGGGTGAACATTGTATTATACAAACAGTATTAGGCTATTGCCCAAATTAAGCAAAGTTGGTGTCAGCAGGCATAAAGGATAACTGCATGGTGTACCGTGCCCCAGCAAAGCCCAAAGGGAAGGTTCATCACAATGGAGGGCAGACAGCGATTATGTTGCTGTCCTGCACTAGGTTTAGATCAGGAGAGGCCGTCTTTAAAATACACTAGGCCTCTGGGGTGAATCTGTGTGTGGAACGACTAAATCAGCCCAGATTTTGCTACCCTGGACACATCCTTCTTTCACATTCAGTGGCAGCTCCACTCACAAGAGGAGAGAGTCAGCTGTTTCTGACAGCCTGCTATTCTCATCAGGGGCCAAATTCTCTTCTGGTGTAACTACCCTGACACTAGTAAAGTTACACCAACAGTGAATTTGACCCTCTCTTCCTAGGATCACTAACATCCTTTACAGCAGCATAAGATCTTAGATCAGCATTTGTGCTACGAGTGGATTTAGACCTGAGTGTATAAGCCTTTCATGATTAATGATTACTATGTTAAAGACACTGGTAATGAGCAATAACGTCTTAATTTACAATAATCATTGCTTGCTTGAATGTAGTATTTCAAATTCAATGTGATTTTTAATGGTTTATTAAAATACTCAGGAGTGATTGTAAAGTAGGTTACAAGGTTCTAAAATTATCATGTGCATAAAATGAAAACTTAATGGAGCACCTCCAAATGGTTGATTTTAAAGTGAAAGTTTGCTGTGTCCTGATTCTGTGTAGTTGAATCATTTCACCTTTTTTCTTTCACAGACAAACAAAATGATGTGGAGATTCCCTCTCCCACACAGAAAGACAGAGAGAAGAAGAAAAAACAGCAGCTCATGACACAGATCAGTGGAGTGAAAAAATTAATGCATAGTTCAAGCTTAAACAACACCAGCATTTCACGGTTTGGTGTGAAAACAGAAAAGGAAGACCATCTGGCCAAGGTGTGTATAATTCTTGTACATAAACGTCCTTGCAGTTATATCATTCTGGATCTTCGCTGAAGCTGGAAAGAGAGAGAAGATGGTGGTGTTTACTAGCTTTAGCATTAAAATGGGAGCCAGGTCTTATGGGTTCTTGTCTCATCTGTTTGAACTAGTAGAGCGAGTCACTTATCCTAGCCTGACAGCCTCTTTTGTAAAATGGGAATAAATATTACCTACCTGACAAGAGTTTTGTGAGTCTTAATTAATGTTTTCAATGGGAGTTGAATCAGGCCCCAAAAGCATATTTTTAGCTGTGTATAGGCCTTTGAAATTTAATCAGAATAGTTTAAAAGATCAGAAAGAGGAAGGTGTGACTAAGTAGTTCTGAACCATAAAGTCTTAAGTATCGAGGGTAGCCGTGTTAGTCTGTATCCACAAAAACAACGAGGAGTCCGGTGGCACCTTAAAGACTAACATCTGAAGAAGTGGGTTTTTTACCCACGAAAGCTTATGCCCAAATAAATCTGTTAGTCTTTAAGGTGCCACCAGACTCCTCGTTGTTTTTGTAAAGTCTTAGGCATTGGTGAACACAGCTCAGCCATGTCTACTATTGGCCACTTTGCCTTTGTCTTCTCGCTGGGGTTTCCTGCGGCTACAGGAGACATAGCTCTGAAAATAATTCTCTAATGACTCAATGCAGTGTGTTCTCCACTGAACAGTGGTTTGACATAGAATCTTCAGTGTTACTCTACACTTCATGTACTTTGATAATTACCAGTTAATATTAATTATCATATTATTAAACTTTCAGAAAATACTGAAGGGTTGATTAAACTGATAGCTATGATAGTGTGTGGTACATGCTCCCACGTGCATTTTTAAAGTATTTTAACTATTCTCTTTTATTGTTTTTGTTTTTCTATAGGAGTTGGAGGATCTAAATAAATGGGGTCTTAACATATTTAATGTTGCAAGATATTCACACAGCAGGCCCCTCACCTGTATTATGTATGCCATATTTCAGGTTAGAGATTCTACATGCATTTGTTATTCTTTTACAACACTTGTATGGTTTCTGATTGTTTTCTGGTTTGTTAACTCCTAAAATATGTGTATGAGGAGACCTTTGGTTGCATGATTAAGATGTATTCTTTTCACATTTATTAAACAGGAGAGAGATCTACTAAAAACATTCAAAATCTCATCTGACACCTTTGTAACTTACATGATGACTTTGGAAGACCACTACCATTCCGATGTAGCCTACCATAACAGCCTACATGCTGCTGATGTTGCCCAGTCGACACATGTTCTTCTTTCTACGCCTGCATTAGATGTAAGTTGTTCTGCTTTTAACAAAGTGATCTGTATTGGGGCATTGAAGTAATTTGGCTGGATAATTCTAAAGCAGTAAAGCAGAATATCTGAATGGATATTTCAATGTATAGATCCTCTGTGTGAATTAATTGAAGCTATATGCAATATTGGTGGCCCTGAAACCTAACTGCTGGAAGGCAACAGAGGGCATGAATGACTGAAGTGTGTAATCTTGAGCTAACCTGTGGGCTAGTGGTTGTGTATTCCAGCGCCATACAAGGTTCAGAGCGTCTATTCCATGTCTTGTCTTTACTTCTGGTTTGTAGATGAGATTCTGTCCACTCTCAACTCCGCAAAATCTATTATTGGAGTTTTGTTCACAGACTCAGGATTTCACTTTAAGATCATTAAAATGCATAGCAGAACACTTAAACTGATGCACTCTGCTTCAGCATCAATCCATATTGCAAAAGTAGTATACCGTACTGCTTTTTCTGAGGGCTTAGTTTACTTAAGGCAAAGATACTTTAAATAATTTTCAGTAACAAGTGCACATACTGTTTGAAGGGCTTTCTTCTGACTAGAAACATTTGGCTTATGGAAGGCTAAATCTTAAAAACGAGGACAATTAGTTTTGACAATTTGCCGTGCAAACCACTCAGAGCTTATAGTTCAAAGGCTGTGGTCACATGCTCATATTGTTCATTTTTTCCTAGGCTGTCTTCACAGATTTGGAAATCCTTGCAGCAATTTTTGCAGCTGCAATTCATGATGTGGATCACCCTGGTGTCTCCAACCAATTTCTTATTAATACAAGTAAGTCTTGTTTTAAATACAGTAGTACCTCACTAATCTGCAAATCTAATACACCCTTTCCCTTGGTCAACAAAAAGATTTAGTAGCAGAGTAAGGTCTCAAATTACTTCTTTAAAACTGTGTTACTGTCGTGCAATATTCTGCAGTAGACTACTAGCACACCATGAAACTGGGCAATAATTAAACTGCTGTCAAAATAAAAAAACAAGTGAACTTTGTGATGTGGTCTCTTTGTGACATAAATCATGTTTATTTTCCTAGTACTAATTCACAGTGAGTCTTCCAGTCATTAGTGTGAACTTGGACAGTTCTTTTATAACTAATATGAGACAGATAAATAATACATAATATTTTATTTTATATTTTTATTGTTGTTGTGGATGATGATAAAGCCAAAGATTAATGTTTGTGGTTCATAGTCGACTTTGTAACATGCTAAATACATGTGTTAGTTCCAAGACAACTGCATGACTCCATTTTGGAAAGTTTCTTTGCATGTTTCATGCTTTCTATTGTTAGTTACAAAAAAAATCAATTTTTTTCTCTCATCTCAAGCTAGTTACCAATTAAACTGAATAATAATGAGTACATTTGAATATGAGTGTTAATATTAGAATACCACACGCTATTTGGCTCTGATGACACAAAAAGAAAACCAGTAGAACACAGAATGCCCAGTTTCTAATAATTTATTTAAATGATTCTAAAGACTTTAATGCACAACAGAAGGATTTCCTGTTTGAAATCCTGCATTATGCTTACTAATTTCTTTCACACTTCTTTGCTAGATTCTGAACTAGCTCTGATGTACAATGATGAATCTGTCTTGGAAAACCACCATCTTGCTGTGGGTTTCAAACTGCTGCAAGAAGAACACTGTGATATCTTCCAGAACCTTTCGAAGAAACAGCGTCAGACTCTCAGGAAAATGGTGATAGATATGGTAAGAATTCTACCCTTACTGTACTCTGGCTATCCCTACTGCTGTTCTTAAAGAGAAAACTCGTCTTTTTGCACTGCTGCATTTACTTCAGAAGGGTTTCTTCTTTTATAAAGGTGTTGGCAACAGATATGTCCAAACATATGAGCCTTTTGGCAGATCTAAAGACTATGGTGGAAACTAAGAAAGTGACAAGTTCAGGAGTTCTCCTTTTGGATAACTATACAGATCGTATACAGGTATGTGATTGCAATTTTCCTTTAGATTTTTGCCATTTTGCACAGTTTATTCTTTGTTGAAGAAACCATGCTGCATAGTTTCACTCTGGGTATAGTCTTGGCATTTGTTGCAAAGTTCAGTGCTAACTTTTTTAGGAATCATTCAAAGCTTGTAGGACCCATATTGCTACTGTTCAATACCATGGAGAGCAGCAAAGAGGTACAGGAAGGCCCTAGGATGGATTTAGGCACTGCAATATTCTCTCATTCTCTCTTTCGTTGAAGTTGTTCCATTGTGTATCTGAGAGATCTGCCCCAGAATATCCCAATGCATAGAAAAACCCACAGCACTGAGTCTCAGGTCATGTCTGCACTACGAAATTAGGTCGAATTTATAGAAGTCGGTTTTGTAGAAAGTATTTTTATACAGTCGATTGTGTGTGTCCCCACACAAATGCTCTAAGTGCATGTAGTCGGCGGAGTGTGTCCACAATACCGAGGCAACCGTCGACTTCCAGAGCGTTGCACTGTGGGTAGCTATCCCACAGTGCCTGGTGGGGCTAAAACATTGTTGCGGGTGGTTCTGTGTACATATCATCAGGCCCCCCCTTCCCTCCCTCCTTCCATGAAAGCAAAGGCAGACAATTGTTTTGCGCCTTTTTTCTTGAGTTACCTGTGCAGACGCCATACCACGGCAAGCATGGAGCCGCTCAGCTAACCGTCACCGTATGTCTCCTGGGTGCTGGCAGACGTGGTACTGCATTGCTACACAGCAGCAGTTTATTGCCTTTTGGCAGCAGACAGTGCAGTATGACTGGTAGCCGTCGTCGACGTAGTCCTGGGTGCCCTTTTAACCAACCTCGATGAGGTCAGGGGCGCCTGGGCAAACATAGGAGTGACTCAGCCAGGTCATTTCCCTTTTAAGTTTCGTCTCATGGCGATTGAGTCCTACCGGCAGCGCACTGTCTTTTAATCAGCAGCCAGCACAAGACGATGGCCAGCAGTCATACTGCACCATCTTCTGCCGAGCACCCAGGAGATGACGATGGCTAGCAGTCATACTGCACAATCTGCTGCCAGCAAGATGTATAAAGATAGATGAAGTGGCTCAAAACCAGAAATAGACCAGATTTGTTTTGTATTCATTTTCTCCTCCCTCCCTCTGTGAAATCAACAGCCTGCTAAACCCAGTTTTGAGTTCTATCCTTGAGGTTTTGAGTTCTATCCTTGAGGGGGCCATTCTGTTTCTCGCAAAGCCACCCCCTTTGTTGCTTTTAATTCCCTGTAACCCAACCCTGTAAGCCATGTCGTCAGTCACCCCTCCCTCCGTCAGGGCAACAGCAGACAATCGTTCCGCGCCTTTTTTCTGTACAGATGCCATACCACGGCAAACATGGAGCCTGCTCAGATCACTTTGCCAATAGGAGCACATTAAACACCACACGCATTATCCAGCAGTATATGCAGCACCAGAACCTGGCAAAGCGAAACCGGGCGAGTAGGCGACGTCAGCGGGGTGACGAGAGTGATGAGTACATGGACAGACTTCTCTCAAAGCACGGGCCCTGGCAATGTGGGCATCATGGTGCTAATGGGGCAGGTTCATGTGGTGGAACGCTGATTCTGGGCTCGGGAAACAAGCACAGATTGATGGGACCGCATAGTGTTGCAGGTCTGGGACGATTCCCAGTGGCTGCGAAACTTTCACATGCGTAAGGGCACTTCCATGGAACTTTGTGACTTGCTTTCCCCTGCCCTGAGGCGCAAGAATACCAAGATGAGAGCAGCCCTCACAGTTGAGAAGCGAGTGGCAATAGCCCTGTGGAAGCTTGCAACGCCAGACAGCTACCGGTCAGTCGGGAATCAATTTGGAGTGGACAAATCTACTGTGGGGGCTGCTGTGATGCAAGTAGCCAATGCAATCAAACATCTGCTGATATCAAGGGTAGTGACCCTGGGAAATTTGCAGGTCATAGTAGATGGCTTTGCTGCAATGGGATTCCCTAACTGTGGTAGGGCCATAGACGGAACCCATATCCCTATCTTGGCACCGGAGCACCAACCCGGTGAGTACATAAACCGCAAGGGGTACTTTTCAATAGTCCTGCAAACACTGGTGGATCACAAGGGACATTTCACCAACATCAACATGGGATGGCCGGGAAAGGTACATGACGCTTGCATCTTCAGGAACTCTGGTCTGTTTCAAAAGCTGCAGGAAGGGACTTTATTCCCAGACCGGAAAATAACCATTGGGGATGTTGAAATGCCTATAGTTATCCTTGGGGACCCAGCCTACCCCTTAATGCCATGGCTCATGAAGCCATACACAGGCAGCCTGGACAGTAGTCAGGAGCTGTTCAACTACAGGCTGAGCAAGTGCAGAATGGTGGTAGAATGTGCATTTGTCATTTAAAAGCACGCTGGCGCAGTTTACTGACTCAGTTAGACCTCAGCGAAACCAGTATTCCCACTGTTATTACTGCTTGCTGTGCACTCCACAGTATCTGTGAGAGTAAGGGGGAGACGTTTATGGCGGGGTGGGAGGTTGAGGCAAATCATCTGGCTGCTGGTTACACACAGCCAGACACCAGGGCGGTTAAAAGAGCACAGGAGGGCACGGTGCACATCAGAGAAGCTTTGAAAACCAGTTTCATGACTGGCCAGGCTATGGTTTGAAGGTTCTGTTTGTTTCTCCTTGATAAAACCCCCTGTCCCTTGGTTCACTCTACTTCCCTGTAAGCTAACCACCCTCCCCTCCTCCCTTCGATCACCTCTTGCAGAGGCAATAAAGTCATTGTTGCTTCACATTCATGCATTCTTTATTAATTCATCACAAAAATAGGGGGATAACTACCAAGGTAGCCCAGGAGGGGTGGTGGAGGAGGGAAGGACAAGGCCACACAGCACTTTAAAAGTTTAAAACTTTAAAACTTATTGAATGCCAGCCTTCTGTTGCTTGGGCAATCCTCTGGGGTGGAATGGCTAGGTGGACAGAGGCCCCCCCACCGCGTTCTTCGGTGTCTGGGTGAGGAGGCTATGGAACTTGGGGAGGAGGGCGGTTGATTACACAGGGGCTGTAGAGGCGGTGTGTGCTCCTGCTGCCTTTCCTGCAGCTCAACTATACGCTGGAGCATATTAGTTTGATCCTCCAGCAGCCTCAGCATTGAATCCTGCCTCCTCTCATCACGCTGCCGCCACCTTTCAGCTTCAGCCCTCTCTTCAGCCTGCCACTTACTCTCTTCAGCCCGCCACTTACTCTCTTCAGCCCGCAAGCTCTCCTCCCGGTCATTTTGTGTTTTTGTGCACTCTGACATTGCCTCCATGCATTCGTCTGTGCTCTGTCAGTGTGGGAGGATAGCATGAGCTCAGAGAACATTTCATCGCAAGTGTGGTTTTTTTCGCCTTCTAATCTTTGCTAGCCTCTGGGAAGGAGAAGATCCTGTGATCCTTGAAACACATGTAGCTGGTGAAGGAAAAAAAAGGGACAGTGGTATTTAAAAAGACACATTTTATAGAACAATGGGTACACTCTTTCACAGTAAACCTTGCTGTTAACATTACATACATAGCACATGTGCTTTCGTTCCAAGATCGCATTTTGCCTCCCCCCAGCACGTGGCTAGCCCTTCTCCCCTCCCCCCCTCCCCGTGGCTAACAGCGGGAAACATTTCTGGTCAGCCACAGGGAAACAGCCCAGCAGGAACGGGCACCTCTGAATGTCCCCTTAAGAAAAGCACCCTGTTTCAACAAGGTGACCATGAATGATATCACTCTCCTGAGGATAACACAAAGAGATAAAGAACGGATGTTGTTTGAACGCCAGCAAACATACACTGCAATGCTTTGTTCTACAATGATTCCCGAGTACTTGCTACTGGCCTCGAGTGGTAAAGTGTCCTACCATGGTGGTTGGAATAAGGTTGCCCTACCCAGAAACCTTTTGCAAAGGCTTTGGGAGTACATCCAGGAGAGCCGCGAATGCCAGGGCAAATTAATCATTAAACATGCTTGCTTTTAAACCATGTATAGTATTTTAAAGGGCACACTCACCAGAGGTCCCTTCTCTGCCTGGCGGGTCCGGGAGGCAGCCTTGGGTGGGTTCGGCGGGTACTGGCTCCAGGTCCAGGGTGAAAAACAGTTCCTGGCTGTTGGGAAAACCGGTTTCTCCGCTTGCTTGCTGTGAGCTGTCTACAACCTCCTCATCATCATCATCTTCTTCGTCCCCAAAACCTGCTTCCACGTTGCCTCCATCTCCATTGAAGGAGTCAAACAACATGGCTGGGATAGTGGTGGCTGAACCCTCTAAAATGGCATGCAGCTCATCATAGAAGCGGCATGTTTTGGGCTCTGACCTGGAGCGGCCGTTCGCCTCTCTGGTTTTCTGGTAGGCTTGCCTCAGTTCCTTAAGTTTCATGCGGCACTGCTTCGGGTCCCTGTTATGGCCTCTGTCCTTCGTGCCCTGGGAGATTTTGACAAATCCATTTCGAAAACTGGAACATAGTTCTGATAGCACGGATTCCTCTCCCCATATAGCGATCAGATCCCGTACCTCCCGTTCGGTCCATGCTGGAGCTCTTTTGCAATTCTGGGACTCCATCATGGTCACCTCTACTGATGAGCTCTGCAAGGTCACCTCTGCTGATGGTCACCTGCAGCTTGCCACACTGGCCAAACAGGAAATTGAAATTCAAAAGTTCGCGGGTCTTTCCCTGTCTACATGGCCAGTGCATCTGAGTTGAGAGTGCTGTCCAGAGCAGTCACAATGGAGCACTCTGGGATAGCTCCCGGAGGCTAATACCGTCGAATTGTGTCCACAGTACCCCAAATTCGACCCAGCAAGGCCGATTTCAGCACTAACCCCCTTGTCGGGGGTGGAGTAAGGAAATCAATTTTAAGAGCCCTTTAAGTCGAAAAAAAGGGCTTCGTCGTGTGGATGGGTGCAGGGTTAAATCGATTTAACGCTGCTAAATTTGACGTCAACTTCTAGTGTAGACCAGGGCTCAGAGTACTGAGAAAGGGGCTTATTCTTTCAGAGGCAGGGAAAGCACCCCATTCCTCCCTCGACTTTGGTGGCAGACATTTAACAACAGGCTTACAAAAAAACCTCCCACCTTATCACTGGTTTAACATAAAGATCACAATTCATTTTTTTAAAAGCTGTTAATCTGGAGAGAGAAGTTGCTGTAAAATATAGAACACTCCATTTCTCTGTAAATCCATTTGTCCACAGTTAATCAAAACCATTTTGTTTGCGTATAAGGGATGTTATTCAGTTAATAAAGCTGGGCTATTTAGCTATAAAAGCCTCAATTTAGAGAAGAAATTATGAATGGTGGGAAGCACCTGCATTCAAGAACAGACCTATGTGATGGCATACTGCAACTGCACGCTGTATATCTATCAAGTTAGTTGATTTGGCACACAGTGCCCTTTGTGCTTCCACAAAAGACCCTGACAACTAATCTCTAGTGTAATTTGGAAGAAATTTTTGAGAAGTTATTTTTTCATAGGATGTTGCATAATCAAAGATTTTTGTGCTTAAAATGTTCTTGATTAAACAAACAGGTATGGTCCAAAATTTTCTTTTATTACACTTGATTTTATGAGTTTTCTTATTAATATAATTTCAGGTTCTCCGAAATATGGTACATTGTGCAGATTTGAGTAATCCCACAAAATCCCTGGAATTATATCGGCAGTGGACAGACAGAATCATGGAGGAATTTTTCCAGCAGGGAGACAAAGAACGAGAAAGAGGAATGGAAATTAGTCCAATGTGTGACAAACACACAGCCTCAGTGGAGAAATCACAGGTAATTTACATTGGGGTACATTTTATTTGTTTCAGTTTGTAGTTTTAAAATTGAATGGGCCAAGTTCATCCCTGATGTAACTTTGGTTTCATCAGTGGAGTTACACCAGGGATGAGTTTGGTCCAAATGTTTTTTCCATTGATTTTGATATTTTTATTAAGGACGTGGCATCCTGTTGCTGCATTTTATATGCTCAAGGGTCATCTGCCTTTTCACTTATAATGACAGGTTTTTTTCAGTGGAATAGGTAAATAATCAAAGGTTCAGAAGTTAGATTCTGATAAACCCCAAATACCTGAATGTCTTTGAAGCTTTTATGGATTTACGTGACCATTCTAGGTGTTCTCTTTCCCGCTTCGCTTCGCGTCATGTTCAAATGCAGACTCAACCTTCTCTTTTTGTGTTCCTACTTCCAACTGGGAATCTATCTGAAGCAACTGGGAATCTATCTGATCCCCCTGGCTGGGAAGGTGAGATTCAGATTTCCCCCACCTACTATTCTTCTCTCATCCTTCACAACATCCTTCTCCTTGGTCCTCAATGAGTCCCTCCAAAATTGGTCAATATCCTGCCAAGTCACCAAAGTTTTGGCAGTCTCTGTTTAGTGGCTAGTCTCTTTACATTTTGCACAGGCTACAGACTTCCTTAGTCAGGATCCACTCCAGAATGCTTTGGGAAAGATCCATAGACAACAGCCAACCCAGTGCGGATTGTCAGACCTGTGGAAACCCACAGGTTTTCAGGCTATAATCTTAAGGGCCCTTTGGAAGACATGGAAGGAGGAGTTTGGGGGGGCAGGGCAGTATTTATCTAAATCAATACAAATATTTTAAAAGGAGTTAGCTCCTTTGAAGACTGGAATATTTCTTACTTTGTGAGAACTAATTGGCACATCCCTTGTTCTCATTCATAGATTTTAAGGTTAGAAGGCACCATTAGATCATGCAGCGTGTTCTGTATAACACAAGCCATAGAATTTAACCCAGTCATCCCAATGTTGAACCCAGTAACTTGTGTTTGACTAAAGCACATTCTGCTCTTTAGATAGTGGTGCCTCAGTTGCTTATTTAATTGGCTTGAACAAGACATTGTCAAGGATTTGTGGGCCCAAATAATTAATAAAGTTGATCATTATTATTTCTAAATGTCCTCCTGTGCTAAACCATGTAGTTTCAACATTATTCACGTTGCCATTGAAAAAAAATCTTGGCTCATTTGTTAGCCCGACAACAATCTACGACTCCAGTTTGGCAGGGAAATGTCCACGTGCCCCATGAGTCAGTGTTGAAAAGTTTTTCTGCTCCATCTTCTCACTTCAGAGAGATTTTAAAACATGGATTGTGGTTATGCAGGGAGATTGGGAATTGAACAGAATGGAGACCATTTGAACAAGAAAAAAAATGCATCAACAGAGAGAGAGGCATTTATATTTTGAAGTTAAAAGGGCCTAAAATAGAAAGAATGGCAAATACAAACATATTTAAAATTCTCAAATATACTAAATAGTGTCCTTTTAAATCTAGTAAATATTCTTTTCAGAAACAGGCAAAACAAAGTGTGATCGTTTGCTTGGTTGTTTGAGATGCTTGTTTAGACAAACAATTAACTGTTTGCTTCATTTAAAAGTTGCAGCATTTGTGACCATTCGTCCTTTTGTGAATATTGGGAGCTTTTATGATGTCAATGAACCCCACTATCCACTCACCACAGCACTGGAGTTTTTTCACTTTAAAAGTGCCTCCAAACGTGTGCAGCAGGAAGTTTTCATCACCTTTTTGTTTAAGCTGCCGCAACAGTCTGTTACAATTGAATTATAATGGTTCTATTGACATCCTGTTGTGTCTGAAGGAGGCATATGCGATTTCCAAAGCAAACATCTGCATGTTGAGTCTGGCCCCTTAGAGAGCCGTTTTCCTGCTGCATAGAAATGCTGTCCAGCAGTGCGCGGAGTCAAGTGACACATTCTGCCAAGATGGAAGAATTTCAATCCTCTTTATGGCCATTCAGTTTTCTCCATCCTGTACGTCCTGTTTGTCAGACAGTTAAAAAGTGAGCTAAGGCAGAGCTTGTTTGCCGATAGTCTGAAGGACTCACAGACCCAACCTGGACCATCATTATTTCCATCAATGACACTTCCATCTGTATTACAGGAGGCCTGCATACATATTATACCAACACTGGGAACAAGGGATTATTTTTTGTTGTGGGTCCTTCATCTTGTTTTGTATACTCTTAACAAAGAAAAAAGAAAGTTGTAGTAGACTGCATCCAAACAGAAAAACGGCAGCTACCTCTACAGCAGAAAGGAGAGACATCTCTCTATTTAAAGGTGCAGAGCAGAGAAAACAAGTAATCACAAACACAAGCTACATGCAGTAATAAGATATCATTAAAGGTCAAACTTAAGTCCATAAAAGCAATAACGTTCAGAATTCGGACTGAAAGTCAATCTAAGAACGCTGGCTTTTTCACACCTGCCAGCCACATGAATGCTCAAGGGGAATTGCACTGCAATTGCCATAAAAAAAAATCAATATTGTCATTTCAGGTACCTCTGTATGGTAACAGTTGAGAGGTGACATTTAAATAGCAACTACATCTTCTATCTCCCAAAGATTAACTCAGATTGAGTTTTGCCTTAGTATTGCACCAGAATGGGGGGGGGGGGGGTTTGGAGTCAGCCAAAGATAACAGCAAGCCTATTTATAATCACATGTTCATTATGGGATGGCATAATCATAGCCTTATCTCTGAATGTCCATGTGACTGTTGTTTTTAATTAAACCTCCACTCAGGGCCTGATGTTAAAAAAGGCCTTAAGCCAACTTTCATTTTTGTAGGTACAGTTTTGCACAGGCATGACGGGTGCATATGGTGCCATTTAGACACTGGGTTTGGAGGCCCAGTCTGATGCAGTTATTTGCAGACAAAACAAAAGGCTGCTTCTCAGAATCAGGTCCTTAGTGTTGCTGAATATTTTCTGAAAAAATGCATCAGTCATTTGTAATGTGTATGTAATACTTTGTTTCTCAGGTTGGATTCATTGATTACATCGTCCATCCACTTTGGGAGACCTGGGCAGACCTAGTGCAGCCTGACGCACAAGACATCCTGGATACTTTAGAAGACAATAGGAACTGGTACCAGAGTATGATACCTCAGAGTCCCTCCCCTCCCCTTGATGAACGGAATAGAGACTGTCAGGGTCTAATGGAGAAGTTCCAGTTTGAACTGACTCTTGAAGAGGAGGATTCAGATGGACCTGAAAAGGAGAGTGAGAGTATCCACTATTTCAGCAATACAAAGACACTCTGTGTGATTGACCCAGACAAAAGGGAATCACAAGAAGAGGCTAATATAGAAATTGTGACAGAAGATATGTCACCTGTTGATACATAATGTACTGTATGTAGGTGAACTTTAAACACTTAATGAGCATGCAAGCTGTCTTGTTGGACTAGCCTGCGATCTGGGTCTTAGGCCTGTGTCTAACATTGGCTAAAAGATCTTCCCAGCTACTTGAGATTGGAGTCAAGGTTAAAGATCGTGTATGGAATGATTGCTCAGGAAACTAACAGATGATCTACATTGTAGTTTAAGCCTTGTCATCTTAAAACATTGTGTTGTTCCGGAGCCAGCTTGAATTGTTACTGAACTGGTTGAAAGTGAACGACATAGAACTGAGAGATTTTATACTGTTAAGGTTTTGGGATTTATACCAGTTAGTCTGATAGAAACTACTGAATAGTAACTCTACATATAAAACCTGTCCACCTAACCACCTGTCTGCGGACCTGTGTGCCTTTTTTGTAAACTTTCACGTCTTTTCAAGAGCCTATTAAATACACAAAGTTTAGTATAAAACTCTCCACAACGTGTTTCAAAATTGGTGGATACTTTTTTGATTCTTCCTGTTAAAAGAAAGTCTTCCTTCTCTCATGGGCAATATCTGTCACTTTATTGCGGTTAATCATTTTTATAGGCTAAACAGAAGGGGTACCCCCAATTTTGCATTTCTGCACCTTTAATAGTCTCATTAAATCTCCAGCTGATCTTTTCAAGTCATTTCATGCCATTGCACATCTTTCCTGTTTGCTTGCTGTGCACAAGCGTATTTTTTCCTCAGTGGGGTTCACTTTTGTTGTGCACAGGATAAAGGATAGTTCTGTTTTTCTAGCACAATGCAGTACGTATACAATTAAGTGTAATAAGGCAGTGTGTGATGTGCGTTCTCCCTTTGGCAGTTTCTTTGCTCAGTGGAAGTTGCACGCTCGGATCTTTGTGTTTCTCTCACCTGTAGTTCATGTTTCCTAGGTTTAGTTCCATCATCCTTCTCCTGCACTGCCTTGAGCTCTAACACGTCCATTACTGTTTATAACAGTGTATTTATTACTGACTGTATATAATGTAATGTTTTGTAAGTTATTAATTTATATAAATTAACATTGCCTGTCAACGGTGGTGTTAATTGTGTAGAAAACTCTGGATAAGAGTTGCCTTTTTTTCTTGTAACCTTTTGTATTGCATAAAATAGAAGAACCTGAACATAGCATAAGAGACATACGGAACCCATAGAGGGCATTCAGGTGGCATTGGCTCACAGGAGTTTCATTTTCATGATGAGTTAAGAAGAGTTGTATCTTATGACTGGGAATGGGGGCAATAGCATGAGCTGTTTAAACTACTGAAGCGCTGAAAAAGAAACCCCCTGTGAATGCTGCCAACTATTAAATGTCATGTTCCAGTATATGAACAACCCAATGTGAATTTCTATGACAAAATGTGAACTGATGTAATAATTGTGCTGTGAAGCTTCTTCTGAGAAAGCTTGTTAGGCATCATTAATGGTGTCAATCTCAGTTTGTAAAATATATTTCAAGCTTTCGGTCCAACTTGTGACTAAATAGTTGATGAGATTAGCACAGTTGTGCATGATCAATGGGTTTGTATGTCTGTTGAACACTGCATTGTTCCAGGTGGTTATTTTATTGTTTTCAGAAGTTTCACACAATGTATGTTATAGTATTATATATTGTGTTCAGATGCATTCTTAAGAGATTTTTATATGAAGTGAATAAATGAAAGCATGACCTAGGCTGGGGCTCTTCTGGCTGTTTATTTTTATCAACAACTTTGTATGTGAGATCACTAAGCAGCATCAAAATGTAACAGCCTACTCTGGGAATAGGCAAACACATGATCACTGACCAGCTCCCATGGTAAAATAAAAACGAGGCCTCCACGCTTAACAGCTTTCTACATCCAGAAAGCAAAGCAACACTTGCATAGCCAGAATCTGTAAGCACAAGGAGGCCAGTCTTCCACGTATTCAGAGCCTCAGGACAAGGGTCCAGCACTCAGAGACCCGCTTCTTCCTTATTCACCTTTAACCTTCCTGATGGTGAAAATCATCAGTGCTGTGATCAGTCATTCTCGGCTCTTCCATGGCTTGGTTCTGTTGCAATTCCTGCAGTATGGGCAGACACTTCTTAAGAGAGGCTTCTAACCTTTTCTCTGTCTTAGTAACAATGACAGGGTGCCTGCACACACCATCCAGGGCCACAAACCAAAGACAATTCTGTTCAGGTTTCAGAATCTGGTTCATGAGTCTTAGAGTAACAGTTTTCTGATGCCCAAGCATTCTAAAATCACAGGTCAGGGGTCCAAAAGCTTATGCGATTGGCTTAAAAATCATGAGATTTACAAAAAATAATGTGGGGGTCCTTTTGTGTCTTCTGGATTTTAAGTCATTAAGGTTCACGCTGGTCACATTTTTCTCTGCAATCATGACAGCTAGAAACTTACTGTGACAGGGTCAGGCCAGATGGCTACAGGAGAGTGATCCTATTGGATCTGCTAAAGGATCCCCCCCCGCCCAGCCTAAGAGGGGAATCCACAGGACCTGGACACCAAATAAGTTGGGGGGACAACTAATGAAATAACAGGGACAGGAGTGTGGTCAAAGGGTCAAATGAAGGGAACCAAATGGGGACACCAAGCAGAGAACCCCGGACAGCGCCCACTGCTCCTCAAAAGCGTCAAGGGAGTCAGTGGACGCTGCCCAGAGGAACTCTGCCCGGATACGTGAATGGACAGAGGATCAGAAATAGGCCTCACAGTCACAGGAGACTCCATTGGCCAACCTCCTCACCCTGATTTTATAGATGGCCATTTTAGCCAGGGCCAGGAGGAGGTTGACCAGGAGGTCCCGTGACTACAGGAAAGTGATAGAAGGCAGATATATTAGCCCCAGGTTAAGTGGGTCCCTTTTCCCTGGGTAAGGTAACAGGGAAGGTTCCAGAACAATCAGGAACTTTCTGGAAACAAGGCAGACCGGCTGATTAGAACACCTGCAGCCAATCAAGAAGCTGCCAGAATCAATTAAGACAGGCAGGCTAATCAGGGCACCTGGGTTTAAAAAGGAGCTCACTTCAGTTTGTGGTGTGTGTGCGAGGAGCTGGGAGCAAGAGGAGCAAGAAGCTGAGAGTGAGAAGGCATACTACTGGAAGACTGAGAAGTACAAGCATTACCAGACATCAGGAGGAAGGTCCTGTGGTGAGAATAAAGAAGGTGTTGGGAGGAGGCCATGGGGAAGTAGTCCAGGGAGTTGTCGCTGTCACACAGCTGTTCCAGGAGCCACTGTAGACAGCTGCAATCCACAGGGCCCTGGGCTGGAACCCGGAGTAGAGGGCGGGCCCGGGTTTCCCCCATCCCTCCATCCCCCCCAACTCCCTACTTGATACCAGAGGAATTGACCTGAACTGTGGGTTCCACCAGAGGGGAAGGTCTCTGGCCTGTTCCCCGATCCACTAGGTGGATCAGCAGAGACTGCGGGGATTGTTCTTCTTCCTTTTCCCCATGCTGGCCAGCGATGAGGCTAACTGAGTGAACGGCAGATCTGAGCCACGAAAGTGGCCAAACTGAGGGCTGCTGTGAACCTCTGAGGCAAGCAAATCCGCCAATAAGTGCAGGACCCACCTACGCAGAGGAGGAACTTTGTCACAATTACTTTTTTTTCTTTTTAAATAAAAGCTGAGAATCTCTCATAACCAATTGATTACAGGTGCCAAGGTTTTAAGAACACCCCCAAATATTGCAAGACTTGCTATAAAATTATGAGAGTTGACAATAGTGTATTGATCAACCAAATTAGACATACAACCCAGTTCTTCCAGACAGTGATGATAAGGCACATCTCGTTCTAGTTCTTTAACTGGGCAGTAGATGGCATGACTAGGGACATTACAAGCTAAATACCAATTTACAATGAATACCAATATTCTCCCTGAATTTTCTTCCAGACTCCTCCCCCTACTACCTGTCATGTATTGAACTGTAAAGCTTTTTGCTTTTTTGGATAGTCACTCACTGCAGACACATCACGTGCAGATATTGGAAAGTGAGTAGGAGCTACTGTAACTGTGAGTACAAAGTACTGCACTGAACAGTGAACTCTTTCCAGCTGAAGTGGCTTCAAACAGGCCTCATTAGGACTTAAGGTCATGTGACTATGGGGAAGGACTTTGTGAGTTCTTTGAGTACAAAACAGCATCTGAAAACTTTCTTAACCGGTGGAAAAAAACTGTATTTTCTCATGGCCTTAATAGCTTAGGAGGCCAATCAATACAAGAAACTTTCTTTAGAAAAAATATCAACTTTCAGGTGAAAATATGCATGAGGAAACAAACAACAAAAGCCACTGCTCCCTTGACTGCAGCTTCCAGGCAGGAGACGGAAGTTGGCCGTGGGGGGAACCTAGCACCCCCTTCCCCGCTATGGAAATTTTGGCGGGGAGGCTCTGTTTCCGCCCCACCCCACCCCCAGTATCTTGGGAGGCAAATCCTGAGTAGGACCCAGCTAGGTTCTGTCCCTACACGGATGTGAGGGGGCTGAGGAGAGGCTACTGTGGCACTGGAGGAGGGGCTGTGGTGGCACAGCACACAAGATAAGGCCAGCCACAGGAGAGCAGGTAGCACTCCCTGCCCCTGCCCAGTCCTGCCTTCCAGCCACCGTGGATCCCATGGGAACACCTGGCCCAGGGGAGGGACAGGAGCAGTGCACCAGCCGCCAGGGTGCTGCAGGGGATGGGAGAGAGCACTGGCACCTGGGTGGGGGGCAAGGGGATGTTGGCACAGAGGGTGCCCAGTGGGAGGCAGGACACTGGGCACCAGCCTCCAAATAATTGCCATAGGAACAGCAGCAGGAACTCCTGGGGTGCAGCTTTCCAGCCTGGAGCTGGCTGCCCCACCACCTCCTCCCCAGGCTCAGTAGCTCCCCTCACTGCCCTGCCTATCCTTCCACCACCCCTCCCACACACACCCATTTCACAGGGAGTTCCCTGTGGCGCACCTCCTCCCCACCCACACTTCACCTAACACGGCCCCTTGGCCTTGCCATGTGGCACTGGCTCTCATTCAGTATTAAACCAGCAAGGGTTAAGCACTCTCTGCTGCTAGAGGGGCACCAGTTAATGAGGCCCCCCCCCCCGGCACGTTTTGTAAGTGTAGAGGGTGGGTTAGCGCCTCCCCATCCCCATCCCCTGGCATTATTCCAATCAAGCAATTCTATCATCTCCCTGAATGTCTCCTGTAATTTCATCAGAAGAAGTTCTTCACATGCTGTGTGCAATGTTCCTGTGTGCTGCTAAACAGCTGCATGCAGGGTAGTTGTAGCCATGTCGATCCCAGGATAGTAGCGAGACAAGGTGGGTGAGGCACTATCTTTTATTGGACCAGCTTCTGTTGGTGAGCGGGCCAAGCTTTCGAGCCACACAGGGCCTGGCTACACTGCAACTAGACACCCACAGCTGGCCCGTGCCAGCCAACTTGGGCTCATGCTGCAGGGCCGGTTCATTGCTTTGTAGACTTCCAGGCGTGGGCTGCAGCCTGGGTTCTAGGATCCTGCAGCTTGGGTGGGTGTGGGTCCCAGAGCTCAGGCCCAACCCCGAGCCCAGACGTCTACGCAGCAATGAAACAGCCTCTCAGCCCGAGCCCTGCGAGCCTGAGGCCTTGTCTACACTACCGTTTTGTCAACGGAACAGTGGAGGTGTATACACTGAAATGGTCCTCCCACCGATGCAACACACCTGCTATGCTGACATAATAACACCACCTCAGTGAGAGGCGGAAGGCTTATGTCGGTGTAGTTAGGACGCACAGTGTCTGTGTAGCTACTGCATTCCTTACATCGGCTGTCATTCTTGTCAATTTCATGGCTCACCACAGAGAGAATGGAGACAGGAAGAGTAAAGCTGAGGAGAAGACGCTTGGCAGGGGTTGCAGTGAAAAAGCTGAGGGGAGAGAATATCCAGTCAGCACTCTGGCCCCCATGGAGTGTCTGACTGCCCCTGCTGGGGCTGCTTGTGTATCTGCACCTGCCAGAATGAGTGTTTCTGTGGGGATAGCTATAATTTCTTTCTTCTCCAAGCCCACAAGGCTCAGGGGAGGGAGCTGTGTCTCTTCCCTGAAGATTCCAGCCATCTTCTCTGGATTGTAGCACATTGGCCCTTACTTGGCAGACCCCTGAGGATGAACAAGTAGCCGACCACCCCCAGAAGCCAGCAGGAGGGAGAGAAGCGGCCATTGTAGGCGCCACAGAAGACTCCTGTGGGTAAGTTAGAAGCTGGGTCCTGGCTGGGGGGCAGCAGCACATGGAGGGTGGGGGAGCATAAGCCATCTCAGGAGATGGGATTGCAGGAGCCTTCACCCCACACCCTGGCCTTCCAGGAGTGAGGGCAGAAGGGGATGCAAAGCCATCTGGATGCCGTTGTTTCCCAGCTCCAAGATCAAAGGCCTGAGCACTGCCAGACCCAAAGCAGGATCTGCAACGCCATCGTCTATGTAGGACTGGCAAGTCTGAAATAGCCACTGTTTATATAGGACCCAAAACCTGCCCTTTCTTCAGTACCCCCAAAGACTCCCTGGCAACGAAACCAGTGTTGGTCCACTGCATAGAGAGGACGCTGTGATTCTGGGGCCACAAAAGAGGTGCCCATCCTCAGTCCAGTGAATAGCTCAACCATCTGGTGGGGGCCCTACTGCATGCCAGTGTTCAGGACGTGGGTGGGGTCAGACCAGTTGCTGCCATCCACCACAGCGGTGAGTAACAGCCTATAGTGGCCCCACAGCCTGGGAAAGGGATTCCTCCTCCCCCATCCCGCACAGTGCAGTATTTTCACAGTGCTGACTGGCTGCATTTGACCCCTGGTTCATCTAGTTTAAAGCAACAGCACAAGCTAACAAACAAACCCTATTGTAGCTCACGAAAGCTCATGCTCAACTAAATTGGTTAGTCTCTAAGGTGCCACAAGTACTCCTTTTCTTTTTGCGAATACAGACTAACACGGCTGTTCCTCTGAAACCTATTCTCAGAGTGGCCCGGATGTCACAGAACATGCCAATACACAAAGAAGGAAGCCAATAAAGCCAAGCCCTGCTGATTTGTTTCCAATAAAAACTCATCTCGGCTGACCAGATAGCAAGTATGAAAAATCGGGACGGGGTGGGGGTAATAGGAGCCTATATAAGAAAAAGCCCCAAATATTGGGACTGTCCCTATAAAATCAGGACATGTGGTCACCCTAAACTCATCACAGTGTGGAGAGCAGTTGCTGGGACCAACCAATTCGTTGTTAGGCTCCAAGGAAGAGGAGGAAGGGTGGGAGGAAGAGATCAACAGTGAACGGGACCAAAAACCAATAAACAAAATAGTTGAGAACACTCATCAGGCGTCTCTTTACATTTCCACACAGGATGAGAATGGCAATGAAAGTAGAAATCTCATCCCTAAATCAGTTCCAAAAGTTAGATCTACATGAGGCAGCCGGTTCCCTTCCCAGTTACAGCGTTAGTAGACAAAAATGCCTTAATTTAGATTTTAATTAAAAGAAGATCTATTTCAGCATTGTTTTTGCATGTTCTTTGCTGTGGTAAAGCCTAAATGTACTTTATTTGTTAATTATTATTCCTGGCTGTAGAAATACTGTTACATCAGAGTGTGGCTGGAGAAAGGCTTGTGTGCTGCATATTAATTCCGTATAGCCCAGCCCCATGGCCAAAGCATGGAGGAATGGGCTATGTAGCTGGTGTAGAAGGCTGAGTTGCCTACTCTTACCGGACAGCTTTCTTTTCTATTATTTCAGTTAGTCAACAGAGGTGTTTGTGCCTGTGATCTTTGCAAGCTGGATAAGCCCATGTCAGTTAACTGAAATGTTTGTGGTGTACCAAGGAAAAGGAAGTGCTGGAATAGTCACCCTTACGGCATGCAACATTGCTAAAGACAACCGGATGACAGGGAGGCTCACAGCTATTCTTTGAAGTGGGACATCACTGAGGCATCCAATGAGTTCAAAACACATGCTTATTAAGAACACAATTATTAATGGTGTCTGTTGAGAGCTGTGAATGTGGCAGGTTCATCTTCTCTCACAGGAAGAAAATACTTTGGAGTCTTTTTCAAGGACTGAATGTCTATGATTAGCTGAAAATGATGGCTTTTAGGCTAGGCTCAGTTCCAGGCTATTTTATTTCCTGTTATATAGAAAACTCTCCTGTCAAGTCACTAAACTGCACCCTTAGCTCCATAAACAATATACTCTTAGAGCTGTCTTTCATTGTTGTCTCTCCGGAGTGATATTTAACTTCTTAACTCGGACTTTCCTTTGAGTGACTATGCACTTATACTTTCCACAGCAGATCTATGTGCACCCAAAGCACTCAAATTTGGAGAATTTTGCCAGCTGTACCCCTAGGTGGCACATGCCCCCGGGTCTCTTCACGCACCCAGCCAAGGGCATAGAAGGCATGTGTGTGTGGCCTCCCTCTCAGTTCCTTCTCATCACCTGTGTAGAGAACTGAAGCCTCCTGTAGCTTTAGCTTTGGGTTATCAAAACAATTTTATTGTAAATAGTTATATGTAGTTACTTCTATTGTATAAGTCAATGTAGTTGGTTATTGCTTGTTTAGGAAAAAACTGGTGGAATGAAAAAAGTCACCAGGATTCAAGCAGTGGGCTACATGCAAGGCCATTTCTCCCCTCTCAAATAGGCATAAAAGCTATTAGATCTGCCTTGGTGAGGGACATTTGAGAGACACATGAGCTATTAGAACTGTTTCCACTACAAGGACTAAAATAGAGGGATTTCCTCCTCAAAGTCCATGAGATGAAGATGTCAGAGACTCTCTTCCAAACTGGATCCCAACCATGAAATAACGGACTCCAAGTTGAGGTGTGTCCCACCCACTACCAAAGATCCCAAACACAAGTCTGCAGAAAAACAACTGCTCTTTGATTTCCGCCATGGCCTCCTTGAAGGGTTCCAAGCATTCTGACACCGACAAGTGCTCAAAATCTCAGTTTTCACCTCACAAAAAGGCTTCCAATAAGTCCTCCGGTATCAGTTCAAGGTATCATAAGCATAGGCTCTCACTTGCTGTGTGAGGCAACGCCCTCAAGTCTGGTGTCTCACCTTTACCACTCCATCTTCTTCAATACTGCTGATTCGGACCCCATCAGCACCGCCAGGTCTCCTAGTTGAACGCTTACCTGCCTCGGTCCCATCAATTCCGCAGGCCTTCCTAGCTGTAAGGGATTGTCTGTGCCTCCCCTTCCCAGCCTCTCCAGTGTTACAGCCGGCTCCAGTTGGGGCAGCTCCACCCCACTATGTGCTGGCACCGTCAGCACTCCTGGCACCGATCACCTTCTTGATGTTCCAGCCACCTCATCCTGTGGCTGCGCGGGCGTCTCACATGCTCAGACCACCATGAACCCCAGCAATGCCTGCCCCTCCCTTTTCTGAAGAAACCTGTGTTTCCTCTTCAGACTCTGAAAGGGAGGCACCTGTATCACCTAGAAGGTCTTTTAGATCATGTTAGAGACCTTGTACCAAGTAGGGTTACCCGACCTATGGACCAGTACTGGTTTTCTTAAAGAGAGGCATCAGTATGGCGTCTCAGACATTGCAGTTTCTCCTGTCACCTTACTGGTCTTGGGTTGCTCCGAGGGATTCTAAACCTTCATCATAGTCTAAGAGGAGGTCGCCCCTCCAGTACAGGAAATCTCTGGTCAGGCTCCTGCTACCATCCATCCAATGGAGAAAGGAGAAATAATGGAGGCATGCCTAGATGTTCCCCCTATATCTCATCTTTTTCTCCAGATGAAGCCATTACTCCAGAGTTGAAGCCTTCCCTCTCCCCACTCCCCCAGGGACTTCAAGGTCTTTCAGGACCTGATGAAGAGAGTGGTTACTTCCTCAGGAGTGCAGGCTGAGCTTGTGTAAGAAAACCCATGCAGCCTGCTTGATATTTTACAGACCACTGTCCCAGGAAGGGTTGCCCTTCTGATTAAAGAAGACTTGCTGGAGCTAGCAAAAACCCTCTGGCAGATCCTGGCCTTTAAACCACCTACCGCAAAATGGGTGGACAGATGTTATCAAATCCGTCAGCAGGACTTTGATTACTTTTTTAACCCATCCAGTTCCAGATTCACGGCTGCTAATGAGCACTCTTGACAGTCCCATCCTAAAGACTAGGCATTCAAGAGACTGGATTCATATGACCAGAAGGTTTATTCTACCACTACTCTTCAAATGAGAATGGCCAACTATCCAGCTCTCTTGTCTAAATATACTTCTATTAATTTGTCTTAAATTTCTAAATTTGCTGACAAGTTTCCAGAAGAACACAGGGAAGAGTTCCTGGCTCTGGTTTCAGAAGGGTGCCTCACAGCCTGAACATCCCCCTTGAACATGGCCTTATGGTCTGTAGCCACTGCCATCTCCATGGGGTGCTCTTCCTGGTTTCAGGCCTCTGGCATTCAAAGGGAGATGCAAAATACAATTGAGGATTTGCCCTTTGAAAGCTCTTAGCTACTTTCCAAAAAAACTGACTATACAAGCTGCACCCCGAAAGATTCCCATGCAACACTTCATTCTCCAGGAGTTTACACTCAGTGACAAAGAGGAAACAGTTTAGATCTCACCTTTATTAGAGATCAGCCTTCCCACAAAAGTCACAGGATTCCACAAAGAGAAGGTCTAGACCTCCTTGACATTGCCAGCCGGCTTCATCTACAGCAGGCCTTTCTTGCCAGATATCTTCAGCTTCCAAGTAGTCGTTCTGACTGCTTCATCAAGGCCTGCCACTGTCTATATCTCCTTGATGCAGAAGATGCCTATCTCTCTTTTGGGGTGCTTGGAAAGACATTGGGTGCTTAGCACAGTAAAAGAGGGATATGTTTCCCCATTCACCTCCCTTCCTTTTCCCAACCCAGCTTTACTATTCAGGGAGCCACCTCACGAGACTCCATTGCTTCAAGAAGTATGGTCTCTTCTGGAAGTGCAAGCAATTGAGGGGGTTCTTTACCAACACAGAGTGAAAGGCTTCTGTTCCTGGTCCCCAAGAAATCTGGTGGCCTTCATTCCAATCTAGATCTAAGAAAGTTGAACCACTTTGGCAAGTGTCAAGGTTCCTCCCCCACTCTGAACTCTAGGGTACAGATGTGGGGACCTGCATGAAAAACCTCCTAAGCTTATCTTTACCAGCTTAGGTCAAAACTTCCCCAAGGTACAAAATATTCCACCCGTTGTCCTTGGACTGGCCGCTACCACCACCAAACTAATACTGGTTACTGGGGAAGAGCTGTTTGGACGCGTCCTTCCCCCCAAAATACTTCCCAAAACCTTGCACCCCACTTCCTGGACAAGGTTTGGTAAAAAGCCTCACCAAGTTGCCTAGGTGACTACAGACCCAGACCCTTGGATCTTAAGAACAATGAACAATCCTCCCAACACTTGCACCCCCCCCTTTCCTGGGAAATGTTGGATAAAAAGCCTCACCAATTTGCATAGGTGACCACAGACCCGAACCCTTGGATCTGAGAACAATGAAAAAGCATTCAGTTTTTTACAAGAAGACTTTTAATAAAAAATAGAAGTAAATAGAAATAAAGAAATCCCCCCTGTAAAATCAGGATGGTAGATATCTTACAGGGTAATTAGATTCAAAAACATAGAGAACCCCTCTAGGCAAAACCTTAAGTTACAAAAAAGATACACAGACAGAAATACAGGTTTCAGAGGAACAGCCGTGTTAGTCTGTATTCGCAAAAAGAAAAGGAGTACTTGTGGCACCTTAGAGACTAACCAATTTATTTGAGCATGAGCTTTCGTGAGCTACAGCTCACTTCATCAGATGTATACCGTGGAAACTGCAGCAGACTTTATATACACACAGAGAATATGAAACAATACCTCCTCCCACCCCACTGTCCTGCTGGTAATAGCTTATCTAAAGTGATCAACAGGTGGGCCATTTCCAGCACAAAGCCAGGTTTTCTCACCCTCCACCCCCCCACACAAATTCACTCTCCTGCTGGTGCTAGCCCATCCAAAGTGACAACTCTTTACATAATCAAGTCGGGCTATTTCCTGCATAGATCCAGGTTTTCTCACATCCCCCCCACCCCCATACACACACAAACTCACTCTCCTGCTGGTAATAGCTCATCTAAACTGACCACTCTCCAAGTTTAAATCCAAGTTAAACCAGAACATCTGGGGGGGGGGGGGGTAGGAAAAAACAAGAGGAAACAGGCTACCTTGCATAATGACTTAGCCACTCCCAGTCTCTATTTAAGCCTAAATTAATAGTATCCAATTTGCAAATGAATTCCAATTCAGCAGTTTCTCGCTGGAGTCTGGATTTGAAGTTTTTTTGTTTTAAGATAGCAACCTTCATGTCTGTGATTGCGTGACCAGAGAGATTGAAGTGTTCTCCGACTGGTTTATGAATGTTATAATTCTTGACATCTGATTTGTGTCCATTTATTCTTTTACGTAGAGACTGTCCAGTTTGACCAATGTACATGGCAGAGGGGCATTGCTGGCACATGATGGCATATATCACATTGGTGGATGTGCAGGTGAACGAGCCTCTGATAGTGTGGCTGATGTTATTAGGCCCTGTGATGGTGTCTCCTGAATAGATATGTGGGCACAATTGGCAACGGGCTTTGTTGCAAGGATAAGTTCCTGGGTTAGTGGTTCTGTTGTGTGGTATGTGGTTGTTGGTGAGTATTTGCTTCAGGTTGCGGGGCTGTCTGTAGGCAAGGACTGGCCTGTCTCCCAAGACTTGTGAGAGTGTTGGGTCATCCTTTAGGATAGGTTGTAGATCCTTAATAATGCGTTGGAGGGGTTTTAGTTGGGGGCTGAAGGTGACCGCTAGTGGCGTTCTGTTATTTTCTTTGTTAGGCCTGTCCTGTAGTAGGTAACTTCTGGGAACTCTTCTGGCTCTATCAATCTGTTTCTTTACTTCTGCAGGTGGGTATTGTAGTTGTAAGAAAGCTTGACAGAGATCTTGTAGGTGTTTGTCTCTGTCTGAGGGGTTGGAGCAGATGCGGTTGTATCGCAGAGCTTGGCTGTAGACGATGGATCGTGTGGTGTGGTCAGGGTGAAAGCTGGAGGCATGCAGGTAGGAATAGCGGTCAGTAGGTTTCCGGTATAGGGTGGTGTTTATGTGACCATTGTTTATTAGCACTGTAGTGTCCAGGAAGTGGATCTCTTGTGTGGACTGGACCAGGCTGAGGTTGGTGGTGGGATGGAAATTGTTGAAATCATGGTGGAATTCCTCAAGGGCTTCTTTTCCATGGGTCCAGATGATGAAGATGTCATCAATATAGCGCAAGTAGAGTAGGGGCTTTAGGGGACGAGAGCTGAGGAAGCGTTGTTCTAAATCCGCCATAAAAATGTTGGCATACTGTGGGGCCATGCGGGTACCCATAGCAGTGCCGCTGATCTGAAGGTATACATTGTCCCCAAATGTGAAATAGTTATGGGTAAGGACAAAGTCACAAAGTTCAGCCACCAGGTTAGCCGTGACATTATCGGGGATAGTGTTCTTGACGGCTTGTAATCCATCTTTGTGTGGAATGTTGGTGTAGAGGGCTTCTACATCCATAGTAGCCAGGATGGTGTTATCAGGAAGATCACCGATGGATTGAAGTTTCCTCAGGAAGTCAGTGGTGTCTCGAAGGTAGCTGGGAGTGCTGGTAGCGTAGGGCCTGAGGAGGGAGTCTACATAGCCAGACAATCCTGCTGTCAGGGTGCCAATGTCTGAGATGATGGGGCGTCCAGGATTTCCAGGTTTATGGATCTTGGGTAGTAGATAGAATATCCCAGGTCGGGGTTCCAGGGGTGTGTCTGTGCGGATTTGATCTTGTGCTTTTTCAGGAAGTTTCTTGAGCAAATGCTGTAGTTGCTTTTGGTAACTCTCAGTGGGATCATAGGGTAATGGCTTGTAGAAACTTGTGTTGGAGAGCTGCCGAGCAGCCTCTTGTTCATATTCCGACCTATTCATGATGACAACAGTTATTCTATTCAGTACAATTCTTTTCTCAGCCATTTAAAGAAATCATAATCTAACACATACCTAGCTAGATTACTTACTAAAAGTTCTAAGACTCCATTCCTGGTCTATCCCCGGCAAAGACCCAGTATACAGACAGACACAGACCCTTTGTTTCTCTCCCTCCTCCCAGCTTTTGAAAATATCTTGTCTCCTCATTGGTCATTTTGGTCAGGTGCCAGCGAGGTTACCTTTAGCTTCTTCACCCTTTACAGGTGAGAGGAGCTTTCCCCTGGCCAGGAGGGATTTCAAAGGGGTTTACCCTTCCCTTTATATTTATGACACCACCAAATTCACCATTTGTACTAATTAGGGCTGCCAAGGAATTAAAAAAATTAATAACAATAATAGAATACCATTAAACAAAATTAAACAATAATAGAATACCATTTATTTAAATATTTTGGGATGTTTTCTACATTTTCAAATATATTGATTTCAATTACAACACAGAATACAAAGTGTACAGTGCTCACTTAATTTTTGATTACAAGTATTTGCATTGTAAAAAACAAAAGAAATAGTGTTTTCAATTCACCTGATGCAAGTACTGTAGTACAATCTCTTTATCATGAAAGTTGAACATAAAAATGTAGAATTATGTACAAAAATTACTTCATTCAAATATAAAACACTGTAAAATTTTAAAGCCTGCAAGTCCACTCAGTCCTACCTCTTGTTCAGCCAGTCACTCAGATAAACAAGTTTGTTTACATTTGCAGGAGATAATGCTGCCTGCTTCTTGTTTACAATGTCACCTGAAAGTGAGAACTGGCATTCTCATGGCACTGTTGTAGCCGACATCGCAAGATATTTACGTGCCAGGTGCGCTAAAGATTTATATGTCCCTTCATGCTTCCACCACCATTCCAGGGGACATGCGTCCATGCTGATGACGGGGTCTGCTCGATAACAATCCAAAGCAGTGCAGACTGACACATGTTCATTTTCATTATATGAGTCAGATGCCACCAGCAGAAGGTTGATTTTCTTTTTTGGTGGTTCGGATTCTGTAGTTTCCGCATCGGAGTGTTGCTCTTTTAAGATTTCTGAAAGCTTGCTCCACACCTTCAGATTTTGGAAAGCAGTTCAGATTCTTAAACCTTGGGTCGAGTGCTGTAGCTAGCTTTAGAAATATCACATTGGTACCTTCTTTGCATTTTGTGAAATCTGCTGTGAAAGTGTTCTTAAAATGAACAACATGTGCTGGGTCATCATCTGAGACTGCTATAACATGAAATATATGGCAGAATGCGGGTAAATCACAGAGCAGGAGACATACAATTCTGCCACAAGAAGTTCAGTCTCAAATTTAATGAACACATTATTTTTTTAACAAGCACCATCAGCATGGAAGCATGTCCTCTGGAATGGTGACCGACACATGAAGGGGAATACGAATGTTTAGCATATCTGGCATGAAAATACCTTGCAGTGCCAACAACCAAAATGCTATGCAAATGCCTGTTCTCACTTTCTGGTGACAATGTAAGTAAGAAGAGGGCAGCATTATATCCTGTAAATGTAAACAAAGTTGTTTGTCTTTGCGATTGGCTGAACAAGAAGTAGGACTTAGTGGACTTGTAGGCTCTGAAGTTTTACATTGTTTTGTTTTTGAGTGCATTTATGTAACAAAAAAAAATCCACATTTGTAAGTTGCACTTTCACCAGGGGCTTTCGTCTCCCCAAGAAGCACGGTTACACATACATGTGTTTGAGCTGTAAGTTGATTTTCTGTGCAAGCCAGCAGTTTCCACCTCACATCTGAGGCAAGGTTCCAGGTCGTCACTGATACCATCACAACAGTGTTTTATGTCAACAAGCAAGCGTGCACCAGGTCAAACAGGGTGTGCCAGGAGGCAGTCAAGTTATGGAATTTCTGCATTCGGACCTCCAGAGCACTCAGGGTGTCTCACTTTCTGGGAGTTCAAAATACTCAGATGGACAATCTGAGTAGCTCTTTCACCTCAAACCATGAATGCTCACTCCGCTCAGACATCCTGGCTATGGTTTTTTGTATCCTGAGAGAATAGGAAATATCCCCAGTTTTGCTCTAGGGCAGGTACAGCTCTACATCAATTTTGGACACATTCTTCCTTCCCTGGGGCAAGGTCTTACTGTATGCTCACCCACCAGCGCCCCTAATTCTGAGGGTCATTCTCAGACTAAAGCAAGATCAGGGCAAAATGATCCTGATAGCTCCAGCCTGGCCAAGACAACTGTGGTATTTTGATCTCCTCCAGCTATCCTCCAGGGAGCCTCTGCTTCTACCATTAATCAAGGACTTGAACACACAGAATCATGGGAATGTGTTGCATCCAAATCTTCATATGCTGCATCTCACATGTGGTTCATCAGTGATTAGATGCGAAAGAAGTGCATTGCTTGGTGGAAGTCCAGGATATCCTCATTAATAGCAGTAAGCCTTTTACCATGGCTACTTACTTGAGTGAATGGAAACATTTTTCTATCTGTGCAGGTTCCCAGAATCTGTCACCAACATACAAGTTGATTCAAGAAAATGTGGACTATTTCTTGCACCTCAAGTGATCTGATCTATCCCTTAGATCCTTAGAGTTCATTTGACCACAATTTCAGCATTTGATTCTAAAATTGAACTGTATTCACTAATCTTTTCATGACTAGATTCCTCAAAGGTGTAGATAGATCATTCTCTCTTGTTTGAGACCCAGTGCCCACTTGGGACTTAAACTTTGGTGTTGTCTGCTCTTATGGGTCCCCTATTCAAGCCCTTAACATCTTGTTTGCTCCTGCATGTATCAGTGAAGTTTGCCTTCCTGGTGGCCATCAGCTCAGCCAGGGGAGTGGAAGAATTGGTTCTACCATACACTGTCTTTTATACAAAGTTCAGCATAGGCCTCATTCTAAGATGGCGGTTTCCAATTTCCACTTTAGTCATGCTCCTAAGGTGTGCAGCTTTTGTTCACCCTTGTATGTGCATCAAGCTTTGGCTTTTTACCAAGATAGGGCAAAAACTTTCCAGGTCTCTACCCCGTTGTTAGTTTCTTATGCAGAATAGATGATGAGAGGTCACCCAATTATGACTCAGAGAGTCTTGAATTGGATTACCAGTTGCATCACAATGTCTTAAGTTGCTATGAGCAGCTGAAAAGTGGACAGCACACTCTTGCAGAGCTCATGCAGCCTCAGTAGCATTTGAAGGGGCAGGTCCCTATTGTACACCTTTGCAGAGCAGCGATATGGTTATCTGTCCACCTGTTGACTGGTCACTAGGGTCTTATCACTGCATCAAGAGAAGATGCAAAGGTGGAAGAAACAGTCTTGGAGTCCCTCTTCCAATGAGAATTTGAGCCCCAGCACCTTGGATAACAGCTTGAGAGTCACCTACAATGTAATTGACTTGAAGAAGAAAAAATGGATACTCACTTTTTCATAACTTTTGTTCTTCGAGATGTTACATGTACCCATTGCACAATCTGCCCTCCTTCCCCAATGCATCGGCGTGTACCAGCAGCTTTCCAATGTGAAGGAACTGAAGGAGGAATGGGCTGGCTCTGCCCTTTATACCCTTGGTACTGAGCATGAGGAGCAAGGCAAGGTGGGGCCAACCCTATGAATACTGCTAGGGAAACTTCTCCAGGGCTGGTTCTTGATTTTTGAACTTCAGGTTGGCAATTCAAGGGCAGTATGTATCTTTTCTTCCCTCCATGAAGGAGAAGTGGAAGCATCACTTACAGCAGTGAAAATCTTGAGCAGTCTTTTTGCTCCTTGAGCAACAAGGTTTAATATTATATCCAGAGCTAGAATAGGGCACCAGTGGGCAGGAGAGGGAGTGGAGGTTTCATGGTCCCATCTCCCACTTTTGTTTGTACCCACATTGGGTCTGACAAAATCTGACCCTTCGAACCTAGTGTTTTCCCTTGTTATGGTTATTTATTCCATATAGTGCTCTCTAGGATTAACCTTTAATCCTTGCTGTTGTTCTGATCTGTCCCCAGCTGGCTCCAACTCAAGCCAGGAAGATCAAACAAAAAGTCCTCACTCGGCCTTCCATAACCTCCAGCTTTCATGTCAACTCTCTGGCCTCCCTGTTGTGTTCTTTGGCTATCTGACCAGCTGCCAGGATGAATTAGTTTGTCTCCCTTGCTTCTTACCCCTGTCAGCCAATCAGGCTTCTCCTCTGCCCTCAGTTTCCTCCCTCCCCCCTGCCCCTCTCCAATGAGAAAGTAGGGGTGCAGCTGATGGTAAGGCAATGAATCTCAGAAACAGCTGGAGCTTGTTCCACGGAGAAGCAAACCCAGCCCTCCCTGATAGAATAATCTGGGGAAAATACTATGGGGAATGTGCAGAGGAGATTAATCTAGCTTCATAACCGTGCTTTCTATTATTTATTCATCCGTCCATTCACCTGTTGGGTGTCCTTCCATGTGATGGTTCCACAGGGACCGTACCCCATTCACACACTCAAGATCTGTTTTTTAGACCCTAGGTAAGGATGCCTTTTGTTGTGGCAGAAACCAAATGTTGGCAAGTGCATGAAAATGGAGGAGGAAACCTGATAGAAGGAAGCTCAAAAAAAGGTCTGTGATTCCAGTGTTGTTCCTGTTTTGGGGGAAGGTTCAAGTGTGTGCTTCTTTTAATTACACACATTCACTCCTCCCTCATGAAAACATTAATTCCTGTCTCTTCCCCAGCAGTACAATCCGCTCTGGAAGACCATAAGGCACTATTAACATTGGCTTTTTCTGCCACTTGCTTTAGTTCATTTGTATTTTTTCATGCTAGGGTAAAAATGGGTCAGATTCACTAAAGCAAATTATTGTTGAAAATGGTCTAAATTTGCTTTATTCCTTCTGCAAGACATGAAAAGCACAGGGAAATGTGTATTTAAGCTTGCTTATGTATACAAATGCCAAGACTAGAGCAATGATAGTACAGGTTATAATGTCAACCAATGAAGTCAAGTACCTTCCTAATAATGGTTTGGCTGGTACCAGTAATTCTACCCAAAATACCTGAGAAATTGGATAAAGTGCATTAAAATAGCAGCATGTGCGTACTAAGGGACTAATTTGCTCTTCTGGGAAGGTTCATGAGGGCTCCTGCTAGTCTATGCAGCAGCCTATTCTGTAGCCACTACACCGTCTTCAGAGCTAGAGAAGTGACTTTGATTCTCTGTGTGGTAGGAATGGCTGATACATCTGCCTATAGGCTGACTGTCCAGGACACACCTTCTGTGCGGGCTCTCTGCAGGATTTGCCCCTATTATCGTTACAAAGTTCAACCCCAGAAGCAGTTGATGAAGCAAGGTTGTTCACGGTTCTTTGTTTTGAGATTATCTGGAGGAAAGGTATATAGAAATGTGGGACTGCACAAAACATTCTGATTGTCAGCCTTAAGTTTGATATGCTCCTCCTCTCTAATGAAAAATTTTTTGTCTTGTGAAACTCCCCAGAGCAGACGTTTTACAGAAAGGACAGGCATAGCAAAAGCACCGTAAGGGTTTGTTGCTTGAATGAACACACACCAATAAGACAAAACATTTTAACTGTGAGGGTAATTAACCACTGGAACAACATACCAGGGGTTGTGGTAGATTCTTCATCACTGGCAATTGTTAAATCAAGATTGGATGTTTTTCTAAAAGATGTGCTCTAGTTCGAATAGGACTTAATTCAGGGAAGTCCTATGTCCTGTGTTATTCTGCAAGTCACACTAGCTTATCACAGCAGTCCCTTCTGGTCTTATATCATAGGAATCTATAAAACTATTTATTTAGTTAGAGAAAGCTTTTTAAAAACATTGCAGCTGGTATATCATAAACTTTAAAATGATCCCAAAGTGTAATTGTGTTTAAGGGTCCACAGTGTGGGTTCCTACCCATAGCTATGAGAAAGGCATCAAATTGTTGGTGCATTCACGGAAAGCTGATGCTTGACTCTTTTGTGGCATGTTTGTTCCTGCACAGAATAACTTCAGGAATGACATACAGTATATATGGTGAATTCAGTTTTGATGAAATAGTATGGAAAGTGTTGCCTAATAATGGCCATCAAAGTGTGTATTGTCTGTAAACTGGAGGAGGGGGAAGGCAGAAGTTAATTGTAAGAAATGGTAAAGTTATATATGGATGCTATATACTGTGTGTCTTTGCATAGAATAAATGATCCAGCGTAAAAGACTACCTTAAAGATCCGTTTACATTCTATACTGTACTATCCTCAATGATGGGGCTGAAAATTTAAGGACTGCAGAGGGAAAGGCCCATACACAATGAGTGTGTGTGTGTGTGCGTGCATGTGTGTGTGTGGGTGTGGGGGGAGGTTGCGGGGGGGGGGGGGGATGTCTCTGATTCCTGTGGCCACAGAAACCTAATAGATTTTTTTAAAAATGAGCAGCAGAGTCAGATCTCTTAACTTTATCCAAATTTTATTTAATAATTTATTTTATACCAAACTATAAGTTTAAAGGGGAAGCCTACAAACCTGTCATGATACCACTAATTCGGTGATGTCAGTGGTTTCTAGTAACAGCACTGTTTGCCTTAATTTAGCTATATTTGATCTTTTGGTACACTGATGTTGGATCAATCAAGTGTTCTTTCAGTACCAACTAAAGAAGTTACTGTGTCATTTAACCACTTGACTAAGTTTTATTTGTGCAAAGGCATCTTTTCCTCTGTGCACAATCTTCTCCAGCCTCTCTAGACTTCATTTCCGACTTTTCCCATTTAAATGATCTACTTCTATCAGGCAATAGCTTTATCATGAATATATACAAACAAGGTGGCATTGCTACATGACTGAAATAACAGCCTGATATCACTTCTCATTTTTAGCTGCAGCAGGAGAAAGGGCGCAGATGGCTCAGGATAAGAGCTATACGTCAAAACTGAACAACAACAAAAAACTGAAGTTTTCCCTTATGAGGACAAGATTCCAGATTTTCTTGAGGGGCTGTAGTATGACTTATATGTTCATCTCTCCATTTTTCCTGGTGGCAATGTGGGTGTGTTGGTGGCACATTATTTTCTCTAAATTAATTCAAGTATCGGAGGTAGCCGTGTTAGTCTGTATCCACAAAAACAACGAGGAGTCCGGTGGCACCTTAAAGACAAACAGATTTATTTGGGCATAAGCTTCCGTGGGTAAAATCCCATCTGAAGAAGTGGGTTTTTTACCCATGAAAGCTTATTCCTGAATAAATCTGTTTGTCTTTAAGGTGCCACTGGACTCCTCATTGTTTTTAAATTAATTCAGTTCACCTGACTGCATACCTAGGCTCTGAACAACCCGCCCTGTTTTTCTTGGCTGAAGTCAAGAAGAAGTGGGGCTGTTTGTGCTGCTTGTGGACATTTTGGGTGCCCATTTTACACATGGCCATGGAATACGCTGCTCACTTTTGCCTTTCCCACATTCTCTTGACATTTATCTATATGTTGAGTGTCTGCTGCAATTCTCTAACAAGAATTGACTACACCCAATAGGCACTTTAAATTGACTTCTTCCTGGACCACTCTGGTCTGGCAGCAAAGTTTAGCTGATAAAATAAACTTACAAGAAAACTGAACACCTCCAAAATGTCCCTTCCTTGAGATCACTTCCTCTCCATGCATCCCTTCCAGGGTGGGGTTTTTCCAGCTTTTCTCTGCAGACTAGAGGTACAATCCAGTCCTGTTCTCCCTGTCCTAGGGAGAGGCTAGCAACCAGTCCTGTTCCAACCAGCATCTCCCTACTATGAGGGAAGAGTCAGGTCATATGAACATAAGAACATAAGAATGGCCATACTGGGTCAGACCAAAGGTCCATCCAGCCCAGTATCCTGTCTACTGCCAGGTGCCCCAGAGGGAGTAAACCTAACAGGTAATGATCTAGTGATCTCTCTCCTGCCATCCATCTTCACCATCTGACAAACAGAGGCTAGCAACACCATTCCTTACCCATCCTGGCTAATAGCCATTAATGGACTTAACCTCCATGAATTTATCCAGTTCTCTTTTGAACCCTGTTATAGTCCTTGCCTTCACAACCTCCTCAGGCAAGGAGTTCCACAGGTTGACTGTGCACTGAGTGAAGAAGAACTTCCTTTTATTTCAGAGTAACAGCCGTGTTAGTCTGTATTCACAAAAAGAAAAGGAGTACTTGTGGCACCTTAGAGACTAACCAATTTATTTGAGCATGAGCTTTCGTGAGCTACAGCTCACTTCATCGGATCAAGATGAAGTGAGCTGTAGCTCACGAAAGCTCATGCTCAAATAAATTGGTTAGTCTCTAAGGTGCCACAAGTACTCCTTTTCTTTTTCCTTTTATTTGTTTTAAACCTGCTACCCATTAATTTCATTTGAAGGCCCATAGTTCTTATATTATGGAAACAAGTAAATAACTTTTTCTTATTCACTTTCTCCACACCACTCATGATTTTATAGCCTTCTATCATATCCCCCCTTAGTCTCCTCTTTTCCAAGCTGAAAAGTCCTAGCCTCTTTAATCTCTCCTCAGATGGGACCCATTCCAAACCCCTAATCATTTTAGTTGCCCTTTTCTGAACCTTTTCTAATGCCAATATATCTTTTTTGAGATGAGGGGACCACATCTGTACACAGTATTCAAGATGTGGGTGTACCATGGATTTATATAAGGGCAATAAAATATTCTCCGTCTTATTTGCTATCTCTTTTTTAATGATTCCTAACATCCCGTTTGTTTTGACTGCTGCTGCACACTGCGTGGAAGTCCTTCAGAGAACTATCCACAATGACTCCAAGATCTTTCTCCTGATTAGCTGTAGCTAAATTAGCCCCCATCATATGGTATGTATAATTGGGGTTATTTTTTCCAATGTGCATTACTTTACATTTATCCACATTAAATTTCATTTGCCATTTTGTTGCCCAATCACTTAGTTTTGTGAGATCTTTTTGAAGTTCTTCACGGGCTGCTTTGGTCTTAACTATCTGGAGCAGTTTAGTATCATCTGCAAACTTTGCCACCTTGCTGTTTATCCCTTTCTCCAGATCATTTATGAATAGGTTGAATAGGATTGGTCCTAGGACTGACCCTTGGGGAACACCACTAGATACCCCTCTCCATTCTGAAAATTTACTATTTATTCCTACCCTTTGTTCCCTGTCTTTTAACTAGTTCTCAGTCCATGAAAGGATTTTCCCTCTTATCCCATGACAACTTAATTTACTTAAGAGCCTTTGGTGAGGGACCTTGTCAGAGGCTTTCTGGAAATCTAAGTACACTATATCCACTGGATCCCCCTTGTCCACACGTTTGTTGACCCCCCTCAAAGAACTTTAATAGATTAACAAGACATGATCTCCCTTTACAGAAACTATATTGACTTTTGTGCAACAGTTTATGTTCTTCTATGTGTCTGACAATTTTATTCTTTACTATTGTTTCAACTAATTTGCCCGCTACTGGTCTGAAATTTAGACTTACTGGTCTGAAATTGCCAGGATCACCTCTAGAGCCCGTCTTAAATATTGTTATTACATTAGCTATCTTCCAGTCATTGGGTACTGTAGCTGATTTAAAGGACAGGTTACAAACTGTAGTTAATAGTTCCGCAATTTCACATTTGAGTTTTTTCAGAACTCTTGGGTGAATGCCATCTGGTCCCGGTGACTTGTTCCTGTTAAGTTTCTCAATTAATTCCAAAACCTCCTCCAGTGTCACTTTAATCTGTGACAATTCCTCAGATTTGTCACCTACAAAAGATGGCTCAGGTTTGGGAATCTCCCTAACATCCTCAGCCATGAAGACTGAAGCAAAGAATTCATTTAGTTTCTCCGTGATGACTTTATCGTCTTTAAGTGCTCCTTTTGTATCTCGATCATCCAGGGGCCCCACAGGTTGTTTAGCAGGCTTCCTGCTTCTGATGTACTTAAAAAACATTTGTTATTACCTTTTGAGTTTTTGGCTAGCTGTTCTTCAAACTTCTTTTTTGCTTTTCTTATTACATTTTTACATTTAATTTGGCAGTGTTTATGCTCCTTTCTATTTACCTCACTAGGATTTGATTTCCACGTTTTAAAAGATGCCTTTTTATCTCTCACTGTTTCTTTTACATGGTTGTTAAGCCACGGTGGCTCTTTTACTGTGTTTTTTACTTTGGGGTATACATTTAAATTGAGGCTCTATTATGGTGTCTTTGAAAAATGTCCATGCAGCTTGCAGGGATTTCACTCTAGTCACTGTACCTTTTAATTTCTGTTTAACTAACCTTCTCATTTTTGCATAATTCCCCTTTCTGAAATTAAATGCCACAGTGTTGGGCTGTTGAGGTGTTCTTCCCACCACAGGAACGTTAAATGTTATTATATTATGGTCACTATTTCCAAGCGGTCCTGTTGTAGTTACCTCTTGGACCAGATTCTGTGCTCCACTCAGGACTAGATCAAGAGTTGCCTCTCCCCTTGTGGGTTCCTGTACCAGGTGCTCCAAGAAGCAGTCATTTAAAGTATCGAGAAATTTTGTCTCTGCATTTCATCCTGAGGTGACATGTACCCAGTCAATATGGGGATAATTGAAATCCTCCACTGTTATTTAGTTTTTTATTTTGATAGCCTCTCTAATCTCCCTTAGCATTTCATCGTCACTATCACTGTCCTGGTCAGGTGGTCGATAATAGATCCCTACTGTTATATTCTTATTAGAGCATGGAATTACTATCCATAGAGATTCAGTGGAACATGTGGATTCATTTAAGATTTTTATTTCATTTGATCCTACATTTTCTTTTACATATAGTGCCACTGCCGGCTTCCCCCCCTGCATGACCTGTTCTGTCCTTCCGATATATTTTGTGCCACAGAATGATTGTGTCCCATTGATTGTCCTCACTCCACCAGATTTCTGTGATGCCTATTATATCAATATCTTCCTTTAACACGAGGCATTCTAGTTCATCCATCTTATTATTTAGACTTCTAGCATTTGTGTACAGGCACTTTAAAAACTTGTCACTGTTTATTTGGCTGCCCTTTTCTGATGTGTCAGATTCTTTATGTGAATGTTTCTCGTCTGATCTGGCCCATACTTTATCCTCTTCCATCCTCTCCTCCTCACTAAAACCTAGAGAATCTCTTTCAACAGACTCTCCTCTAAGAGAAGTCTCTGTCCGATCTACATGCGCCTCTGCAGCAATCGGCTTTCCCCCATCTCTGAGTTTAAAAACTGCTCTGCAACCTTTTTAATTAAATGCCAGCAGTCTGGATCCACTTTGGTTTAGGTGGAGCCCATCCTTCCTGTATAGGCTCCCCCATCCGAAATGTTTCCCCAGTTCCTGATAAATCTAAACCTCTCCTCTCTACACCATCGTCTCATCCACGCATTGAGACTCTGAAGCTCTGCCTGCCTACCTGGCCCTGCGCGTGTAACTAGTAGCATTTCTGAGAATGCCACCATAGAGGTCCTGGATTTCAGTCTCTTTCCTAGCAGCCTAAATTTGGCCTCCAGGACGTCTCTCCTACCCTTCCCTATGTCATTGATACCTACATGTACCACGATCACTGGCTTCTCCCCAGCACTACACATAAGTCTATCTAGATGCCTCAAGAGATCCGCAACCTTCGCACCAGACAGGCAAGTCACCATACGGTTCTTCCGGTCATCACAAACCCAGCTATCTATGTTTCTAATGATCAAATCTCCCATTACTAACACCTGCCTTTTCCTAATGACTGGAGTTCCCTCCCCCGGAGAGGTAACCTCTGTGTGAGAGGATAGCACAACATCATCTAGAAGGAGGGTCCCAACTATGGGAAGACGTCCCTCTGTTCCCGCTGTCTGCTCTCCTTCTCTGGACCTTTCATCCTCCTTAACAGCACAGGGGCTGTCTGACCAGAGCTGGGACAAATCTACACTGTCCTGGAAAGCCTCATTAACGTACCTCTCTGCCTCCCTTAGCTCCTCCAGCTCCGCCACCCTGGCCTCCAAAGCCCGTACACAGTCTCTGAGGGCCAGGAGCTCCTTGCACCGAGTGCACACATGCTTCCTTCCTTCCTTCCTTCCCAGAACTGGCCTTAGTTGGCTGAGAGATGGGGGAGCGTCTGGTCTTGAGCCATAAACAGAAGTGTAGTCGGGGAAGAGGGGGGGGTGTTCCGGATATCCAGGACCACATCCTCTGTCTCATATACTGCCTCTGTTTTCCCGTGTCCCTGTCTGAAGCAGAATTTCTGGACTGGGTAGCCTGGTTCCGGAGACTTTTCCCTATAGCCGTAAAGGGCCAATATACCCTGTTTTACACACTCCCACACAATTACATAGTCCTGCTCTCCATATCCCATGACAGCTGAGCTCACTCAGGAAAAATCTCTATGAGGGCCGCATAAAATATTGGAAAGGAAATTGGAAAATTTCCGGTTTTTCGGCTTTTGCATTTCATTTCACCAAATTGGACACATCTGAATTTTCAATTTTTTCACTCAATAATAAACATTTTTCAGTGAAAATGTGCCCATTTTTACTAAAATATGGGTCTACTGCTTTCAATGAAAGCATCACTGTTCTGAAATTTTCAGTGTTGAAATTCAAAATATTCTACCAACACAGATTTATTTGTTTATTGACTCAATATATGCAATATTTTGTAATTTTGCGTGTTTAATGCCCAAATCACCATTTTGGTGAAAACTGAAATCTTCGTACTAAACTTAACAAAATATTTACTACTGTAGCTCAGATTAGCATTAGCTAATCAGCTCCCTTTCGTAAACACCCAAAATACAGTAATGGAAGAAGGGCTGTGCCACTAATTAGCCATTTGGAATCAGTGACCATGTGAGCCTGGATGAAATATGTCAGGCCTGTTGCTCAAACTCCCAACACTGCAAGAGGGAACACGGACCCCCTACAATAAAGAATGCTGATTCCTAAAATAAAACACACTGGGTGGGTATCCATTTTGTCCCTCCATTGACCCTTTTTCTCCTTTTACTCTATTATTGCCCAGTCCCCTTTACTTGCCTGCTTCCTCACATGACTAGCAGTAATGGACTCCAGGCTCCATGATGGCAGTGAAGGAATGCAACAACTGTGATGGCTAGTAAAGTAGTTGAAGGTAAATGGGATTTAACCACTTCCCATTTGGGCACTATGGAGTTTAATTTAGGTTAGTTTATCCAATTCTTTTTTTAGCATTACTCCACTGGTGACAGCAGAAAATGCTGGCCACTTAAAGCATGTTGGGCTTTAGGCAGTGAGGGAAGTTTACTCATTTGGTCCTTCAGGATCGAACATGCAAACAGAGGGTGAGACAGGAGCAGGAGATTCTGGTGGCTTGATGAGAAAGTGAGACACCCTAGTGGGAATTCCAGTGGTCTCTACTAGTTTCTACTGATCTCAAATGGTTTTAATGGACGATTGGTACCCCAACAGACCTGTTGCTGTGTTCCAAAATCTAGTTTTCAGCTGAGACTAGTAGGAGCCAGCTGTATTTCTAACTGGAATTTCTGCTATGGCATGGGCCCAATAATTTGCCTAAAAGCACGGGGAAGTCTTATCCTGACCAATGTTTTTGTTTTTCATTTAAATCAGATTCTCTGATGCAGCATGAAGTCAGTTTCTTGACATTAGCAACCATGATCTCTGAGGCAGCTATTTCCCGGCAGCTAGCTAGTGACTGACGTAACTTGAGGGTCTGAGGTGAAACCAAGGGCCTTTACTCCAGCCAGTTTTTAACTGCCAGGAAATGTCTGACTTGTGGGTTATTACTGCTGTTAGAAACCATAATGTAAAGAAAAAAATATTATTACTTTTTCATATGCTGAATAACTGAAGTGCTCATTGCCTGGACGTAGAGTTATGTTGACAATATTTTCCTTTTCTGGTATATATACTAGCATAGTAACCATTCTCAATGTCTTATCAACAGAGCTTGCCACATAAATGGAAAAACAGTGTTTGCAAACATTCCTTTGAATTCCCAATGGGTCTTTGCTTCAATCATTATTCACTCTTGGTGGACAGTCACTTCCATGGTTTTTTGTCTAAGCAAATATTTGGGGAACAGAGATTCTTTGTTTGAATAATTCTGTTCAGATGCAACATGGACTCAAGAAAGCAAATTTGTCATTCACTGCTCATTGTTCTTTTCTAATGCACCACTCATCCAATAATAAAGTAAAAGCTAAATTGCGTGACTTAGGTGACCAGTCACACACACAGTATAGTGAAAACTCAAAGTGAAATATTTATCCAGGGAACGCTATAAATAACAAAAACATTTGCACAACTTGGCTTTGGGTCACAATAAGAAACAAGGACTAAATAATTCCAGCCTCCTCTTACCAGGAGTTGGTGCTGTTTAGCAGAAGAGCTCTGTGAAGATTGATGCACACAGAATCCAGCACAAGCAGCTGGGCTTCCTCCTGTATGAAAATGAAAGTGCTTTTCAGCCCAGCAGAAAAGAAGTTGAATAAGATTTCCCAGCCCTGATATTCAACTCTGGCAAGTCACTGAGGAGGCATGGGAAAAAGATACCAAGGGAAAACGCAAGACACTGGTACTTTTAATAGAAATTCCTTGTGTGGAAACACATAAAGCTGCAGGCTGTCTATATTTATTAATATATGCATATATCATAGAATCATAGAACATCAGGGTTGGAAGGGACCTCAGGAGGTCATCTAGTCCAACCCCCTGCTCAAAGCAGGACCAATCCCCAACTAAATCATCCCAGCCTGACCTTAAAAATATCTAAGGAAGGAGATTCCACCACCTCCCTAGGTAACGCATTCCAGTGTTTCACCACCCTCCTAGTGAAAAAGTTTTTCCTAATATCCAACCTAAACCTCCCCCACTGCAACTTGAGACCATTACTCCTTGTTCTGTCATCAGCTACCACTGAGAACAGTCTAGATCCATCCTCTTTGGAACCCCCCTTTCAGGTAGTTGAAAGCAGCTATCAAATCCCCCCCTCATTCTTCTCTTCCGCAGACTAAACAAGCCCAGTTCCCTCAGCCTCTCCTAATAAGTCATGTGTTCCAGTCCCCTAATCATTTTTGTTGCCCTCCGCTGGACTCTTTCCAATTTCTCCACATCCTTCTTGTAGTGTGAGGCCCAAAACTGGACACAGTATTCCAGATGAGGCCTCACCAATGTCGAATAGAGGGGAACGATCATATCCCTCGATCTGATGGCAATGCCCCTACATATACATCCCAAAATGCTATTGGCCTTCTTGGCAACAAGGGCACACTGTTGACACATATCCAGCTTCTCGTCCACTGTAACCCCCAGGTCCTTTTCTGCCAAACTGCTGCTGAGCCATTCGGTCCCTAGTCTGTAGCGGTGCATGGGGTTCTTCCGTCCTAAGTGCAGGACTCTGCACTTGTCCTTGCTCAACCTCATCAGATTTCTTTTGGCCCAATCCTCTAATTTGTCTAGGTCCCTCTGCATCCTATCCCTACCCTCCAGCGTATCTACCTCTCCTCCCAGTTTAGTGTCATCTGCAAACTTGCTGAGGGTGCAATCCACACCATCCTCCAGATCATTTATGAAGATATTGAACAAAACCGGCCCAAGGACTGACCCTTGAGGCACTCCACTTGATACCGGCTGCCAACTAGACATGGAGCCATTGATCACTACCCGTTGAGCCCGACAATCTAGCCAACTTTCTATCCACCTTATAGTCCATTCATCCAGCCCATACTTCTTTAACTTGCTGGCAAGAATACTGTGGGAGACCGTGTCAAAAGCTTTGCTAAAGTCAAGGAACATCACGTCCACCGCTTTCCCCTCATCCACAGAGCCAGTTATCTCGTCATAGAAGGCAATTAGATTAGTCAGGCATGACCTGCCCTTGGTGAATCCATGCTGACTGTTCCTGATCACTTTCCTCTCCTCTAAGTGCTTCAGAATTGATTCCTTGAGGACCTGCTCCATGACTTTTCCAGGGACTGAGGTGAGGCTGACTGGCCTGTAGTTCCCAGGATCCTCCTTCTTCCCTTTTTTAAAGATGGGCACTACATTAGCCTTTTTCCAGTCGTCCGGGACTTCCTCGGATCTCCATGAGTTTTCAAAGATAATGGCCAATGGCTCTGCAATCACATCCGCCAACTCCTTTAGCAATTAATATTTAATTAATATTTAATCCTTTATATAATTAATATAATCTCTGTGGTTTGTAATGATGCCTGAATTTCTGAGTCAGGCCTGCTGACTCACTAATTTCTATGAAGGAAATTTGCACATCAAAAAAGAAACTATTATCTCCTGAAATAAAAGCTTATTCCAGCAGAGGTTGGCCAGGCAAAAAGCTAGGTAAATAATCTTTGAAAAGAAAAATTAATCAAAAGGCTTTATATAGCTGTGTGATGAGCTACTAAACCAGTACAAGTATCAGAGGGGTAGTCATGTTAGTCTGGATCTGTAAAACCGGCAGAGTGTCCTGTGGCACCTTATAGACTAACAGACGTATTGGAGCATACACTTTCATGGGTGAATACCCACTTTGTCGGATGCATGTCAACCAGTACAGAAGCATGAAGAGACTTTTTTAGATCCTCTATCCCCTTCTACCATGACACTTCTACAGACAGTGAAATGCTAATGCAGAAACTGTAACTTGGGAAAGAATACAAAGCCCTGCCAAACTGGCCAATGGACTAGATTTCTGAGAGGCCTTTGGGAAGTGGCCTGCAGAAGAAGGTTGCTGACCAGAGCTAAGCCAGCAGGTATTCAACAGTTGCCATGCTACAGTGTCTTTTGAAAACTTAATGTCCCAGGTTGTTTTGCACAAGTTGGTATGGCACA